>NW_021318595.1:12204128-12271443 GCF_001605985.2 Dendrobium catenatum
CGTTTGGTAACTCAAATTGCTGTTTGAACCTTCTGACAGCACTTTGAGCCCTTGATTCGGACTCATTTGGGCTCGGATTGGGTTGATCTTGGTGTCGTTGGGTTCGTATTTCCGAGACGCTCAATTTGATTGTAAGATCGCTGAAATCGGAGTTCATATGCTCCCGGAATTAATTTTTGAAGTTTCCGAATTGATTTTGCCTCGAGATTCATGCCCAATCAAGATTATTTTGTGATGACGTATCAGATATTATTACTGTCAAATGATATTAATAATAATATTGTTATTATTGCTATTAATATTATTATTATTATTATTATTATATTAATAACAATGATGTGATTATTACTATTGTTCGTAAAAAAAGAAGGAAAAAAGAGGGGAAAATAGAGAATTCAATAAAATGGAGAGAGATAAAAAAACAGAAAGAACGAATGAATGAGAAAAAAAAAAGAAACAAAGATATGGATTTTATGTATTTTGTTGTCTTCGTCGCCATTGGAATGCAAATGTATAATCCCTTAACCACTAAAACTCAAAGAGCATATTTTCATCGTTTGCGGCGCACCGAAAGACCGCAAATACACAATTTTACTAGTGTGGTGAGATGGAACCCCGGTGCGATGCCAAAGAGGCGGGTAATTACCTAAAACCTCATTTCGGCATTTGCGACGTACCGAAAAATTGCATATACACACTTTTATTAGCTTGGTTGGATGGGAATCTAGTACGATGCCTACGACGAAGCAGGGTTATTTATAAGTACCATAGAGCAGGGGAAAATCAAATGTCTTTTAAAACATGTACCTTCGAAGACCTCATACACACTTTTATTAGTGTCATGGGAGTGAAGACTACGAATGCGGTGTCTATGGATATCTATCAAACACGCTTTTATTAGCGTAGGCCTCGTAGGACTGGGTTACCCGGTAGTAACCAATTTTATTAAGTTAATTTGATTGATTGTAAATTTAAAAAAAAAATAATTAAGCAATTTATTATTAATTAAGGGTTAAATTAGTTAAGTTTGCTATCAACTAGTTAGTGGCATTATGTCATCAGACTCGAGGTCCAAACCTCCTTAGGACACTTAGCTCCACAGTCTGAAATAATTTATCATAAAAACCAAGTTGATATAGTTGTATTAAGAGTTTTTATTTGGTTAATTCATTAATAATTAATTAATTTTAAAGCTTTAGCACTTCATTGAATCCATTCATGGAGTTGTGCCACCATGCTCGAGGAGCCATGCCTCTTTAGGACACATCCCTCGCAGCTCGGAATAGTCCATCCAATAAGCTTCATCTTTAGAGTGGTTGTTGTGTATTAAGGAGTTTGTTGATTGATTTTAAAAGATTAGCTTAATGTTTAGTTAAGTTTTATGCGAGTTATTAGATTTTGGAATTTTGATTAAGCCTCTTAATAAGTTTCTTATGTTATTTACTCAATTACTTACGATTTGATTTATTAGTATTCAATATTATGAGTGTTTTAGATTAGGTGTGTAATTAATTATGAGAGAATTTAATAAATTAGAGTTTGATCTTTTAGAAGTCTTTTTATTTAAGACGTTTTAGTTTAGGTTTAATCTCTTGATTTTATCTTTCGCCTTTTAAGTTTGGGTTTGTTGGGAGGCTGATTGATAGATCAATTACTTAGTTCAGGTTAATGTTCAAGTTTGTATTTTAATGATTATGTATATTAATTATAGTTTGATTGAAAGTTAAGTTTTTTTCTACATTTTGATTTGGGTTTTTATAGGTTTTATTGATTAATTATTAATAAATTATGACACACTAATTCTAGAAAAACATATCACTAAGGTTTCAATGTTATATGTTTTTATCATAAACCTAAGTCTATGTTATTTAAGACTCAATCCTTAATTTTTGTCCTTAACTGTCACTAGCATTGTATAGGATGAAAAGATGTTTATTTCTAATCCTTTGGGCATACACATATGTAAATAGATCTGGGGATTTATAGTAAAATAAGAAAGAAAATAATCTAAAAATTGAAGTTTCTACATGGTCATAATGATAGGGAACGTGCAACCATGGGGGCTCCTAAAGAGCTTTCTAAGTTTTAAGAGAACTTACTACACTGGGGGCTACAACCCGGTGGTTCCGCCCGTAGCACCCCCATCGAAATGAATGGGGGTGACGGATTTATATATGAAGGCTCCTTCGTCTAGTGCTTCAAAGATTCTTCTTCTTTGCTTTCCCAAAAGCACCTCGCAAAAACCACAAAAAAGCAAAGAAAAGTTGTATTAGAGCACATTAATATTAATTATGCAAATAGCTGAAATAAAAATGCAATTAAAATAATAACGTACCTTTTTTCGGACTTGGATACAGGTTGAGTCCTTTGCCTTTTGAATCTTTGATCTTATAAGTACTTTTGCATATTTTATTTTGAGGCACAAGTAAGATGGGGAGTAGTAAAAGGGGGAGAAAGATGAATATAAATAAAACTATTGTATGCTTATCAACATTCCATTTCCCGACAACCACCCAACTTCTTCATACAAATGCAAAGTAACCACTTCAACATCCCTCCTTCCCAAACATAACATGAAAGACAATCCAAATTACCTTTCATGCTTTCACTAAAGTCACAACAATAAAACCACATACATTTTGAGAATGAAAGTTACACTTCCTCATGCCAAATAACCAAGCAATCAATCTGATAGAAGTTCGAACTTAACATTCCCACTGAAAGAAAAAAAGTATGAGGACAATAAACATGTAAGCATACATAAAAAAGTATTGTATTTATTATCATTTTTTAACAATATATTTGACTTCATCAAACTCTCTCAAGATGACACGAATATGATTTATAAAAAAAAATCAAGTTGATACGAATTTTAACTTGATTGCATTTCATCACCTATACATGACAAGCTTCCAAACTTCACACGCAACATGCGAGATTTCTTATAATAGTGAAACATAAACATGTGTATTTGCTCACTCCACCAATCTTTGAGTCATAACATTAGAAAGACTATGTCACTTCCCATACACTTGCTTGACCTCTTCAACACAAATTCAAAAAATCAACTAGCAATGATACCATCACTCAATAGAAATACTGAAATTCATTAACATGTATTACTTCAAATGCTAACGGAAGGAAACCCTCTTGCAAAAACATGATATAGGCTCCAACAAAAGTGTGTAAATCATTATTGTGAAGTGCACATGTAGCATTGAAACATACTCATGAATTCAAACTTCTCCAAATATAATAACAACTAAGTATCCAAACAGCCTTTAAAGAATAAATATGATCATGAATAAGGAAGAGCCATATGCCTACGGGAGAGGAATTAGGGAAATCATCCAAAAAGTACACAAGCCACCATTCATGATATGAATGTGTGAACCCTTTATTTCATTGTTATTGAAGCTTCTTAGATTTTTCTCAAAGCATATATAAAAGGAAATACAAATACACTAATTAGTAATTACCCATCATTATTTTTTATTTGAACATATATTTTCCTTAATAGGTATTATCACAAATATTTTGCAAGCATGCTTTGACAACAACAACATGATTTCCCACAATCTCCCACGATTTCTACACCCAAAACTTTGCATTATAAGACATGAATCAACCACATACTAATCGCTCATTCTCAAGCAACATAAATCAACACCTTTGAGAGATCTATAAATCAACACATTGTAACAAAGTCAATTGTGATCATCACAAGCTACCATGACATTTGACTTAAAGAATAAATACATTCATTAGGAGCAAGAAGAGTTGAGGTGTAGTGACAAATATACCATAAAAGTTCTACTCACAATTTCAGTTTTAGCCAAAATAAACTTTGCATAGATTTAACTTGTCATCCACTAAATCACCCACAAGATTTCGAACTAAAATGAGAGGAAACAAGGGAAGCTGGGGTAGGAGAAGAAGCTTAAGGAGAAGAAGGGGAGGAAGATCAAGAAGAACAAGACAAAGAAAAGATACAATAAGGAGATTAAGAAGGAGAAAGAGAAGAAGCATAAGGGGAAGAAAGGGGAAGATGTTACCTGTACTGAGGCCGGCGATGGGGACTCGCGAACGGGAGGGAGGAAACCGAGAGGGAAAGAGTGAAGTGACTTCGCCTGGGGTTCGGCTTGTTCCTTGTATGAGGCGGGCTGAACAGAGCAAAGGAGCAAGAGATCCGCCTCTCACTCTCACTGTTCGAGAAACGATCTTCTGCCGAACACGGGAATAGGCTCTCTGCTCTGAACATCTTTCCAAATCGAGGGTATTAAGCAGTCGAAGCGTCTGACAACGTCGGATTTGAAATTTCTAGATGATCGGAGCCGTCCAAACAATTTCCTGATCTGATGCCAAATTTGAATTAGTTTAAAAAGTCAATAGATCTTTAATTGGAATTAGGATGAATCTATAGGCTGAAATCAGGTTCAAATAAAACCCAATTTGACTCAATCTGGGCTAGATTGGGTTTGACTCGACTCAAAAAAGACAATTTAACAAAATCAAACTCAAATTAATGCTGATTCGAATCGACTGGCTAAAGCGAATTAATCAGGCTTAATCAAAGATGGTTGAGTCTAATTCGACTCAATTCGAGCCGATTCGAGCTCGAATTGAACTCTACAATGCTTAATTCGCTTTGTGTACAAGCTCATGGGATATGCATTATGTCCACTACAGAGTCGAAGCCTAGTGTCCAAGTTTTGCTCACTTTTCAATGTTTTATGGGTTAAAAAAGTGTAATTAAACTATCATGAAAAGCTTGAAAGAGAATATTAGAATTAAATATGAAGAAATATATAGATATTTTAGGGTAAATTAAGACAAAAGAGTTTTTTAAGGAGGGCAAAAATAATTTTTTAGGAGTGACAAAAAAATTTTTTTACTCTCCTATATAAAAAAAAAATTATTTACTCTCCTATAAATTTTTTTTTTTAAAGGGGGGCAATTGCATTCCCTTTTAAGATGTGTGCATGATATGCTTGGCCCACTTATTGCATTCCCTTTAAGACAAAGACACATACCCACTATTGAAATTGAAATTTTTTACGACAGAGTGTTATGAAAGCATCGTTGTAATGTACTCAGGATGACATGGACATAATGAACACATTCATAACCAGCTAAACAAATAAATTAAAACATGCTAATGCTCATGAAATATTAATGAAAATTAAAAAAAAAGCTTTGAGAATTTAAAATTAAATAGAAATTTTTTATTCCTCCATCCTAGCATAAGAAACAAATTTAAAATTAGATTTGGAAAATGCCAATTTAAATTATTGGATTTGGAGAAGTCTTGATAGCGCAAAATCATCGAAAAAATTCTTTTTAAGCTTTTTTTAAATTTCAAGCATATATGATTTGGATATTTCAAGTAGCATGCATTACATTAGAAACACATTTAAAAGAGTCTAAATTTTAATTGTGTCTGTCTTTAATTTTTTCATCCAACATAAGTCAAAGGGGCCACTTAGGACAATCCTACACGTCGTCCATAGCTCTCCAAAACTTTAATAAAAAACGTCTCTACCACTCTTTCATAAAAATGTCCTGATTCATGTATTTAAAATCGACTAGGTGGCTAGATGGCTCCCAATCTAGGCTAGGGTAAGTCTAGATTATGCACTGCCTTACTTCCCTTGATTCCGCTTATAAGTGTTCAATCTTGATATGTTCCCTTTTGAAATTCCAAAGTTCACTTCCTTTGATATCACTCCTAGATAGTCTTAAACAAAATTTTGTCATTATTTTAATCGAGAGTATTCATAATAAATCTCGATTTCTTACAACATAATTAACTACGAGGGCTTGCGCTCGTCGGAGATTTAGAACCACACACATCTGATTTTCAAAATTTAATTGGATTTCTTTGGAAAACTTAAAATATTAACGATCATTAACATCATATTTGAAAGAATTAATATCGGATGATATTTTCTCCATTTGGGGAGATATATCCTTTGTTGGTGAAGTCTTGAATATGAGCTTAATGATCATCCCTCTTGATTACTTTAGCCGGATATTTAGTTGAACTTCATTTTGGCCCTTTGGGGTCATACGAAGTTCTCTCTTAAATTCGGTCACGATATTCAAGACGGGATTTGTAATTCTGAATCAAAATCCCATTCTGAAAGTTTATTTTCTCCTCCCGAGGTGATATCTTTTTTGATGGGTCGTTCAATTTTAGAATTAGAATTCAACAACAATTTAAAATTCCCAAAAAAAAAAAATAATATTTTTCAAAATCTGCTTTAAAAAATTCCACCAACAGTCATGTCTTATTGTACATTATGCATGTGACTTTTGTTTAGAGTGAACTAGACTTTTGCTCAAAGTAAAATCTTGGTTCAAATTATATGGTTTGATTTAACATTTGACACAATAACTAGGTACTTTCATTTTCTTTGCCTCAATATTTTTTCTCATCGTCATTGAGTCCGTCATTGGTCTTCCATTCTCTCTCCCTAGAGCTAGTAGCTTTCAGTCACAATCTTCTACTCATCGATGCTTCTCAATGTCTCATTTTTGTGCTTTCTTTTGCTTCAGTTGTGGTATGGATCTATGATTAGTTACTTAATCTCATAAGTATATTCTTAATTTTTAAATATTATTACATTGCTTCATTACTTATATAATACATATGATTGATTTTTTTTTTGAGCTTTCAAATAGTTGGAAGTTTTTGTTATTAATATTTGTTTTAAAATCATTAACTAATTTGACTAATTAAATAATTATTGTATGCACATAATTTATATATGATATACAGACGTTCGTGAATGTTTTAGTTAATGAATTTGTTATTTTGGTTTGTGCTATGCGCATTAAAGTAAAAGGAACTTTTACACATTGCAGTGTAACATTTTGAAAACATTGATATTACCGATGCAGTATTCTCCAACATGAGGTCTTATTAGCTGCTCTCCCAACACTTGGGGGGACGGGGGTTTCATTGTGTTTTGGATTAATCTTGCTTACACTAAGAAAAAACATTAAAGATTTTTGAAGTCTGTTGGTGGTGTTATTTATTTGAATAATTTGCTTGAAAAATGTTATCTTAAAATCATTGATTATCGGACATGATACTATTGACATATTCAACTGTGGCAATCCAAGTTGTTTTAATTTGATCAGGAAAATGTTTGGTTTCTGTTATACTATCATACTTTGCCAATTAAGTGGCTTGTGTGAGTATAATATATATTAGGAATGTTTCTTCTTGTATTTCTTGAGCTCGTACATTTTCAATATGTTTGTATGAAGTTAAGGCTTTGTTTGTGATAGTTTTGTGCTACTGTTATTTTGTTTTTAAAAAATAATTATACTAAGACAGCTGTCTCATATGAAATCTAATTTATAGGTTTGATAAATTCGCAATAAAAACATTTTATATATCCTTTTTTTCATGTATTCAATATGTTTAAATCTGTTGGTCATCGACAGATTTCAATATATTATCACTTCATTGATAGAAAATAATGGTGAGAGCTAACATGGTTTTATTTTTATTCATATAATAACTGAAAATAGAATAACGAACATTTTTTTATATTTTAACTATTAAAATGACAAAACTTAATTGAAAGTTTTAGTACAATATTGGTATCCCAATTAAATTTTAGATATGATGATTTTCTATCATTATATTTAATTTTCTAATAATGTTAGAAAATTTTCTTTTATTGCATGGAGTGGATTTTTGGCAAGAGATAATTAAGGTCTGGTGGTCCTCTTGCTTTAAAATTACAATCATTAATTATAAATGTTATATAACCGGTATCATGTAATTGCTAATCAAGAGAAATTGATACAATTATTAGTAAGAACTAATGATAGTAAAAAAAAAGGGGGCCATGCATTAATTGGTGTCAAATATAGTGTGAATATTGGGCACAAAAATTTTAAAAATTAAGACTTTCCCATTCTGCTAATTAAGGGTGATAATGAGCATTATTTTCAATCTTATATTTATGTAATTAGAACTATTATATAATCATATAATTATTATCACATTCTTTAAAGTAAAAAATTATTTCATTTAATTTATATAATATATTCTCATTATTAAGGATATATATAATTGTATCGTAATTTCCTTTATTGCTCTTTTCTCTTCTTATATATTGACACATATATTTGCATCAACATATATATTACTTAATTCACTGATTATTGAAACGTTGCGTCCATTGGAGGAAGTATAATATGAGGCGTAAGTTTAGTGGATCTAGTCAGGTGATTGTAGAATTTTGATGAAAAATTTTCTTCCTCTAATTTGATTTGATTCAATCCATCGGCGTGAGCTTTTCCTCTAATGAAGAAAAACTTATAAAATCAGTAGCAACGATAGTAAAAAAAAAAAGAAATATGCATTAATTAGTGTAAATATGTAGTGTAAACATTCCATGCTTGTCTTTTGTCTATTGTTTTCAAATACATCACACACACATATATATATATATAGAGAAAGAGATAGCTTGAGATCAAATTTCTTCCCAATCACAAAACACAACTTGCATATATATATATCTAAAGAGGAAGCTTGAGATTAAACTTCTTCTCAATCACGAAACACAACTTATCAGCTCCATCCCTAAAGGCCCACATCTCAATAAGGTCGCCGGTGGCAAAGTTACTCCGACGGTGAAACTCTTAATATGTAGTTTGCGCCTTTAAGCACGGTTGCTTCGCTCGAATCCCACCTCGTGAGATAGAGCAAATAATCCCTTCCTTTTTTGTCATAAACAGTTACCGCAAGGCCATCATGTTCTCTACCTCTTTTTGTCTCCCATGCTTGTCCTTCTTCTACATGTTGTCCTCGCTTCCTGTTGATAACAATATTCACGAATGCAATCTCCTCTAACGTCATATTTGACTTTAATTTTTCTTCAAGAATCTTCTTGCTTATCATAAACCAATTAAGTACGTCGCTCACTAATGTCGGAAGCATTTTTTTTTCTCCATCACTTTCCATGCTCCTCATGATAAGCAACCCACTGCAGCATTTCTTCTACCTCTATTTCATTGGGGGCAGTGATTGTTGGTTTCGAAAGTGGAAGTGGAGAAGACAGCTTGGTGAGAAGATCGAGTGTTTCAGAATTCTGTTTTCTAGAAGAACAAGCAGACGATATCAGAGAGAAAGATAAAGGAGGGAGAGAATCTGATGGAGTTATTGTTTGATCTGCTGGATGAGTAGAAGGGTTTGACCATTGGTGTGCTTTTATAGATAGCAATAAGATATCTATGCATTAATTTCTGCCCCACAGCTCTATCTGTACTGTATGTACATGATATCTTTCATTCATATTATCTACTTCAAATTTATTCGCAGTCACTCAAATATATATTTTTAGAGTATTTTATATTTAATATATTTGCTTAAAAGGTTGAGAAATCTTCATTGATATTATCTACTTCAAATTCACGCTGCCGCCGCCCCCCTTGCACCACCTTCTTGTTATCCCTTTTTGTTATTTTTCGAAAAACCCCTTAAAAAATTCATGAAATATCCCACTATGTCACAAAAAAAAATATGGACCTTTGCCACAAATTATGGTATTGTCCAATCCACCATGGCTTGCACCTTTTGAGGATCCATAATAATCCTTTTCTTGCATACCACATGCCCCAAAAATGCTATAGAAGTAAACTAAAATTCACATTTCAAGATTCAAGCATACATCTTCTACTATCTCAAGGTTTCCAAAGTTAATCTCAAATGGACTGTATGATCTTCTTCAAACTTTGAATACACCAGGATATCAACAATAAGCAAAAAAAATGAATTTATCCAGATACTCCTTGAACACTCAATGCATTAGGTTCATAAATATCAACTGTGCATTCATCACCAAAAGACATAAATAGAAACTCATACTACTCATATATGGTATTGAAGGCTATCTTCACCATAATTTCAACCATCAACCTCAATTGATGATAACAAAAATGCAAGCAAAATTTTGAAAATATTGCTACACATTCTAATTGATAAAAAATCACTATATTGAAAAATGGATACTTATTTTTCAGAGTCACATTATTCATCTCTGAATACTCGATGTACATCCTTAAAGGCCCATCCTTCTTCTTCATAAATCAGATTGGAGTCCTTGCTATCATAGTTGTATCCAATACCACTTCCATATATAAATCTACCTCACTTTTTGGAGGCAAACAAGATAGCTCTATAGGAAAAAAACATTTAGGAATCGAAAAATAACAAAAAGGGATACAAGAAGGTGGTGCAAGGGGGGCAGGGGCAGCGTGAATTTGAAGTAGATAATATCAATGAGATTTCTCAACCTTTTAAGCAAATATATTAAATATAAAATACTCTAAAAATATATATTTGAGTGACTGCGAATAAAAAAATTAATTTGTGCCACATTGAATAAATAAATTTGTATCGCAGTCACACAAATTTGTTTATGGACCGCAAATTATGTGGCAGATTCCTTATTCCTTTTTATAAAAGCAGAGCTTTCTTGAGTGACACAGACTATAGATTTGCGTTTTCAACTTAATTTTTTTCTTCTTTATATCTTATTTATATATTCCTAAAATTTTGTCATCAAAATATTATCAAAGGCTAATCTAATAGCTTTTGTATATCTTCACAATGAGAAGGAAAAGCGTTTAAGAAAGATCATGTGGGAAGAAATTAACAAATTCTACCATATATATAAGGTGATCCATGCTACGTACTCTCTTGATTAGGAAAGTATAAATTGATGGTATTCTTGTACTTGATGGTCAAATGTACTTGATGGCCAAAGATATTGTCGTGGTTCTAGTTAAAACCATATATAGAAACTTATCAACTACTTGGGCTGCCTAATGATTCCGAAGCACAATAACCTGCAACACTGACCGTTGCAACGATAAACTCTAAAAAGGCAGTATAAGGTGCTATATTTCTTATTATAAAGCAGCGGTGACATCTATCATAATACATTATGCTTATTCAAAGTATCTTTTTACTCTAACCTATGTTGCATGAAGTTTTTATTTTATGTAGGTGGATTGATTGGAGCTTTTGGTTATTTGCTCAACTTTTTTTGCAAAAAGCTTGTGCTGATTGAGAATTTTTTTAGCTTTCTTTTTTGGGTGTGGTCTCTTAGCCGCCCTAGAATGTTCCTAGGCTTTTGTGTATTTTGGTGTAGTAGGGGACTTTCGGCTCGTATGATTTTCTTTTTATTTTTGTTTGTAGCTCCTCGAAGCATTAGTGAGCTAAAGGTCCCCCTAAGAACCTTGTACTTTTAGTTTTATATTAACGTGTAAGCCCCACCGTGGATTTTCCAAAAAAAAAGAAGAAAAAAAAAGAAAAGAAAAGACAAGGATGTAGAAAAAAATTATAGTTTGGGCATGCATACTACACTTTTTTGTTACTAGTGAAACCACTAAATCACTGATGAAGTACTATTCGGGAGACATGTGGAGTCGAGTGTGGCATCGGCCGGGCGCCATCGAATCGTTATTGGAAAAGTGACGGGATCATCGAGTGCTTTGAGTGATTCCGTTTTTTATTACCCCAGTTCGGTAGAAGTGAGTTGAAGTTTCGTGTGTGTGAGCTCTGTTAGGGGTTGGCGCCATCTTTGCGCCTCCCGCCTTCTCCTCCTCCTGATCCTCTATGAGGAGGAGCCCCCCTCTCACGCATGGCTTCCTCCTCCTCTTACCTCTTGGATTTTCCTCCCCTTCCTGGTTCCGGGGTGGCTCCCTCTGCTTCGGGCCCCTCCCACCTTAACTTCATTTCTAACCTCACCAATCATGATCTGGTGGCAAATAACTTTGTTGTTTCCTTCATCAACCCACTGTCTAGGGTTCCCTTCTCCGCTACTGACCTTGATCGGGGAGTGCCAGACTGGAGCTATTCTTTGGTAGGATACTCGGTTGGACCTCGACCAACCTACATGAGCCTACAAAACGCAATAAAGAAGGTTTGGACCATCAAAGGTTCGGTCGAACTCTTATCTCTGAATGATAGTTTCTTTTTGTTCAAATTCTCCTCTCCTGAGGATTTTGAAGTGGTCTGGACGGGCGGCCCGTGGTTCTTCTTCGGGAGGCCGTTCATCCTTAAAAAATGGACGCCTAAATTTAAACCTAAGAGGGAAGAATGTAATTCTATTCCAACATGTATTAAGATCTTTGATCTTCCGTTAGCCGTGTGGAACCCCCTAGGTATTTCTAAAATAGCCAGTTTTGTTGGGCACCCTGTTGCGGTGGATGCGTTGACGGCACGGAAAACCTGTTTAACTTTCGCTCGAGTTTGTGTTATGGTTACTAAGGATTCGTCTCTGTAGGACGAAATTTTGATCTCTATGGACGGAGATGAAATGGCCCTTAAGGTTTTACACGAATGGAAACCAGTCCCCTATTCAGGCTGTGGATTGATTGTACATCCTTCAAATCTTTGCCACAACAACCCTCAGCCTAAAATTTCAGCTAAACCTCCATCCAGTGGTAGGAGCATCAGTTGTGCTCGGAATTCCCAACAACAACTTCCCCCTAAGGCCCCTACCCTTCTACCCTCTTCCGTCATCCTCACCAATGCAAATACTTCTCCCCTTATCATTAACCCCTCCACTGTACTCGTCTCCAACCCATCACCCCATCCTCCTACTGCCCAAACTTTTTCCCCTGATGACCATCTTCCAAACTCCGCCACTGAAATTGCCTCCAACCCAATGCCTCAACCTTATACTATTATAACCTCTTCTCTGGTTGACACTCTCCCAGTCCCTTCCTCTTTAACCCCCATCCTGGATCTTCCTCTTGGGGATCCTATTCCGAATTTAAACTCTCCGCTTGATGATCCTAACCCTCCATAACAACTCCCCTCCACCTCCTCTGAAACCAGCCACTCCTATTGACCAGCTTATGATCTCATTTCCTCCTTTGAGTGCAATCGTAAAAAATCCGAGGTTTCAACTACCCCCAACAAATTCTCTGCCCTCCAGCTGGATGATCAGTTGGACTTTGGCTTACAGGTAGAGAGCTCTACCTATAAACACCAATTGGATGGCCTGCCAGATTTGGGTCACTCTCAAAAATCCCAGCACTCCAAGACCACAAGAGCAAAAGGTGCTAAGAAAGCACAACATACTTCCAAGTCCAAAAGGTCCCTCCCATCTATTGCTTATTGGAGCCTTCGTGGTTTTAATCAACCAGGGAAGGTTCTTGCTTGTAAGAACTTAGTCACCACTAATTGTCTTAACATTATCTGCATCCTAGAAGCAAAAGTTTATGCCTCCTCTCTTGCTAACCCTTGGTTCAATAATACCCATCAAGTCTTCTCCTAAGAGCAGAGTTGCATTAATTTCCCTGCTCTCTTCTCCCAGAAGGATATGGCTTAAATGGAATTCATCCTCCATCACCTTCAATCAGATTTCTATAAACTCTCAATTCATCCACGGCTCCATTTGTTTTGGAGCCCTACCACCCTTTCTTCTTAAAGTGGTTTACACTGCTAATTCCCCCTCCGATAGATCACCTATGTAGCAAAATCTTTTGACGTTGGCTGATAATATCACCTCCCCCTGGATTGTTATGGGGGACTTTAATTGTTTCCGGGATCCTAAAGACAAGTATGGTGGCAATCCGACACATTTTAGTAGGCTGGGTGAATTCAACAATTGGGTGTTTCACTATGGTACTATGGATTTAAAAGCCATTGATTTAAGATACACTTGGTTTAATGGCAGGGTGGATGATCCTATCCACATTAAGCTGGATAGAATGATGGTTAATCAAAAGTGTCTTGATTGCTTTCCTTCTTCTTATTAATTATAAGGTCATCCCTCATTTATGTTCTGATCATGCTCCTCTTCTCCTTCCCTCGGGTTGAAATATTCCTAAAGCTAGCAGATTTCAATTTAAGAATTTTTGGATTAAAATTGATGAATTTTGGGAGGCTCTCATCTCCTCTTTTGCTATTCACCATGAGGGTAGTCCTATTACTAACCTCTATGGCAAGCTTAGAGACCTCAAGTTGCAACTTAAACAGAGAAAGTGGACTAATGACCATTCCATTAAGTCATAATTAGAGGATTTCATGCATAAGCAAAAAATCTGCTTGGATCTTATCCAAAGCAATTCTTTGGACCTTCATCTCAATGCTTACCTGAAGGACATCAATTCCAATATTTCTCTTTTGAATGGAACTTGGAGCTCCAGGATTATCCAACGTGCTAAGGCAAAGTGGTTAAGGAATGGAGAAGATGATTTGAGTTTTTTGTATGCCCGCATTAAAACCAGAGCAAAATTTTCTAGGATCAAAGAAATTTTTACTAGTGTGGAACATTTCTCCTCTCCTAATGACATTGCTAAGGCTATTGTGGAGTATTTTAAGAAACTTTACAATCCTCTATTTGTGACTACTTCTCCTGAGCTCTTTTTTGTAAAAGGTGATACTATTCCCTCACATCTTATTGCTCCTTTAACGGCTCCTGTCACTGATTTGGAAATCAAACATATTGTTTTATCCGGCCCTTCCACCTCTTCTCCTGGCACTGACGGTTTCACTTACAAGTTTTTTAAGGCTCTTGGGAAGTCATTGGTTTCTATGTGATAAATGATGTCAAGATTTTTTTCTCTACGGGCCATCTTCTTAGAAGTGCTAAAGCCATTGCTATAACTCTGATTCCTAAACATCATCTTGCACAAATATTTCTAACTACCGGCCAATTTCTCTTTGTAATGTCTTTTATAAGATTATTGCAAAGATTCTTGCTAATCGCCTGAAATGCGCCATGCCACACATTATTCACAAGAGTCAAGCTGGTTTCATCCCTAAAAGAATTTATACGGATAACATTATTTTGGCAAATGAAATTTTGAACAGTTTTACTGGCCGCTCATCCAAGAAATTCTTCTGTGCTAAATTGGATATTCATAAAGCATTTGACTCTGTTTCTTGGGATTTCTTGATTTATAGATTGAAGGTGAAAGGTCTCCCGGATAAATTCATCTCCTAGATCAAATGTTATGTTTATGATGTCCCTTTTTCAGTTTGTATTAATGGTGCCCTTGAGCGATTCTTCACCTCATCTGCTAGTTTGAAACAAGGTTGCCCTTTGTCTCCACTTCTCTTTGCTATAGTCATGGATGCATTTTCTTGCTCTTTAGATGCCAGGTCTTTTATTGGAATTCCTTGTGATACTATCTCCCTTAATCATCTTCTTTACGCGGATGATGTGCTTATTTTTGGGGCTGCTACTATTCAGAATGCTTGGGAGTATCTAAATTTTTGAAGGACTTTGCCCTTGCCTCGGGCCTGCACATTAATAATGCCAAATGTTCCATCTTATTCTCCAGCAACACCTCTTTGGCTATTGACATTGCCAATATTTTGGTCTTTAAACTCATTGATCACTCTTTCAAATATTTGGGTCTTCCCATTTCTACTAAGAAATTTAATCATACTCACTTCCAACCACTTTTGAGTATAATTTCTACTCTACTTGATGGTTGGAAAGTCAAATTTCTTTCTTTTATAGGTTGCATCCAATACTTAAGAATTATAATAGCTAACACGCTGGCTTACTGGATCAGGGGCTCTATCATACCTAAATCATGCATGAAACTTATTGATAGGCTTTGCTCTAGATTTCTTTATCATGGTTCTATTGAGGGAAAGAAGTTACACATGGTAGCTTGGAAAAACACTTGCCTACACGCTTGCCTTGGAGGTCTTGGGATCTCCAATATTCAATCCCTCTATCATGATTTTGGATGCTCTTTTATTTGGAGAATGTACAACTCTAATTCTCTGGTTTTTGATTGGCTCAAATTTAAATATACCTCTCCTTGGAAGGCCATTTCTCCTAAAGCCACTAAATTATGGAAATTTATACATGGTATTGCTGGGCTTATCAGGAATGATATTAAGTTCTTTGTATCACCGGTTGGCTGCATTCTCTCATTTTGGGACCCGTGGCTGGACAAGATTTGTTTGGCTGAAATTTTTTCTCCTTTGTCTGGATCTCCAGACGATTTTACATTCTACACTAATGAGGGCCACTGGTGTTTACCAAGCCATATTCCCCCCTCTATACAGCAACTGATTCATGCTATCCCTCTAATGGGATCCTCTTCTGCACACTTATCTTGGAGACATCATGATAATCCCACTTTTAAAATATTTAGATTGCATTATTTTGATGGGTTACCTAATGCACCGTGGGCTAAATTCGTATGGCACAAACGAGCTGCACTTAGATTCTCTTCTTAATAATGGGTTAAAAATGGTGGATGTTTTAGCCAAGAAGAACATTTACATTCAACCCATTTTCCCTTTGTGCACAAAGGAAGAGGAAAGAAGAATTTTTGCTATTTAGTTATTTGTTGTGCTATCTACTTTTTATGGAGAGAACATAATGAGCGAAGATTCTCTGGCTCTCTAATCTCTCATTATGATCTAAGTAAGAAGATTGCCTCGGCGATTTCCCATAAAGTTACGAATTGGAAATCTTATGATGTCCTCTTTACTGCATTCCCTGCTTGCTTTAATGGAGGTGTGGATTTGTCGGGTTTTATGGGATGATGATGACTGGACCTGCTCGTTGCTCTCTGGATGGCCATTACTTACAACTCTTGCGATTTTGCAATTTGGCCTGGCACGATTTACCTGCACCCTGTTCTTCATGCTCGGGCTGTGGCTTTTTGGCAACCGAGGTAACTCTATTCTTATTGGCACGATATTTGTTGGACAATTGAGCTCTTGGCTTTGATGGATTTTGTCCATTGCAGCAGGTTCCAGAATGACTGAGTCCCTGATTTGATCTGTTATCTCTCTTGCTTTCTTCTTGTGGATCACTTGTTTTTGTATTCTCTTTTGGTTTATTTTGGGTGTTTTTTGTAAGCTTTAGTTTGTAGGCTGTTTTTGTAAGCCTCTCATTTTTTGGTATATCAAATATACAGGCAATGCCCCAATTTTACCCAAAAAAAAAAAGATGAACTATTCTTTTTGACGTGGGAGTTGAGTGAGGGATGGAGGTTTGGAGCTCTTGAGTGTGGGTTCCAAAGAAAAGAAGCAGCCTCACCAGGAGGCTCCATTTGATTTTGTTTTAACCATGAACCAAAGATTCCAAGAGTATTTTACGGGAAACAACGCATAATTCAGCGGATTTTATGGGATTTCTAACATGGATTTAGTAGGCTATGAGGTATGCCATTTAATGTGATTTAAGTTTCTATAGCTGACTTTCCATTTCTGATTAGATTAAGCAATTCTAATAATGATTTGCCCAAATTGGTAATGACATTACTTAAGGCTCACAGTAATGTCTCAATTGATCTAAAATTATCTCAATTTGCGTGTTTCCTCAAAATATGTGTAATGCCATCGAAATTCATGTCGATTTTGCCGAATGTCAAAATCAGACAAATTGAGAGTGAATGTAGGGTATTGATGATATTTCGATTGCAACGACGCAGTCCGTTTCATGATCGGATATCATTTGAGCCACATCGAGGCCTAGTTTCCTCCAAATGCGTGTTGCCATTTTGGAACAGTTTCTATTTGCGCGCACAACCTCATTTGAATAAAATAGTCGTGCATTTAGGGTATTACCGATGTTCCGGTCGCAACGACGAAGATCGTTTCGCGATCGGATATCATCCGAGCAACGCCGAGGCTCGATTTCCTCAAAATGTGTGTTATCTCGAAATTCGTGTCACTCATTAGGATGATCCAAATTGAACAAATAAAACACAGTTTATTGAGTATTTACAATGTTTTGAACATAATGACGAAGTCCGTTTGTCGATCTGACATCGTTTGATCAGCCTCGCGCTTTAATTTTGGGTGTCGGTCATTCCTTTTGACTGATCTCGTTTGATTCAATTGCGAGGGGCCTCGACCTAGTAGAATTCAGTGTCCTGATCGCAACGATATTATCTGTTTGGCATTCAGAGGTCATTTGACTTTTTAAGTGACATGTGGCGCTAAGATGCGTATTGCTTTATTCACCAGTTTGAGTCTTTTTTGGTGTGGTTTGAGGTATAGGGGTCAACACGTATATGTATGTACTATTTATAAGTCCCTTTTCCTTTTTGTCTGAGTTTGATTGTTCTATCTTTTTTGTTTATATTTGCTCAGTCCGTTTCATGATCAGATATCATTTGAGCGACGCCGAGGCCTAGTTTCCTCCAAATGCGTGTTGTCATTTTGGAAATGTTTCTATTTGCGCGCACAACCTCATTTGAATAAATTAGTCGTGCATTTAGGGAATTACCAATGTTCCGGTCGCAACGATGAAGATCGTTTCGCAATTGGATATCATCCGAGCGACGCCGAGGCTCGATTTCCTCAAAATGTGTGTCATCTCGAAATTCGTGTCACTCATTAGGATGATCCAAATTGAACAAATAAAACACAGTTTATTGAGTATTTACAATGTTTTGAACATAATGACGAAGTCCGTTTGTCGATCTGACATCGTTTGATCAGCCTCGCGCTTTAATTTTGGGTGTCGGTCATTCCTTTTGACTGATCTCGTTCGATTCAAATATCACGTGCAAGCTTGAATGAAAAATTGAGGAAATATTTAAAAAAAAGTCTAATTCGTCCTCCTACTAGAAAAATTTATGGCTCTGCCATTGATCCTCAATCAAATTAGTATATTTTTAATTAAAAATCTAAATGGGAACTATTTGGGTTAATAAATACATTGAAAGAGGATCTTTTATTAATAAATAAATTTTTATTATTTATGGACTTGATAAGTAAATAATAAAATTAGGAGGAAAAAAAATCCATGAGAAAATACTAGAAATGTGGGAAGATAGAACCTAAAGATAATTGTTGTGGAGTTCATCCACATTCCAACTTGAATAGTTTTCTATGTTTAATGGCATTCTAAATAGAAGCATCTTGATGACTTAGTTAAATTTGATTAGCTTGAATATGCTAAGGTTCAAGGCTAAGAAGAGATTTGACTTGGATGATCATAACTAAATTATCCTACAAGATTATTTTCTTTAATAAGGGAATTATCAAACGATTTTATGACTCTGAAGATTTGAGTTATTGGTGTTGATGATTATCATTGATCAAGGATGAGATTGACAAAGGTGACAAGAATGGGCTATTTGTTGGTTGCCCTTGACTACTTTAGTGTTGATGTGCATGCATAACTTAAACTTCAAATAAGGCATAGATAGCTTAAAAAATATTGGAATTTATTGATGATTTTATCATACACGTGCTTAAATTTGATCCCCGAATATTACGTAGAATGTACATTTTGCTTAGAGAAGTTGACAAGAGTACTAGGTAATGTGGCAAAGTATTCACCCACAATTGTGAAGTTGTATAAAATTCTAGTGGCGAGTTTTGTATTTGCTTTAATTTTGAGATTTATCTAGTGGGCTAGGCCACTCAGCACATTTTTTATTTAAATAAGAAGAGTGATTTAGATAACTAGACGGCTATTATTAATATTTAGTTTTTTTTAAAGATATTATTAATATTATATATTTATTTTTGAAAAATTCAAACAATAATTATCACACTTATAAATTTGCTTGGAAAAAGTTGATTAACACCCGACAATTTTTGAAAATTAATTAGAAACCAATACCGCTGTGGAGCTACAGAAAAATAAATTAATGAAAAAATATCTCTAATATACTCCACGAAGTATTTATTTTTTGTGCTGTTTCTTAATTAATCATTGAATTGTTCATCCTTGTGGCTGTTGACTTGATCTTTTTTGTTGAATCTGGCCATGCGCAATTTAATTGATCAAATCTAATCAATAGGGCTTATAAACTAAACGCTTAAATTGTTCTTCCACATTTGTTCCAATTACCATTATGGGCGGGATAAATGATGTCCGACTATTATATTTAATTAGACTGGACTTTTATTATGCAAAGCATTACTTCATTATTGACATAACAATTGAAAAAAAACAAAAAAAAATCAAACTTTGATATTATCAAATTACTACAATCAGAAATTGCAATTCTGAAAAGTAAGAAGTATTAATTTCCGCGATCGTAAAATCCAAATCCAACAAACATGCGCGTAGCAGTAAGCAGTTAACCAGTCAAAACACCTCGACTTCGGCCTACGAAGTTGTGTTTTTTACACTTTGGGGACGGCCTTTGCCTTGACAAACTTCCGATCCGACGGTCTCTCCACCCCATTGGCGACGCGATTGGAGCACACAAAAGGGAAAATTTTCCGGATTCCGATTAGAAGATCATTTAACATTTCCTTCTCCAAAAATCCAATTTTCCTGCCCAAGGTCGTGATTTTTTAATTGCATTGATTTCGAGGAAAAGGCGTCTATGATCTTTGGGCGGCGATCTTATTTTTGGCAGCGCTGGGGCGAGAGGAGTGCCGTCGGATGCTGCAGCCGTTGCCGCGGGCGCGGCTGCAGGTTTGGTTTGTTAGGGTTTGTTCGTGCGTCCTCGTTTGGACGTGCTTAGCTCAGCTTGTTGCCGTCGGTGATCTCTGGCACGGCCATTCTCGTCTGCCAGTAGCCGTGCGATTTTTTCTCAGTTTAGGAAATGATGCTGCGGTGTCAAGTTTGTCGCTTCGCCACCAGTTTCAAGACTTTGTGCCCGCTTCTCCTCCATATGTTCCCTTGAGTAAGTAGTAGTTTGACATTCTCTAGTATCCGCTATGAAGATGTTTTAGGTTCTACTGTTTACATTTGTCTTGTTAGCATAATGTGGCTGCAAAACAAGTTTTTTTTTTTACTTAAATCTTGATGGGGAAGTAGATCGGGGAGATGATTATACTTTATAGAGGTGCTGTATGGCTTTTGAGCAATTTAGGGGAGTAATTAAGCCATCAATCCATCATTCGGTGAAATCCACACTCCTGTTCGGTTGATTCTTAAATGAAAAAAAAAAAAAGATCATCTTGGCAGGCCAGGCATGGCTTCTCTTGAAACTTATGGGATAATTTATTTCTTAGCTGCAATATCTTTAAAGTGGCATGGAAGGCCATGCTTATATGGAAATGATTAACTCAAAATTTTAAAGCTTTGGGAAATTTAGAATTGTTGGCCAATAACTGAGAGATGATCAAGAAGATAAAATCATTTGACTTTATTGTATAAAGAATAAAATGGAATAAATGCAACATGGTGTAGGCCATAAGCTCCATGATCTGATGAAGTAGCAACATGAAGTCTGACTATGCGTAGCCCTTAAGCATACTGGCTTGACTTGACAAGCTCAATTATGGGTGGCACATGCGCTCATGTTTCTTTTTCATTCTTGAAACTTATTTGGATTGAGGATATGTAACTTTAGAACTCAGTGATCAAGAAGGCAAGTAAAGCATTTTTTTTTTGTTAGATTACTGCATAGAGATCCATGAAAATTGGCAACAGGAACTTTACAATAATCTTTGAGTAGTTATTCTACGGTTTTTTTTCTGATGCCTACTGTACATAAACAAAATGCAGGAGTCTATAAAAGCAATGGTTATCTCAAAGTATCCTGCAATGGAGGTCTAAATCAGATGCGTTCAGAGGTGGTGATTATCACTATAACTATTTTATTCCAAATCTCTTTTATTGTCTCAAGTATTTGAAACATTTAATTTAATTGGTTGCTTCAGATATGCGACATGGTTACTGTTGCCCGCTTTTTAAATCTAACATTAGTTGTTCCGGAGCTTGACAAGAGATCTTTTTGGGCAGACACCAGGTATTTTTCATTAGCTGAATGATTGTTATTTTATGCTTACTCTGATCAATTAATTGAAATTAAATCACTGTTTTCTGGGATCTCAAGCAACTTTGGAGACATATTTGATGTGAACCATTTCATCAATACTTTAAGGGATGAAGTGCATATAGTTAAGAGAATTCCAAAGAGATTTAAAGGACCAAAAAATATGCTTGAGATGCCTCCAATCAGTTGGTCAAATGAGAACTATTATCTAAGACAGGTCTGGACTTTTAACATTTTTTAATCGTGTATGTATATGATTCCATGCATGTTGCTTATTGTGGAATTAATTACCTCTTATTCTTGTATGATTGATTATCAATATTTTATCAAAAGCTTAATGGAAAAAATTTAAAACATTGCAATATAAACTGTAATGTGATATTTTTGCAATTTTAGATCCTGAAACTAATTTCAAACTAGATTCATGTTTCCAATAAAAAAAATGCCTATTAATTCTGCTTCTGGTGATCTAATTACACTAGATTTTAATCTAATCTGCCAATTATTTTTTACCGCAGATTCTTCCACTTTTCAATAAATACAGTGTCATACACTTCAATAAGACAGATGCGCGCTTAGCAAATAACGGCCTCCCTCTTGAATTTCAGAAGCTTAGGTGCCATGTTAATTATCAGGCATTGAAATTTACTCCTCAAATTGAGGCATTAGGGAATAAGTTGATTAAAATTCTACAAGAAAGGGGCTCTTATGTAGCATTACACTTGAGGTATGAAATGGACATGCTAGCATTCTCTGGATGCACTCGTGGTTGCTCTGTGGAGGAAGCAAATGAGCTTAAGAGGTTAAGGTTTGTTTCTGAAATAAGAGTATTTCCGTTATTCTTTATATGTAATAAGATTATCCGGTTGTTATAGGTCACATAATTATTATCAATTTTTCATATTATCATATTTGGTTTTCATAATGGATATTGTTTTTATCTCCTTTACTCTTGTTGTATGCGTTTATGCTTATATCAATGTTGCCTCCTTTAATCACAATTCTGAAGGAACACAAGATATTAAAACCCATGCAATGTCAAAGCAAAGAAACATCACTTCTTTACTAACCTTGGTATCCATCCTACAGATAGCTTGATGTGAAACTACTAGGAGTTACATGTGAAATTAAAAGGATCAATTAATTAAAACTTTGCCAATGAAAATTTATTGCTTGCACATAAAAGAGAATTAAGAATCTAAAGTCATCAACTTGCTTAGGCCAAAGAAGTGCGATTGAGATTAACCAAACAATATGATGTGATGCAAACAAGAATTGCACGAAAATATTTAAAAGGATTACAAAACTTGCTACTTAAGATTATGGTTTCGTAAGATTAGATTAGAGAACTTTCAATCGTCAATCTTATTGTAGTAAGCAGTTACAAATCAAAAGTTTAAGGCCAGTTAAGATAGATCTGAAATTATCACAGAAAAACAAAGATATTGTAATACAATCCCACGGTTAATATTTAGAAAGTTCACTATGAGTTATCATGCTCACTCACACTCAAAGTATGACTTAGCGGAGAAAGGTCTTCAGCACACCCAACGATGCCACAAGGACAATCACAACGCCAATGGTATTAATCTACGGAAAGGTCGACAGTGGTGGAGAGGTAGCCGCGGACGGGGAAAGTGTAGATCTCCCAACGAGAAACCAAGGCTTCTTAGGCTTTTGAAGATCGATCGTATGTGCCAAGCAATAGAGGATGCGCTTGACGTATCTTTCCGCAGTCTCGTCATATTCCCAATCGGGTCGTAGAAAGGAGAGAGAAGAATGTCAATATCCCCACGATCGTTGTAAGCGAACCCGTGATCAACCTCGGGATCGGCCATTCGACATTAAAGAGGAGATGAGAGGACGTTGTCTTCTTCTCTTTGGCTTCAAATACTATGAGCAACCAAAGCTCCCAAGGGAGGGAGCAAGAAGAGGAAGGGGGCGGCCAAGGGTTTGGAGGAGATTAGGTTATGATGGGGTGTTGATGAGATTTAATCAAAATCTGAAATTAATTTCATATTTGAATAAATTTGGAGGGAAGTTACTTTGAGTTTGAATTTCAAATCAATTGTAATCAATGCAATAAATTAACATTAATTGGAATTCATCCCAAGCATGGCCGGCGGCATAGAGAGAGAGGGGGGAGGGGTTATGAAGATTTAAGCTTTAAATCAATTGTAGTTAATGCATTGAATTAGCAGTAAGTGGGATTTATCCCTAGCATGGCCGGTGGCATAGAGAGGGAGAGGGGATTTGGGGGGATTTAAAACAACTTCCTAATTGGCCACTTTAATTTAGGGAGAGAATAATTTCATCCAATCTAATTTGAAATTAAGATTGAATGAAATTCAAGACTTTCCTATTATAGATTTCTATTTTAGGAAACTATTTGAAATTCAAATTTTGAAATTCAAATGGTTTTAAAATATTTTGCCAAATCCTTCAAACTCTTTAGGAAAGAAATAATGAGGCATTAAATCCTCATTCAAGGGATGGGAAGGAGGTGGCCGGCGGTGGGCTTGAGCTTGGATGGAGATGGTGGTGGAACCAATGGGGGAGGGATCGGCTTGGTGGAGTAGTGGATGGTGGCCTTGGGAAGGGGGGATTTCGGGTTGATCTTGGTGGGGGAAATGGTTGCCGGCGGTGGGAGCTCGGGGAGGTGCGGGTGGTATGAGAAAAAGAAAAAAGGAAACGAGAAAAGAAGATAAGTTGAAAACCACGAGTCGAGGATGCTTCCAATGACTGGTGGGCCTTGCACGCGCTCACCTTGAGCTCTCTCCCTTCCCTCCAGTGATCACACAAGAAGAAGAAGAAACACAAGAAATTTTCATTAAACATTCATCATCTAATACATAAGTGAATGACCATATATATAGGCCTCACAATGACAAATAAACAAAAGACAATAATGCCCCTCGGGTTACAATAGTGACCAACTACTCATAAGGGCAAAAATGAAAAACTGAAGAAATAATGATGGCTATACATAAAATGCATCAAAAGTAAAGACTCCATCGTGGCCATCGATCTCCTGTGTTGCCTCTGATAGACGCGTCGAAATCTCGTATCGATGTCGGGAGAGGTAGGGAGGGCCGGCGGGTGGATTGGCGAAGGAATATGAAATAAAACACAAATAAGATATAAGTAAACTAACCACGAGCCGTGGACTCTTCCAACGAATGGCGGGCCTTGCACTTGCTCGCCTTGAGCTCTCTCTCCCTTCACTCTAGTGCTCACACAAGAAGAAGAAGAAAAGTACTATATATTCCAACGATTTGCGGGCCATTTTTCATTCAAATATTCATCCAAGAAATTACATCACCTTAGATCACTATATATGGGTCTCCAATCATGAAAAGGAAAAGTACGAAATTGCTCTCGGGGCTACAATAACAAGACAATTTCCCAAATGGGTAAATGTGGAAAACAATAAATAACTAAATAAACATAACATGAAAAATATATCGAAAGTAGAGGAGCTGAATCGTAGTCGTAGATCTGCGATTCCTTCGTCGATAAACATGTCGGTAGCGTCTGTCGATGTCCTCATCATAGCTCCTCGATTTCCATTTATATCTAATGCAGACATCAAATAATTGACATCTAATTGCAATCTGCACAATGGAGCAAAAGCAATTCAGCACATTCAAGCAATGCTTTAAGGTTGCAAGCTGCATGGTTACTAGAATCTATTATGCATTTTCCAATGGAGATTGTGGTATTCTGAGTCTTTCACATGTTATAGAAATCATTAGGAAATCTAAATGGGTATCATTACTTATAAAGCCATTTATCGTTCTTTTGAAGCTTTTTTGAAAAGCCAGCAGTAGATGATTCATGATTTCTGCTTGCATAAGTATTATCATGGATACGGGTAGACTATACTAAAATGAATGTCTTTTATCAGAACGAAGTTGTGATTCTCATAAGTGAGGGTTTTGATTTGAGCTTATGATTTTTGGAAGAAGGTGCTTAGTGATTCTATGTCTCTCTTATTTTTATCTAATTTAAGTTCTCCGTTTATAACAACTAAATGTGATGTATTTTAGGCATATCTTTTTTTGTACTTTCTAAGGTTAATCTTGTCATCTTCTTCATCATCATTGTATTCACCTTTATCCTAACTATTTGAGGCTTGCTTTGTGAATCCCCATTCTCCATTTATTCTTGCTGAAGTGTTCTATAAGATGTTAAACATACTCTGCAAATATATTTTTAGACATTTCAATTCATGTTACCTTATGTCCATCATTTTTTGCTTCATAATTTTTAACACCAACTTTATCTAACCATCTAATGAGTTATTATCATGCCCTTCATTCTACATGCTCAAACTACTTAAACTAATTTTCACTACACTATTTTCAATAGATGTTATATCCATCATCCCTTTAACATTTTCTTTATTTATCTATCCCTGATGAGGACATCGATCCAAGGTTCAAACAAGTGTATCGCCGGAAGAATCGCAGATCGACGGCCACGATTCAGAGCTTATATTTTTAGTTATTATGCATTTTATTTTATGTATTCCTTTTGTACCCTTATGTTGAGTTGAGTCATGTTGGGGCCCTGAGGGCAATTTGGTCTTTATTTCTTCTTGTATGCTAGAGACCTATATATATGGGTCTTTTCTCTTGTAATAGCTAATTAAGATTTGAATAAAAAAAAATTTGTGTTTCTACTTCTTCTTGCATGAGGGCTTGAGAAGGGAGAGAGCTCAAGGGGAGCAAATCGCAAGGCCCACCAGTCGTTGGAAGAGTCCGCGGCTCGTGGTTAGGTTTTCTATCTTCTCCTTCGTATTCACCTCCATCGTCCTTCTCCTCCACCACAAGAAAATCTCTTCCCAACCCTAGTTGCCGCCGCCCCTTGGAAGTCCCTCCTCTAATGAAACCGCCGGCCCCATATATGGCTCCCATCCATTAAATCCCCATTCAATGCATTAATTCCTCTTATTTGAATTTTAAAATTCAAATCAATCCCCTTCTATTTAATCAAATATGAGATTAAAATTTCAGATTTGGTTAAACCCCTTAACATTCCACTAAACCTAGCTTCTCCCAAACCCAAGCTCCATCCTCCCTTGCACCCGCCGGCCTCACCCTCTCCCCTTGGAGATCCCGCCACCTCCCCTCCTCTCTTTGCCTCTTTGGTGTTCTCTCAACAACGCCAAGCATGCATGGCGGATCCGGAGATCGATAGTGGATTGATGTTTGATATCTACGGTGACATCCATATCACCCGATCTCCTTTCTTTGACGTCGGGTTCGGATCCGACGACATGGTTGAAGACTGCTTAAATCGCATTCTTCCCACGCTCATCGACGTCATCGACGAGCAATTTGAAGACTATTCGTGGACCGTCCTCGGCTATCCGTCCGTGTTTCCTCCACCACCGCCAACCTTTCCGTGGCTCAAGACCATCGGTGTTGCGGCCCTCCTCATGGCATCGTTAAGTGTGTTGAAGATCATCTCCCGCTAAGCCTAGTATAGTTGAGTGATTAATCCCCAAGGTGAAAACTCTCATTATTAATTTGCGGATTGTTGATTAATAGCTTTTGGTATTGCTACTATCTTTGGTTACCTATGAGTTTTGGTTAATCTACTTGTACTCCTTCGCCTAAGCAAGTCAAAGACTAAGGTTCTTTAATGAATTTATTTGTTATTTCAATAAGCTTTTAATTGTAATTCCATTGTCAATCACTTTTAATTTTCTTAAGAAGCTCCTTCGCATGCGGTATTACATCAATCCCACTTTTGCCACAAATTTATTTATATTTTGTTGAACTTGACTATTAATAAACAATTTATTGTCTAACACTCATTTTGATGCAACATAGTGGGTTTTGTTGCAGTTTTATAAATTTCTTGTTTAAATATCCTAATGCTAACTCATTTCATCGCAATATGAAGAAACACAAGAAATTAATAGACCAATGCAAGGCAAAACAAAAACTCATATCTTCTTTGCCAACCTTGGTATCTAATCCTATAGATCCTTATTGATATCTAAGGCCAACATCAAACATTTAACATCATTTCAATCCACGCAGTGGAATTAATAGACCAATACAAGGCAAAACAAAAACTCATCTCTTCTTTGCCAACCTTGGTATCTAATCCTATAGATCCCTATTGATATCTAAGGCCAACATCAAACATTTAACATCATTTCAATCCACGCAGTGGAACATCAACCGTTCAACATAGTGCACACACTTTAGAAACAAAAATATTAAATATCCATATTAGCAAATGGCCTATAATGCTTGCCATCCTCTTCTTAATCGAATCCTTACTAAGAAGCATGTGAGATTGTTATGTGCTACAAAATTAATGACAATATTTTTTAGTATCATTTTTGTCTTTGTTCCATAGTGATGATTTTATGTTAGCCTTTATTCATTAAGCCCAATAAATATCTCGAATACATTCATCTTGTTGCATTGAATGGTGTATTTGCTCAATCAGTTATAGTTTTCATGAATATAAGATACAAGAATAACTTAAATCTCTATTACATTTCTGCTTATTTTGCAGTTAAATCAAGTTCTTAAAGCACCGCTTTAAGGTTGCAAGCTACATGATTACTTGAAGATATTGTACATTTTTTGATAAAGATTGCAAATTTGCAATATTATTGGCCTTTCACATGTCATCGAAAGCATTAGCAAATCAAAATGAGTCTCATAACTTGTTAAACTGTTTGTCTGGCTTTTAAATTTTGTTTGAAATGCCATATAAATAGACGATTCCTGATTTCTACCAGCATAAAATAAGTATTGTCATAAATATGCTATAAAATAAATCTATTGCTCATTAGAACATAGATGTGATTCTCATAGGCTAGAGTTTTAATTTGAACTTGTGATTCTATTAAAAGTGCTTAGTGATTTTTTGTCTATATCATTTTGATATGTGTAAGCTCTTCATCATTTTGAATTGTTGGAACCATTAAATATGATATTTGCAAATACATCTTTTGATATTTGATATTTTTCTTTTTTTAGGCTAATCTCTTCCTCACTAGCTCTATCCTAACTATTTGAGGATGTTTTTGTGAAATCTTATTTTTCATTCATTCATGTTGAATATTTTATGATTTGCTAAACTTATTCTAAAAATATATTTTTTGATAATTTCTTTTCATGCTACCTCAAGTCTACCAATTTTCCTTTCTAGTCATTTGACTCTACTTTAACCAGTCTTCTAATCAATGATTTTGCTACTTGTTGTATATGCTTAAACCACTTAATCAATGATTCTACTTGTTGTCTCTTCTATATATGCTACTGTAATTATTCTTTTAATTCATCATCAATGTATCCTTATTACTTTTGCCACACGTCCATCTTATCATTGTCATTCATATCATGCTCAATTTAACTTCTAACAAAGTTTTAACCGTCTCTCATATCCATACAACATAGTGGGTCTCATTGCACTTAAAGAGTTGTATAAAGAAAATGTGTACAAAGACATAAAAATTTGAGTGTTCTGTGAGATATTGAGATGAAGTTTCTTGACCTTGAATGGATAGACTAGGCTCCTGACTCCACTAAAGGGAGTCGACCAAATGCAGGGACTAGCATTATTGTGGTTCCTATTATAAGGGGCTAATAACTCCGAAAAATTAAAGTGATAACATCCAAATTGGGCTCTGAATGCTTTGGAAGCATTTTCCTTGGACTTTGAACCGAATCATTGACTCTAAGGTCAAATAAGTAACTTATTATTCCACCCGATGGGAAGAATGTTTATCATGGGACTTACGTCCTTAACCCTGAAGGGTTAAGAATTTTTGGACTGGTCTTATATCCTTTTTAGATTCATAAATGTTACTCAAACCATCTAAGTGCATTTTTGAAAGTGATGTTGTTAGGTCTGAATGATGTAGGGAGTTGACACATGACAAGCTCTTATAATAGCTAATATAGTAATATGGATATCAAAGATGCTTGTGCATTAATTTTATTTTATTTTATATATGCGGTAACTGTTTGTGGATTCATAAGGTTATGATATGATGTTGATTGACTAGGCTCTTTTTGATGAGCCACACATTTATGTTTTGGCTGATTTGCCATATTCGGTCAATGGCCTACAAGAACATTAGTTGCTAGGCCTAAGTGGGAAGTTAATTTGGTTTTAAATATTGTCCAATTGAGCAATCAAAAAAATCTTCTTGTTTTGAAAATTAGGTTTATTTTAGTTGAGTAAGTTTGATGTAGAAAATTAATCCTACGAGACATATTGTCATCATAGAATAATCTAAGATTTAAAGTAGTTGTTTATATGGAAAATAGGAAATCATATAGTTAAAACAGTAAATCTCTATTTGATTTCTAGGAAGCTCTAAAGTAAGGCGTAAACATTGTAGAGTCCTCATCCACTCAGACTTCTAACCTAGCAATCCAAGGGGTTTTTTCCCATAGTGCAATGCATAACACAGCACCTAGCAAATAATGAAAATACTTGTTGTATTATAAATAAAAGTCATTTCATTGCAATTAATACAATGTTTGTTATAGGGCTTTGAATAAAGTAGTTGTCAATAATATTTGAATCTTAGGAAGTCTACAAATAAAGTAAAAAAGAGAGGTTCATATGCATGTAATTGTGTATGCTTCTATGCATTGCAGGCAAATTGTCATAATGTTAATTGCACAAAAATTTCCTAATTCACAAATTCAAATTTACTGCTTGTCAATTAGGTGGGCCAAATTACTTGAAATTTAGAAATCTAAGTAGAGTGATATTTGATAACCAATGGGTGAATTATAAAGAGCAAATCCCTTAAATTTATCCCAATTCCATTTAGTATCTTTTCTAACTTTTACAAGTAAAATAGTAATTTATGACTTGAGAAATTGGGATTCAGTAATCTTCTAAGGGGATGGATTGGTTGGATTGATAGGTTTCCAAATGGTGCTTAAGTGGTACTATGAGAAGCAATCTGCTATTGGCCTAAACCATGCTTGAGGTTATAAGTTGGACCGACGATTTTCGTGTTAAAACATGTTTCATCCAAAAATTTGATTGGTGCTAGTTGACTTATCACTCATTATTCAAGCTTCCACGAGGCTTATTGCAAGGGGGCTCTAGGGTCATCACCCTAAAGTCAAGGTGTCAATATTCTAGTTGGCAACATCAACTAGTACTCTATGAAGAACTAATTGGTGGATAAGGCCGGATGGCTATGAATAAAATGCAGTTGCTTGTAAGGTGTGATTTTCTAACCTCATTCTTCAAATAGGGTGGTTAGAGGGGTTTCCTTTATAGAAAAAAAAAAGGTATGCTAGAGTTGTTTGGTCGACTCTCCCCCTTGTTACGAGAGGCGAGTACATGAAGGAACACCAAGTGAATAGCTTGGTCAAGGTCAAGGAATGGCAAGGAAATGCACTCTGATAGCAAAGAGCATGAGGTGAATAAAAGTTTTACTTGTTGATGAAGTTTTAGGATATCCAAGAACATGGAGCATTTGTCTCTCAACTCTTCTTTAATGTTATCGATAAATTTCATAGTGAGAATGTCACTAATAACTCCTTGTTCCAGGACGAGAAACATTGAGCGTATGAGAGAAGGTCTAAAGATTCTCAGGCTTTTTAACTCCTTATGTTTTCTTGAATGGAGGATGTTTTAAGGACGAACTAGATTTTTTCAACTCTCGAGTAATCTACCAATTGATTCTAGGGTTGCTCTTTAGCATACTAATCCAATGATTTCTAACCTCTCGGCTCCTCACCATAGAAGGGTTTTTGTGGGTCTTTAACTCATTCGAAGGAATCATTTTTCTAACCTCTTAATAAGAGCAAAGGGAAGGATATTTATAACCTCAGCCTAAGGCTTGAACGAGGAGTTGGATCTAGGTTGACAGTAGGTGGTAGCTTGCTTAAGAAGATTTATAGGGTTGAGCACTTTGTAAGAAATCTTCCCGAAAAGGATGTGATCCCATAAACCAACACGATCTAGCATGATTCTTTTTTGGTTTTTTTTTTTCAGGGATACTAGTATAGTTTGTTACCCAAGTGCCTTACAAAATGGCTAAAACACAAATATGTAGTTATTTACTCTTAGACACTTAAGGCGGGTTAGGGTTGACCTTGGTTTATCCTGGACATTGACTTTTAGGCACCTAACGTGGGAAAGGATGGGATGTCATCATATAATGCTATTTGGTAGGGTTCTTTTATTATCAGAAAATAGGCCAAGTTTAGTCCCAATGAGCATAATGGAAAGGCCAAAGCATGAATACCTAGACATTTACTCTATGACACCTAAGGTGCAAGAAGGGACAACCTCCTTAGGGAGGTTGCAATTGCCGAGTAGGCGCTAGCTTTCAAGATGAACTCATTAAGATGAGCGTCGAGAAGGGAGGAAGTCATCTAAGGATAACCAAAAATGGTGATTTTGAAATAAACCACCAAGGCACTAATTTCTTGGGAGGTACAGAGAGCGACATTGCTCTTAGGGAAGCTATCAAGAGAGATTTGATATTTTGGGAGGCATTGTCGAGATGCTAGTTTCTTGGGAAAGTCACTAGAAAGGTGTCGAGTGTGATATTGCTATTGGGGGAAGTTGTCAAGAAGAGCAAATTCTCAAGGATAGCGATCGGCCAATGGCCGACAAGCATTGGATGCTAAATTGAGGCGCTCCCAAGACAAATGGTTGAGACGTTAGTTTTTCATGATAATTCAACACTTTATCTAAAGGTCAATGAGAGGAAGATGGCTCTTGGGAGACAGGAAACTTCCTAGGGAGGGTGATTAGCGATGATTGATAGAGGAGAGGCCACCTACACCGAAAGAGTGGTTTGGGCACTAATTTCTTGGAGCAAGTTACTAAGACGGATGTTAAAAAGGGAAATCAAGGGTAAAAAAGGATTAGTTTGGGAAGAGTCAACTAGAGTCATTATAGTTTATTGAGATGGATTACAACAAGACTCTTGGCCATCTAAACTGAGGTTTGAGAAAAAAGGTTTTGTTCTTAGGATGGTCTTATAGATTTTGTTCTCAGGATGGATATGACAAACTACTAGTCCCACTAAATGTGCAAGACTTAGTATTGAACGGAGGAGCCAAAGAATGAATTTAAGTCAGGAGACCTTGCTGTGCCAAAAGAGATGTCCTTATATGGATTTCAATATGGAACACGCTTTAATACGGGAGTTTGAGTAAGGTGCAACCAATTAGGATTGAGAGACATGGCCATTTAGTTTGTCGAGGGCATAACTCTAGCATGCTAGGTTGAAGTTCAACTATCCCAAAATGGATGCGAACGTTGAGCTTGTCCTAACTCCTTATGCAGTAGATATATTTGAGCAAATATGAGTGAGTTTGATGGGGACATCAGATCATGGAAAGTATATCAGAGACGTGGCCGACGATCTACGACCACGATCACGCCAATCTATTTTTGAGTCTTCATATGTATTTGTTTTATTTATTTACTTTATGTATTTGTTTTAATAGCATTTCCCGTTTTACCCTTACTTAAGGGTTATCATATGTAAGCCCTAGGGGCAATTTCGTCTTTTATTTCCCTTTCATTGTATGAGGCTATATATAGGCCTCTTATGTTTCTTTTGAAGTTAATGAATGAATTATAATCAAATTCCTACAAATTGCGTTCTTGTGAGAGCTTGAGAGTCGTTGGAGAGAAAACCTTAGGAAAAGGAAGCGGATAACCCACCAACCTTGGAAGAGTCCGTCGTGGCTTTCTTTTATTGTGTATCCTTTCTTTCCTCCCTTCCCTTTCCCCTAGCCGTTGGCCTAGGGTTTCCCAACCCCAAACCCGCCGGCCTCCACTTCAAAACCAAGCTCTAACGCCGGCCAATACCCTTCACCCCACCCCACCTAGCCACCGGCCATCCAACTATCCAAGGTGGTTCATCCCTTGATTGGTTGATCCACTTAATTCCCCCCACTTCCACCTAACCCTAACCTTAGCCCTAGTACAAGCCGCAGGCCCCCACCCTTTCCAATTCCCCTTTGCCTCCATATCCAAGCCCTCTTCATTACTTTCCTTTTCCACCAAACCTTCTTTGGAAAGTCTTAATTTCAATTATTCAATTAAATTTGAATTTTGAAATCTTTCCATAATTAGAATTCTATTTTAGGAAAGTTTCCAAAAGCAATCATATTTGAATTTTAAATTAGATTGGAATGAGATCCCTCCATAATTTAATATTCCTAATCAAGTAGGCTTGATTTCTTTCCTAAAACTCCTCTTCCCCTCTTGATGCCGCCGGCCCCATACTTGTCCCCACCCCTTAAATGCTTTCCAAAGTTAAGCCTCTTACTTGGGAAAGATTTCAAACATCTCCCTCTCTCTTACCCGCCCCCTCCCTCTCTCTAATTTCCCTTTAAATCCTTTCCAAACTTAAAGGATTAATTATGGAAATAATTTCCCAATTTCCCTCCATCCTCCTTCCTTAAAATCTGAATCAAATTCTGCCCAAGATCCCTACTTTGGCCGGCCACCCTTTCACCCCTTCCCCTACTTGGATTCCTTGGAGAAACTTCTTTCTCTCAAGGGGAATCCACAAGGACAGCAAAGGGACGTCTTCTACAACACTTCAACACTACAAAATCGATGCATGGTTGATCCTGAACTCGACTCCGACTTCGTCTACAACAAACAAGGTTTCGTCAACATCCTCATATCATCTTTTTTAGATATTAATCTGGAGGTAGATAATTTCGTCGAGGAATACTTGGAGCGAATCATATTCACTCTATTGAAAGTCATCGGAGAACAGCTTTCCACCGTTCAGTGGCAAATCACCGTCGTGCTTCGACAAGGGTGAGCTTTTTCCCCCTCTTCAATTTCCTTCATGATCTTCTTCGTTTGTAGGTTGTGAATCAAGCATAAGGCATCGTGCAATACTATTTTCCAAAGCTTAGTAAACATAGAGAATAATTTATGACTTCCTATGCATGTAATCTCATTATTAATCTAGGGATGTTATTGAAAATCTCTTAAATTTGGTTATGTTGAAGTTCTAATTGTTTTGTGATCCTAACTATTATCGTGTGATTTGGCCTAAGCGGAGGCATCGCTCTCTTGTTTTCTATTGTCACTAAGTGGCTAACGTTTTAATTCTCATTGCTCTTGCTTAAAAATGTGCAAATTCTTATATTAATCATTTAAAGCATACATAGTTCTACATCAGAGTTGGACATTTTAATGGTGCATTTTCAAAAAATTCTCTTATTGAACATGTTCTAACGCAGTGCAAAAATTTATGGAAGAAAGCACCTGAGTTGGACAGTTGGTGTATTCTGCTCTTTGTTTATTTGTTAGTTTACTGGAAAAAACTCCAATCCACTTCTTATTTTCAATGCTCGGATAATGTATCGAGCAACATTAATTTTTTAAATGCACTAGCACAACCTTTACATTGAACTCATACCCATCAAGTTTTAGTTGATGAATATTATACCTTATTAATATTCTATTTGATTATTTGCTCTATTAGGTATGCATATCCATGGTGGAGAGAGAAAGAGATTGATTCTGTAGCCAAGAGATTGCAAGGCTTATGTCCCCTTACGCCAGAGGAAACTTCACTAGTTCTACAAGCTTTGGGATTCAATAATAGTACTCAAATCTATGTTGCTTCGGGTGAGATATATGGCAGCGACCATCGGCTTACAGATTTACGTGCGGCATTTCCTCGACTGGTAAGCTACCTGCTTAACAGATGAAATGAATTGCATGATGAGCTCTTCACTTTCAGCAATTGACATAAAATGCTCGATGGTTGGCTCCTTGATTTTTTTCCTCTTGGTTATGTTTTACATGTTTCCTCGGTTTTTTTTCCTTTTGTTATTAAAATCCTAGTTAATGGTTTACATGCCTCAATTTTTTTCCAGATTTAAGCAAGATTTAGCTGCTAAATCAAATATGAGGAATTTTAATTTCTATTATTTTGGTAAATTCCTTTAAACCCTCATATTGGTTGACTCAATAATTCTTTAAATATAACCATTGATAAGATTTAAGGGATTTAGGGATTTCTCTATTTACATAACTTTTATCTTGAAATAAATAGCCAAGCAATTTAGTACAGTTTAGTAAAATTTAACAGGTCTCATGTAAAATAATTTTCAAGTTTCAATGCTCTCAAGATTTATTAAACTGGATTTACTAGACCGAGTTAAATCCTACTTATAGTCAAACATAGCCTTTGAGTTGGAATGTTTGAACAACACGTCGCTGCTACCAATTAATTGAGATGATTTGAGATGTGAAAATATACTGCTGTTTTAGTTTCTTCGCTGATTTGCTCCATGCTTGATATTTGTGTACCTTGTTTTTAAATTTTAATGCTATTCATACATTTTCCTATTTTCAGGTGAGAAAGGAAATGCTTCTTGACCCTGAAGATCTGCGTCAATATCAGAACCATTCTTCTCAAATGGCTGCATTGGATTACCTGGTTTCAATATCTAGTGATATTTTTATTCCTACTTATGATGGAAACATGGCTAAAGTTGTAGAAGGTCATCGCAGGTTTGCAAATTTCTATAATCATGTTCATACCTTAGCTGCTGCATAGCCTTACATGATGAATACTGCAGTGCTGATTTTTTTTTTTTATTGGGTGATATTGACAGATATCTTGGCTTCAGGAAAAGTATTGTATTGGATAGAAGAAAGGTAGTAGAATTACTTGACCTGTATGCCAATAAAACACTTTCTTGGTCTGAATTTACTAGTACTGTTCAAGAGATCCATAAGAACAGGATTGGACAGCCAAGCTGCAGAAAGGTGTTGATTAACAAACCAAAGGAGGAAGATTACTTCTATGCTAACCCATATGAATGCCTTAGTAATTCGACCGAATGCGAGGAACCATCCAATTCTTCAGATACTCTAAGATGAGTCAGTTCGGACGAAACCGTATGATAATTTCAAGCCCCACTGCAGCTCTGTTGAAATACAGACCAATATTTTTACTGCCTTGGGATCCGGTCGTCGGAAATTTCAACCATTTTTCATATTCTTTTTGTTCTTTAGTTTATATTAGTCTGTGATTTCATATGAAGGCTGAAGAATGCAGTTCTGTGGAGTTTTGCGACTGTGCAAAGTTCTGGAGTTGGTTGGAATGATTTTGCTCGCAGAAGATTGAGGATGGAAGAACAATCTGCAGCCATAAGGTTTACACCTACCTCTATTGATAATGTTTCTTTCATAATGTAAATTTTTCATGATTTTCAGTGATTTTCCCCTCTTGATTGCATGAGGATTGCTGCAAAAACCACAGTTTAGAAATTTTCAATTCAGAAGTTGAGTAATTTTGCATTTAGTTTGTATGCTTGAGAAAACCTTGGCTTTTCTGTAGGAGTCCATATCACATTATTCATGCACAAAACCATTCTTTTGAAAAATTTCAAGAAAATTTATATGTGGCCTATAGCTTCTGTCAAATCACGTTAACAACTGCTTTGTCTGCGTGACGTAAAATCAACTTTATAATCATATAACTGAGTATTAAAATTTACAGCTTGGATGCTTAGACCATCATCTGATTCATTTCATCGCATGCAAGAAAAAATATAATTCAATTTCCTCACTCAAATCTATATGAAAATTATATGTGACAATCTTTATTTGCTGAGTAATTATATGACAGATTATGAAGAATAATTGTGTTGACTTTGAATATATTAAGAGTTCTCTTTCTTTAGGCAATATATAAAGATAAAATATTTAAAAAGAGTGTGCCTAATGGCAAATACATTCTTAAGCAATAATAGGAGCATCATGACATCTTCATCAATTTAAATAGAAGAAAAGCACCCACTTATTGAGGGAGTTCTTTAAGATGATTTTGTTTTTTATTTATTTATTTAAATTTTCTTAGCCGTTAATCCTTTTTGAGATTTGCTTTACTCTTTTATTTCTTAGTTATATAACATTCATGTTTTTGTAAGGTGCTAAGCAATATTTATACTAGTAATTTAAATTTAATTTCTTTATAGTTAATAAAAATTAAGTTAATCAAAAATAGGATTAGGCACTAATATTTTTTAATGTAAAATTTGCTAAAAAATTTCATTATTATTTTTATATCAGATTGTTAAGTATAGACAACCGCAAAAATCTCATGCTTATAATATTTGATAACCAACTAAGACTTAATTTGGGTTGTCTTTCTTACTACTTATAGCTGCTTTTTAGTATACAAATTTTAAATTTTAAACAAAAAAGTTGTTTGAAGAAATAATAAAAAGACATCCCAAACGAAGCCAAAATCTCGTGGATAATATGAATGCAACCAAATGAAAAGAGCCGTGCATTATGATGCTAAATGATAGTTCAAAACTGTCATAAAAAATTTAAGTGGGGCAAAACTCTGACAAAAAATAATAACAAATCTATATAAGATCATCTCCAACTGAACGCAATGTTTGTCATTTGTGAGCTATTCCACCTCACAATGAAACCTGCACTATTCTTGCGATGCTAATATTAATGTTGTGTTGTTAACAAATGTCATTTATTTTGTTGGAGAATGAATATATCTAGCATATTCTTTTTTGATGTTATAAAGTAGAACTCAATTGGAGGCAAGTGACTGCATTAAATTGAAAAATAAGTTTTTCAGTTGGAGATGCCCTAAAGCTGTCAACAAATCTATCAATGATGCTATGCAAAGTTGCCAATACATTAGTAACAACTATAAAAAATAAAAAAATAAAAAAATTTGTTTGTCAATGGAAAGCTTAAGAATAATTAATACAGGTACCTTTTAAGAGTTCTGTTTTTTTTTTGGGGGGGGATTTTTTAAGAGTTCTGTCCTATATACATTTTGCAATCCACGTGTGAAAATATCAAGGATTTACCCAAAAAAAAAAAGAAAATATCAAGGAAAAAAGTAAGAGAGAGAGAGAGAGAGCAAAGCTGCCTAACCTCTTTGTTCTATTCATTGCCGGCCAAACTGGTTCAAGCCTCTTTAATGATCAGGCTGTCAATTTACCCACTTGTAGTTCAGACGCCAAAAATTAAAGATTATTAAAATAAAAAAGTGATAATGCTTAGATATAATCCTTAGGCCTCAGCTGAGCTTTTAAAGAGCTAGGCGCCGTTTGAGGTTATTTTTATTTTCTATTATTATTATTTTTAATATTATAAAGAAAAATATATTATTTTTTATTTATATTGAATATCAAATTTTTATATTTTTTTATGATCATGATAATTGTTGATGGTGCAACATAACAAAAGCGGTGGTTGATATTATTTATGATAATTATTTTTAAAATACTTAAATATCTCTAGATTATTTTGAATATTTTTAAAATAAAAAATAATTCAAAAATATACTAAATAATATCTTAATACGTTAATGTGGATAATTATATACTTCTTAGCTTTGATGCATAGTACTAACGTAGTTACTATACTATCGGTTATTTAAAGCGAAGGGGCGAACGGCGGGGGAACAGTCACTGCGGTCTTCCGGCGCTCGATAATCCATGCCGAGAGGCGAGAGCAAGCCACCGCACGTGCGACTTTTATTTTAGGGCCGGCGCGAGATGCAAGCTTGAACCATCACGTAGCCCGCACAGATAATAATTTGCAACCATCCAGATCTACCGTCGATGAATAAAAGCAACTAATTTGACCTGTCATCAATGGCGATAGCTTGCTAGCGCATACAAAAAATTTATGCAAATAATTTTTCCCCAGATCAAGAAGGACACCTAGGAAAGCTGTCCTCCACACGTCCTAATGCTACGTGCCATCGAGCGCATGGAGGTCAGCGTGGGGGAGCCCGCACGATAGCTTCCGTCCCAAATTATTCGGAGAATGGAAACGAACATTCCGTTTAATCTCGGCCTCAGCTCCCATTAGCGCACATACTTGCTTCACCGCCCCTTCTAGTTGATGGCGCCTGCGAACCCTAATTCGGCTCGGCCGCCACCCAAGAAAACGGACGGAAAACCCTAAAATAAGCTGAACAATCTCAACCTTGAAGATTCTGTAAGTCTACTTTCCGTTCTCCTTATCACGTTAATTTGAAATAACTCAATATCTTTAATAATACATGGCAAATTTTCTGCGATTTTCAAGTTCCTGAATTATTTAGTTCATTTATAGGGGAAACCTAACCTTAAAAATTTATGTTATTTGTGGCACAAGGTAGGAGCGATAATTTCTCCCTTTCTGGTTTGGATTGGCTTTGTTGGCTTGGAGATTGTTTTATTTTTATGGCGCTAGGCCAATAAGGGGTTAATTGTTTATTCATCAGGAGCTTGGGGGTCTGTAATCGCTGGAATCTATAAAATATTGATACCTTATTCACGCGAAAAATGGTGGAGGAAGGCAAGACGAGTAACGGGCTCTCGTCTGGGCTGGCCTCTATATTGTTGGATGGTAATCAAAAGGAAGTTCCGCAGAGGTCTCATCTTGTCTCGTATTTTGATGATCTTGGGAATCAGTCTGTGGAACGGACTATTGAATACATACTGGATCTTCCTCACAAGTCCATTCGTCCAACTTCTGGATTAGTTGATGTTGGTTTCATTCGCACTCTACTCAGCAAGCGATTACTGGGATTGGGAGTAGGCAGGAACATGGATTTTATTTACAGGGATGGGATTTTTATTTTTGACTGTGGTTTTGGTTCTAATACTGTTGCTATAGATAGGGCAAGTGTCTGTGGGGAAATTAGAAATATCAGGAAGCCTTTACTTATTGAAAGTTTAGCAGTATTCAGCAGCGCTCGAGCCAATGCATGTGTGTGGAAGGGGAAGTGGATGTATGAAGTCACATTGGAAACTTCCGGAGTTCAACAACTTGGATGGGCCACTGTTTCCTGTCCCTTCACTGATCGCAAAGGAGTTGGAGATGCTGAAGATTCATATGCTTTTGATGGAAGGAGGGTTACCAAATGGAACAAGTACTCAAAAGCATATGGTCAGTCATGGGTTGTTGGCGATGTGATAGGGTGCTGCATTGACTTGAACAAAGATATGATTTCCTTCTACAGGAACGGAGCGCCTTTAGGGGTGGCTTTTGATGGGATCCGGAAAATGGGGCCTACGATTGGTTATTACCCAGCTTTTTCTCTTTCGGAAGGTGAAAGTTGCGAGTTGAACTTCGGTTCCCGGCCGTTTAAGTACCCTGTTGATGGCTTTCATCCCATTCAGGCTCCACCAAGTTCTGGAACTGCTTCACTTTATTTGCTTCAATGCTTATCTAGGTTATTGGAGGTGCAGCGTATGGATAAATCTAATTCAGCATATTTTGAGAAACTGAGAAGATTGAAGAGGTTTGCTCCTCTTGAAGAGCTATATTTCCCGATCTCCCATGGCATTTGCGAGGAACTCTTTGCTATGATTCACCTGAATCACAGTTGCAGCGAATATATTTCATGGGCTGCACTTTTGCCTTTCATGTTAGAAGTATTTGGATCTCAGGGGCCTCATGATTATGCTTGCTTGGATCAGATTATTGGACTATTCTTTGAGTTTCATGGACATCTTTCATTATTTCAGCATCTCATCATGGCTCTTTCCTTCAACTGCAAGACTGCCCAACTTGTTCTAGTGGATTGTCCTTATTCTGGATCCTACCCTTACTTAGCTTTGGCTTGCCATATGCTCAAGCGTGAGGACATGATGAATTTGTGGTGGCAGTCACCTGATTTTGAATCATCATTGGAAGGCTTTTTGTCAATAAAGAGTCCAAACAAGCAGGATCTTTATTTATTGATACCATCTGTATGGTGGCCTGGGTCATCAGATGATATTGGTTCTGAAAGTAGTATGATTCTGACAGCAACAGCATTGTCTGGAGCAGTTAGCAAGGTATGCTAGTATAGGAGTGTTGCTCTTATTTTTGCTAACTATTCTTTTTTTTATATATATAACTATTCTATTGTTTTTACAATGCTTTTATTGCTGAACTTTTTATGTAAATTGATCCTGTCAGATCTATAGGTCATCTCATCATCAGTTCAACTATTGTTGCATGTTGCCTTACTCAAAATAATTTTATTAGTACAGTTAAAATAAGAATAACATTTTTTTAAAATTATAATTAAATATATACAAATGAGGTTGTCCTCATAAAAAGAGCTGCTTACGTACCTTCAATGAAGGATTAAACTCACATACATTAAAAAAAGAAAAATACAAAATAAAGAACAAATTAAAGAACCATCCAAAGAAAACAGATCCACTCTGAAATGTAGAATTAACAAAAGATGTTAAAATCACAAATGAAAATATATAGCAGGCAACTGATTGATTAGTAAAAGAGAAGCACCAAAATGTCTCATCCAAGGAAATAAATATGAATAGATTCGTGGCAAATTGTAATGCATTGCTATCAATGGCTCCGATATTTGAAAAGAGAAATTAATACCTCCAAATTGATGGAGGTACCAAGACGAACAACCATAGTTTGAATCTTTAAAACAAATTAAAAAGAATAAATCATACTAGAAAGCAATTTCCAATATGTGATATTACTCTCCAACAATCCATAAATCAAACCATCTTATGAAACATCTATCGTTTCCTAAAATCTAAAACAAAACATAGCATACAAGCAGAATAGATATAACCCTAAAATAAATAACATTGAATGCCAAAATCAAAACACAATAATGAATTGATCAAGAATCAATGACATATAGAATTGTATTACAAGCACCCAGAGGAAATAAAGGGCTTAGCCAAAGAACTATTGATAAGCACTGCTAACCACAATCGCCATACTTAGGATAAATTTTGCTTAAAATTTGAAAAAAGATAGATCCGAATATCATAAAAAACTCTAGATAATTAGACCATGGAAATCGATGTCTTACCTCAATTTAAATGTCATCACACAATCATAAATATTGATTATTACATCATTACCCCGATTACGCCATAATATGCAGCATTAAGAAGTAATAATCACATAGCTCAACAACTCTGCACGAAAACATAGATAGAAGCTTATGAAAGAAAGGAAAATATTCAAAAGAATTGAGGGATCAGAAGAACAACAAAAATCCACAAAATCAATCAACATGCTTATAGAAAATGCTATTGAAAGCATGGAAAATTCTAATAAGAATTCTATCAACTAAATCTAAATCTTGAACCAAGCAACAATCAATTAGAATAGACATATATAATGGCCATCAAATCTCTATAAGCATTATTTGCTAACTCATCTCTATGAAACAAACCAAAAAAAGAAAACTTAAAAGGATCAATCAAATAAAAAACCTCATTGCTTCCTTACGTAAGGCAACGTCATGTTTTCTTGATTGATTAAACCCTTTAATTCAAAAGGAAAACAGATTAGAGAAAATTCAATAGGTTCAGTTAAATTAGCATCAAATCTAGCTAACCAATCTGCACAAAATTTTGCTTCTCTATGAATATGAGAAATTTTAAAATTTGTGGATTCAAGATGGAACTTTGTTTCCCTCAAGAAGTAAACAATATCAGAATTTAAGGTATTATTACCCTTAATAAGCTCAAGCAAAAGCATAGCATCCACCTTAATTTAAATATTTAAAAAAAAATTTAGTTTTTTACAAATGTCTAAAGCGTAACAGAGAGCAAATAACTCAACAAAAATCCTTGAAAATTGCTTCAGAGGACTTGCAAAAGCCAAAAAATAATCTTTCCTTTATAATCTCTCAAAGTGCCACCGCAACAATACTTATTCCCTTAGATTGAACCTTCAGAATTAATTTAATAAATTCCTTTTAAAATTTTATGCAATATATCAAGTTACAAGAATAATCTTTCTGTCAAGAATCAAGAGAAATTCTAAAAGAAATAACAACATATTTCACACCATAAAACTTTTATAAGAGATGATGCTAGCAGTAAAAAGGATTTTTATGCTATTGCTCACTCTTACGCTATATGAGTACATTTTAGACCCATTATGTTTAGAGTCATTTCTATCAAGCCAAAGATACCAGATAATAAGAACATAAATCATGGTTTAAAATTGCGCAATATGAGGCTCGCCTTGAGGCCCGCCTTAGCGCAATTCCAGTAAAAAACGCCTCGATGCTTACGCCTCGAGTTTTTTTTATGAGGCTTGCGCCTCAACTTGGTTGAGGCCTGTCTTGAGGCCCGCCTCGCCTCACTGGCATGAGGCTTACGCCTCATGCTATATATATTAAAACTTACATAAATATTGAAGTAAATGCCCGAAATTGGACTCTATAGGAGAGAAGAAAAGGGAGAGAGCAGTTCACCATAATGATGATTCAAATGAAGAACCCCTTAGTGATAACAGTGCTGATGACTTATGAGTTCTTATGTGACATGTCATTACTATTTATTTTTGGAAATTAGAATTATATATTAATGAAAATAATATTGGGATTTGGGAAAGATAGAATTTTGAGTTGAACTATATTTCATGTTATTTTATTATTGAGATATTTTGATTTCACTTCATATCTTATGCTTTTTTATGTTTTATATTATTCACTTATTAGTATATAAAAAATTTATCATTTTATGTTTACGCAATCTTTTGATTTTGAGGCTTACGCCTCAAAACGCCTTGAGGCTTACGCCTCGCCTCACGAATGAAAAACGCCTAAATACCCGAATACGCAATTTTAAACATTGACATAAATGATAGTCTGAGTATGACCTTTAGCTTTAACAATACCATTGATAAACCATAACTGAACCAGATTAAAACAGGAAATTTTACTATGAAAATGAAAATTATTAAAAGGCTCATCATTCAACAACTAAACTTTTGAAGTTTCTTCATCATTGATTAAGACATGAGAAATATTTTTCTCCTGAAAGCAACATTGACATTTAGAGTGTAGATATATACAAGCCAAGAAATTAATGAGCTGACTTGTTGGTTGCTGGTTATATGTTCCAGAAACTTCAGTTTGTCTTAGAAGGCATTAATAACGACAAGTTCTGCACAAGCGATCTTTCTTTTCCCAGATTCTGATGCAACATTGTTGAATATCTTTTGTGACTATTAGTGAACTGAAATTTATAACCAATTTATTGAACGCTGCATGATTTGTATGTTTTGTTGTATGGTACTTTATTAATTCATTTTCTTTTGATAAATGTTAAAAATGATTAATTTTCTTTAACTACTAGGCTGAATTTACCGAATAATCCAGAACTGATTCTACAAAATAAGTCGTCAGAAGTAGCCCCTTCCAAATTATCATGTACAATTTTTAGCATATAATCTTATCTATCCCTTTGTACAGTTCATTTTTCTGTCTGCAGTTTCCTTCTTATACTTAACTACAATTTTTAAAGTCAATCCTTTATTTTATCTTCTTCCACTATCAACTCTTATAAATCAACCGTACATTATCATACCATGGCATGAGGTTTAATTGTTATGTCTTTTAGGAGTTGAAATGCACTGTTATCATTTGAGAATTCTTTTTGCTTGAATCATATTTTTTCGAAGCTATGTTAGAAATGAACATTGGGCTTGTGTAATATGCAGATAGAGGAGATGCACCGAGAACTTTGTTGCATGATTATGCGATTCATACCTCCAACAACTAGTCAATTACCCGGATCTGTGTTTAGAACATTTCTACAAAACTTGATATTGAAAGTCAGGGGATCAGAAAATAAGATGTCTCCTTCTGATGCTTCGAGTAATTCTACGCTTGTTTCTTTGTACACGGTGATCCTTTATTTCTTATCTGAAGGTTTTTCCATGGATGGCATATATGACTTGATGGGCTCCACTGCAAATGCTGAAGTTGGGGGAGGTTTTTTGCATAGGGGGGGAAAGAGAAATTTCCCAGTGGGGTTGTTTCTAAATGCTGATACACATCGAGGTTGGATCTCTAGGGTTGGAGGCTCAACTAACCATTTGTTAAAGTCCCATCCCTTTGATGATGAGGAAAAAGTTATTTGGTGGGATGAAGGGTGTATGGATGACGATGATACAAGAATAACACATTCTACTAGGCAAAAGCCTTGTTGTTGTTCATCATCTGAAGTTGATATATTTAGAGGAACAAAAGATAATGCTAAATGTTTAGGTAGAAGTTCAAAGGGTCCCTGTACTTCTATTTCAGAGGGGTCTGTTACTGCAGAATGTGCTGCAGGCAGCTTGAATGATGCTATTGTGGACAAACCTAGTTCAAGTGGCCGACCAGAGTCAGATTTTGGGTACCAAACCTTACAGCATATTGGGAATGAATTGGTGGTCAATGCTTCATCTTTAGATGTTCTACGAGAGGAGGAGTTGCTTGATATCATGCTATTTTTATATCATTTGGGTGTTGCTCCTAAATTTAGGCAGGCAAGTCTATCAATCATTAATTTATGTAATTGTTTTATATAGGTACTTTTTAATTCATATTAACGAAGACTTTTATTAACTTTTGCCTTAAATTAGACAAACCTATTTGTAATGCTTTAATATGAATCTTTAAATGTTATTGGTTCACTGAGTACCTATATTTTTTTCCATTTCATGCATTGAAGTCTCATAACTAAATTTGATTAGATATTAAAAATTTTAATTCAATTTTTACTTTTAACAAGCTAATGATACTAAAATTTTAAAGACTTGTTTTGTTTAAGAAGCTGCTAGCACTGAATAATAGATTTTGTGTTTATACAAAAAACATTTTAACAAGTCATTAGCTCTTTCACAGTGGTTTCACAACCTCTAGAAAAAGCAATCCATAGCGCTTTTAGTTGTAGCTCTTTTAACTGTTGCAACTAGCAACTATTTTAACTGTTGCTATTTAATAGAATTGTTGCGGTTAAAACCATTATAATTCTATAGGTAACAAATTGTGGCGGTTTTATTTGTTGCTATAATTAATTTTTTTTTCTTGAGCCATGTTTGGTGGATTTTTTTCTTTTAGTGATGAACTTAACAGATTTTAGACTAATGGTATGATGGTTCAGGCTCCAGGACAACCCATCTACCTCTAGAAAGGTCCCCATGACTATCTTGAAGATCTAGACTTTAAAAAGTTTATGCTGGTTATGGATTTTCAAGGATGCTGAAAGTTACTTAGCGTTGGTCATCCTTCCCTAGTGGAGTACAACCAAGTATGAAATCTTAAACGATAGTTTGTCCTAAACTTTTATCACAAAATATAAACCCAATAAGGTGGAAGCTCATCATAATGGAACATTAAGTTATTTATGGATTCACATATACTAAATGCCTTTACAATCAGTCGATGCATCCACTATATGCATTGAGCCCGTGGAAAATCACTCAAAACTTGGCTTTGAACCCAAACATGAATTCATTATCTAATGATTGCACTTAGCTGCAATTAGTGATTTAACTTGGATGCTTAGGAAAGAAGTGAAAGGAATGATAAAAAGATCAAGGCTTACTAATGGAAGAGAGTATAATGAGATCTATAAAACTTTTAAAAAAAATCTATTAGTTCATAATATGCTGTGATAGTAATAACTGACATAGACCATGGAGCACATACTCCAAATAAACTTGTTTGGAACTCATTAAGGGGGCTTGTCAATTTTTCAATGCAAACTGCCAAACAAGTATAGTTTTTTATATTTTTAAATATCATCCATCAAGTGCGAGCATATCTCTCAAATAAATTTATCTTTAAAATGCAGATGACATAAGATTCTAGAAAGGTTTTCATTTTGTAACATATGCATGTGATTTGCCATTTGAAAAAGATCAGTAGGACTAGTAAGGAAAGTTCTAATATTGACAAATATGATTGCTTTATCCACCGATTAATTAGCTCCATATAAGACATTGATCATTGCACCCTATAATGAATTCACCAGAACAAATAAGGCAACAATGAGGATTAGAATCCATAAAACTTGAATAATCTACCACCTGAAGATTTCATAAACAATCAACTTTATGTAATTATGATCAAAAAGTTAAATGTGGTTGCACACAACCCAAACTTCTATGCAACCATTGACTTGGTCGGTATGTCTGCTAAATTCTCAAAATTATTAATATTTTCTATGTTTTTCATCTTCTATAAATTTATGAATAGAACAATATTTCAACAGAATATACTTCATAATTTTATGAAAAATAGAATAATTTTGTAAGAATTACAATTTAACTGCCATAGATATAAGTTTTTGATAGCATAGGTCGTGAGTTATGAAATATAATATATTTGAGGGAGAAATTCTTTTAATTTTATTTTGCTAGGACTTGTTTGTTGGGCAGGGTTGGGTGGGATATTTTTTTGCATAATTTGATCCTTGTATCTTGGTTAGTGAAATCACATCTTTGCTAACAATAAGATGGGTATTGAAAGGATGGTAGTTGTTTGATATTGTTTACTTTAGGAAAACTTTGAGCAAGTTTTAGGCAAACAATGCAACTATAGTAGGGATTGATTCTGTTGACTAAGTGGAAATACAAAACAGATATTTGGTTGAGCTAAGAGAGTTTTGGTATGGAATGAATAATAGTTCAGGATGCACATGAAGGTTATCCATTAAATTTATTGGAAATAATTTGTAATCGCCTCTGAATTTTGACATGAGAATGGAGGATTTGTACTATGCGTATTGGATCAGGAAAGGCAATAGGAGGCCAAAATCAAAAATGAAAATCAATAATATGTGACGCCTAAAAACCAAAAGGAATTCACTTGCTGGCCCCATTATTTATTTAAAATTTTGAATGAGACCTCTCTTTTTTTTTTTTGGCTACTTCTTTTTCTTACTCTTTTTGCTTTGTTCGTCACTTTTGTGGGCCATCTTATCATATGAGAACTAAGAAATACCCTTCTTAAAATTGCAACGAGGTGCTATATATTCATTTAGGTTCTGGCACTATCTCGTAGATACAAACTCTACAAATTTAGTGGCAAGTCTGCATGCATCATTTCCTCGATATAGTGGGAGTTCCATGCATGCCTTCCTCCCAAGTATATTCTATTTTATTCCTCCTCACATTTTGTGCCACTTCCATCCCTTTTACCGGTGACAACAAAGCTATATTGTCCATGACAGCTTGAACTTCAATGGAAATACAGTACCATGGTGTTGATCTATAATTTCTAGATTAAAGTTTTTGGTGCTTGTCTTTGCCAATTCTAATTATTATTGAACAAATTTATGGGGATAACAACTATTTTTTTTAAATTGATTTTGAGAATCATTATTTCCCTTTTTTATAATTTTTTCCATTAGTTGTTTTTTGTGATTTTTGGTTCACAATCTTGCTAGCTTTTCTCCATCCCAAAACCTGAAATGAAATCTTTTGTTGCAGGCCTTCTACTACATGTCTCATCAGTCACATTCAATGGCTCTTTTAGATGACACGGACAAACAAATTAGAGAAAAATCTTGCATCGAACATTTGAAGAGATTAAAAGAAGCTCGAAAAAGTTATCATGAAGAGCTAATTGATTGTGTTAGACAATGTACATGGTAACGCTTTTGTCTCTATCGAAATTATTCCTACAACTTGCACTTTGTTCCTTCAACTGATTTTGTATTTCTATTTGGTCTGATTAAAAAAATAGTTCTTTTGTCTAGCCTCTGCCTGTTTATGGGTTTCAGAAATATGAGAAAATGGTCAAATTGATCTCTAGAAGTTTAGGTGTGTTTATTTTAATTGTAAACTTTCCCAGTGATCAATTTGATCCCTTAATTCATACTAATTTGGTCATTTTGTCAGCTCTACTATTTGCTTTTGATGAAAATAATTGGGGAAGCTATTCATGAGGGCATTTTAGACTTTTTATGGGCAATAACATTTGTTTGAGCTTGAAATATATATATATATATATATATATATATATATTCAAGTTTCTTCAAATGGCTTTAAAAGTTGGGCAAAAATATTGCTTTATCACAATTAAGAAGGGCTTGCATTTTGATCAACTCACATGCATTATTATCATAATCTAATGCGCTATTACTTTATCTTATTTAAAATAGGTTTATCCTAAAATTGTCAAAAAAATATTGTTACGCAACGCCATAAAAGAGAATTCGTATGCAGTATTGGTTTTAATACATCTTCACATGGCATGACTGTTCTTACTCATCAGCTTGTTTTTCCATTTCGCTTTTTTTAGGTATCGGATTTCTCTTTTTTCTCGGTGGAAGCAAAGGGGAATGTATGCGACATGCATGTGGGTAGTGGAAATGCTTTTGGTTCTCAGCAATACTGGATCCATCTTCCTTTATATTCCGGAATTTTATCTGGAATCACTGGTACAAAACATTTCACGTGCTTCCTTTTTATTTGTTTCACCTTTTATTTAGTTACTGTTTTGTACCGTACTCTATGTCCTCCTTTCTAATTGGAGGGAGAATTTTAGCTGATGCTTTTTTTTGTGCCTAGTGGTAAACCCTGAAAGAAGAATGGACTCTTGAATAGATTATATATTTTATGCAATCTTAAACTCAATAAAAATTTAAACCGTCTCTTTTTTTTTTTTTTTTTGGAAAACACTTTTTTCTTATCATTGACATCCTCTTTTTATCCAAAAGGGTCTCACATTATTCATGTTTTTGTGCTTGGTTAACATTGATCCTTTTTTGTTCTGATAAAGACCCTGAAAAACATTTGCAGGTTGACTGTTTTCATGCACTGAGAAAGAGTGATCCTCCATATGTTTCTTCTGCAATTTTTATCAAGCAAGGGCTTGCTTCTTTTGTAAGTTTTAATTTGATTTTTTTTTCATGATTGTCCCTTTAATCTTCCTAACATTATGTAAAATCTCAATGTGGATTGATATTATTTCATGCAATTTCATTTTGGTTGGTGGACTACGAGTACAAGTGTACAACCCTGTACATAGATTATTGTTGGTATCTTAAATAGTTGAATTTGATTAGTAAAACTTGCATTTTAATGTCCTATGGCTATATATATGGTACCAGGCTTCTATTATTTAAATTTCAGGTTTCTTCCTTTATTTTGTTTATTATTTAAAATACAAAATTGTGATTCTGATTGGAGTTTGTTCTGCTTTGTTTATTTTCTTTCCTTCGTTCTTAAAAGTCGCTCTGAAAGGTAGGCTGTTTGATTGTGACCTTCTGTTTCATGCACGTCACTTATTTATTCCTATGGTGCCATAGTACTTACATCTCATGATTCAAATGCCCATCTTCAGTGGAAATTGTTTTAAATGCGGGGTTTTGTCATCCAAAAGGGTTCTGATTTTCCTGGCATTCTGTGCTAAGTGATACTTCAAATAACTTTAAATGATTTTCTTCATTTTAGAATCATATTGTATTCTTGTATCATAAATGTTAAAGTGCTAGCTTTATGTTTTTGAGCTACAGTATTGACTGCATATTGTATCCTCCATTTCTAGGTTACTTTTGTTGTCAAACACTTCAATGATCCACGCATATTGAGTGCCGATGTAAAAGATCTTCTCCTCCAATCCATATCGGTGTTAGTGCAGTGCAATGACTTCATGCTTGCCTTTGAGTCTAACAAAGAAGCCGTGACGAGCATGCCAAGGGCGTTGCTTCTGGCTTTTGATAGCAGATCTTGGATTCCTGTAACCAATATACTTCTTCGGTTGTGTAAGGGTTCTGGATTTGGTTCCTCAAAGCATGCAGAGTCATCTTCAGTTCTTTTCCAGGTTATTAGGAGTTGATTGTATACTTTCTTGTCTTGTCTTTAGTTGTCTTATTTTTTGATTTGTTTGATTTCATTGTTTTATGAAGGTATTACTCCGAGCAGTCGGCGTCAATGATGAAGGATTATTCTTTCAATTTCTTAATCGACTTTTCAACACTCTTAGCTGGACTATGACTGAATTTTCCGTTTCAATTCGAGAGATGCAAGAAAGCTATCAGGTGCATTATTTCTGTCCTTATCTTCTAAAGCATCCTCTGGCTAACAGTTTAGTGGCTTGAGAGCTATAGGCTTGCCAGCTGCTATTAGCATCTGCTATGCATTCCAATATGAAGAGTGGTGATTTGGCCATTTGGTCTCACCTTTAGGTTTAAGTTTTTTTTTTTTGTCTCAAATAACAACTCGCGCTCAGGGCGCCCCACTAACCTTAATTACAGTGTACAAATTGACTGATTTTCTTACAGGATGGTCCTCAAAAACATGACAATGACACAAATATGTCAATCAATTAGGGTTTGATATATATGTACATGAATCCTTCATGTATTTGTAAATTGAGCCTCCGCATGCACTTGCTCAAATGTTCCAATAAATAAAAGGGTTAGAATTGATGATACATTGATGATGGATCCCTTAGACTGCTTCTCTTTTGGTGTTCTGGTTGGAGAATTGCTTAAAACTAGCCTGGTTGCCAAACTGCTTAAAACGTGAAGTCGAATTAAATATGGGAGCATTTGAGATCATTTTCTGTAACAGCCTTCTCTCCAAGATGGCAAGATAGCCACTTACACATAGCAAAATCTATTTCTCAGCTGTAGTTTTTTATAGTTCTTGTAGTTCTGGATTAGTTGGATGTTATATTGGTCTGGTGTAAGTTGCATGCTATTAACTTATGAAATCAGCATTTCAATTCTTTTCAATGCCTACTTTACAATGAAATATTGGAATGTGGACACTTAGTGATGAGTTGAGAACTCAGAAGCAGCTTCACGTTCTTCTTTTACCTAGCTGAGCATATTTTTTTTGGCTAGTTTTTTTTTAAAGGTTTGCTCATGGCTACCTGGATGCCAGTTTTAATTTCACTTTGTTGTTGACTGATCCCTCAATTTTTTTCCTCTTATCTTTTTGGTGAACTTACTCTTTTGCAGATTGGAGACTTGCAGCAAAGAAAATGCGCCGTTGTTTTTGAACTCTCATGCAATCTTGCAAGAGTGTTAGAGTTCTATACTAGGGAGATTCCTCAAGCATTCATTCAAGGACCTGACATGAATCTTAGAAGGCTAACGGAGTTGATCATTTTTATCTTGAACTATATGACTTCAGTTGCTGATACTGAGTTTTTTGACAAGTATGTTCGACCTATTATACTTTCTGCAATCAATCTTGTCTTTATTCTGAATTTTGATCTCTGATTTAAACAGTTTTCGACAAGTGAATTTAAATAGCATGTTAAGTCTTCATTAATGCTAGGAAGAGAGGCCAGACAAGCTATTAATCGAGTTGGTTTGTCTGGGCCAAGACTAGGCTCGCAGTTTGAACAGCAGATTACTTTAGGTGGGTGATACAAGTAGCATAGCCTATTTACTACGGCTTGTTTGTCGATCACTTTTGTTTTTTTATTTTTCAAAAATATATTGTTTAGATGTTTTTTTAACTCTTTTATTTTTTATTTTAAAAAGTTATTTTGAATTTTTTAAAAACACATATAACAACCAGTCGCTGCCTTCACCACTATACCACTGGCAATCGCCATCACCACTGTATAAATCAACTCATTCAATGTTCAATTAAAGTATAATATGTTTTTAAGATATCAAATATGTTTTATTTTATGTCAAAACATATATAAAATAAAATGAGGGAACATCTACGACTATTACCATGTGAGATCATCATATGAAATAAGCAATCAACTGAATTAACGATTTAACTTATGTCACATTATTATGCAAAATGAGGGAAGCTTTATCTCTAAAGGAAGTCCTAATGTTAATGCGTAGGAAGATGCTTTTGTTGCAGTTATGTTGTCTGATGTGCCCCCAACAATGAACTTTTCATTGCCATTTTCATTGTGATAGAAAATAGCTTTTTGATCAATTTGATCAAAGTTTTTTTGAATGCTTATGCTAAATCATTCACCTTAAGATAATAGATCATGGGAATTGGCTTTTTATGCCCCGTAATAGTTGTAATTGGAGATATGTGCTCGTTGTTTGTTTTATTGGAAAAATATGTCTGAAAGTTTATTTTGAGTCAAAATATCTTTCCCATGCTTATATTCTGATTGTATAAAAAGAATGATTTTCTGCTCTTCCACATTGCAGCTTTCTCCTTTGCTTTCGTCATCCTTTTTGGAGATTTTTTTTTTCTTAGCAAGGCAAGATGCTATGATTGTTAAGCTCAATCAAAAATCAGTTGAATGATGACTTCCATAGACTTAGGTAATTCTTTTTAGTATATCTATCATATGACATAAATGAGGTTATTTTGGTAGAGTTCTAATGCAATTTTAGATAGAATATCAAAGAGACAACTTCAAACCTTATTTGTACAAGTATTCAAATCATGATCAAATAGAGTTTGAAACTTATTCAAATCATGGTTCTAACAAGGTTCAAACGCATGCTTTAACTACAGTGAAGTTATATGTTAACCAAGTGAAATAAGTAGCAACATTCTTGTACTTTATAAAGGATAATGGAAAGAAGATAGCAAAGTCCATTGGGCATTTATCCAAAAATAGAGAAAATATTTGATGTAAAAAGAATTTTATTTTTCTAAGATCTCATATATCTTATATACAAAGTGACATAGATTGATAATGATCAATTTAGTCTGAATTTAGAGTTGATATATCACTTTGGAGTAGTATAGTCCTTAATTTCAATTTCTCCAACTGAGTAATTAACAAATTATGATCTAACTTTTTTCTTGAATGAGATATTGATATTCTCCGATCTTTGATATTTATATTTGTTTCCCCAAAAAATATTTCAACTAAAGGTTTTTATGCAAATGAGGATGTTATAAGTCAGTCTATCATCTTTTGTTGATGTAGATGATGATGTGAACACACATGTAGAAGTAGGTGATACTATGGATATAGATTGTAAAAGATAATGGTTCTATGGACACTTCATTATTGAAGCATCCATTAGAGACTATAGCCTTAGTTTATGATATACCTAAAACTAGCAAACATATGAGATCTTTTGATTCTTCATGCACCTTGGGGCTAAAAGTAACATTTCAGTATATGGAGAATACATGAATAACTCTTATCCACAAGATACAATGCCCAGAAATATTTCCAATTTAATGATTATTGATATAATGACCTCATGCCCGTATGTATCTTCAACTCATTCGGAAGTTAGGTGAGTTTTTTAGAGTAGAGAAGAGTTAAAATGGATGTTACATTTATATGCCAATGAAAAAGAACTTTTAGTTCATGGTAAAGAACTTAACTAAAGAGAAATTCTTATGAAGTTTGTGATCCACGAAGTTGGCAAACTCAGATTTGTTTGAGATTGGGAGCTATGAATCAGAACTTACTTAAAACTTTGGATGCTAGATCAAAAGGCCATCAATAAGCTCAACCATGTTGTACTATACATATAATAAAAGAGAAGTTTGTTGGATCTTTATCCTACTTGAAGCCAAAGACAATCATAGAAAATGTGAAGAGGGACCATGACATAATTTTTTCTATGAAAAGGTTGGAAGTGTCGTAGCAAGCTATCATTTATGTAAGAGGGCCACTTGAAGCATCTTATAAAAAAAATCATCTTATTTAGTTATGTGTTAAAATCCCAACCATCCCTTTGGCCCTTGATCCCATGACCAAGGATGGAGATCCGTGGGAGGCTCACTTGGATTATGCCAATCTCCTTCCATATTCGGGTGGCTGATTTGGGAAGGATTATATTAGCGCAATTGTGAATAATTTTGTATTTATTTGTTTCTTTATTAAGCTATCTTGCATATATCTATAAATAGGGATAAATTTGTGTAATAAAAAAGGAATCCTTTTTCCCTCTCCAATTCTGTGAATTCTAACATTATGCTACACAAAAAAGGGGGGCAATTATTAATTCTCAACTTGAGACTATAGAATTTTTCAAGTATGTTTACTTCTCTTCAAATGTTTGTGCGCAAGGCTCTTGCGTGTTGCCTAATCGTCGGTCGGTGTGGATGAAATATTTTTAAAAATATGATGCTGAGTATTTTGCTAATCGTAGTGGCGCAAAAATTCATGTCATAATTGTTCAACAAGTTTTATGATAGTTGTTGACTACCTTACACAACCATTTTCTTTTCTCATATAGGGCTTGAGACTTAGCAATGACAATGTAAAAATGGTCTACCTTTTAATGACCTTTGTTAGGAGAGTAGATGTATTAGATTTGGCTTATGTTAAGAAATATAGAGATAGACCTATAAAGACTTGGTAAGAAAGTATTAAAAATAGTTTTTTATTAGATTTAAATGAGAATTTAATTCTTAATAGGACACAAAGGAGAAACATATTTTTATGTAGCCGACCCCACGGTGGGATAAATCATTGTTGTTGTTATCATAATGGTGCAAGATTTAAAAAAAAAAATGGTGCAAGATGCCAATACATGATTTATCTAGTGGCATTTGTAATAGCTAACTCAAAAAATAATGAGTCATGGATATATTTCATGATTAGAATAAGGGTGTCAATGCACAGTGGAGAACTTAGTATTTGTCTTTGATAGATGTAATAGTATCATCAATGCTTTATTCTCTTAATTTTTCATAGGCACGTCATGGATCTTGCACTTATCATATTATAATGAATATCAAAACAAAGTTTAAAACTGGTATTTGTTATGATAAATATTTGTTGGCTTCCTAGGTTTACATGATAGTTGTGTTTACCAGGCACTTTGACAAAATAATTGTCAAGAACTAAACCGGAACGGCCTACCTAGAGAATGAAGCTGGTTTTGATCGGTGGGCTCATGTTTCTTCTTTGGAAACCAATACAGCTTGATGACAATCTAAATTTTAGAGAGTTTCAGTAATGTTATCATAATTGCTTGCTCTTATATAGTGATTACTTTGTTGGGATTCAGAATAGTTCTTCGATAGGTGTATCATTGCAATAAATACAAAAAAAATTTGGTGAAGAAAAATGATGTAGTGTGGAAGATTTATAGGAAACACTTGTCTAAATTATAATAAATTTGGCTGAATTTGAATTAATCAAAGCGTGAAATCAGAAATAAGAAGAATGTAGGGGAAACACAAGCGAGAAATGATTATATTGATGTAGATGGAAGTAAACGCACAAGATACAATGGATCCTTAATTAAAGAGAAGGATCCGACTCTCTCAATCTCTAGCTGGTGGGTAGAGCCCAAACTTAAACCTATGAACACTCCAAATTTCAGCAAAAATGCCATTCTACACCCCTAGGAAAAGAAATTACTTAAAGAATACAATAGAAATCACCCCCCCCCCCCCCCCACCCACCAATTTGAATTTTCCTTCCTAATCTCCCTTAATTGATTGTTGGGCCCGACATGCAGAGAAGGGGCGGGCTGATGTTCAGCTCCTGTCTCGAAGAAGCGGAACTGTTCCGCCTGGTCCAGGTTGGCCAGATGGACCAATCTAACAAAGCTCTTGAATTAAGCCATTTAAACAACATGCCTTTGACGATGATCTTAACGGTGATATTGATTTGCTTGAGGGGACATACATCCAAAAAATTTGTTGTTATAGGTTTCCCGTGCGAACATGCATTGACATTGATTTGCAGCATTGCTCTTTTAAAAATGTTGGATGTTTAATCATTCTAATTCTCGATCGTATGAAAGTTGCTTCAATGCTCTAGGTTGATTTTCCATTAAGCTCTCACCAAATGGAAACCAGTACACTTGGCAAAGTTGATCTCTGTCTCTTTGTTTACCTTCTAGAGAGGATGAAGGATGATTTGTGTGAAAGAGAAGAAAGAGAATAATGGTGACCAAATCATCATAGATGCCAAAATAACAATGATGATGTTTCTAACAAAACAAAGCTCCATGACTAGAAAGTTTAGGTTGGATATCATGAGAGAACATATGGAAATAGGATTGAAAAGAAAAAGAGAGATTTGTTGTTAAGAAATGATTTTTAGAAAACGAAAGATATTGAAGGAAAAAAAGATGATGGTTAAGGGGAGGGGTGGACAAAAAGAACCAACCTAGTCTTCGACAAGAAGCAGTAAATGTAGAATAGCCAAAGGCAACATCTCCAATGGATCTCCTTTGTCATTCCAACTAGTGCACCTCCATCAAAATACATCTTAAACGGTTAAAGGGTTTTCCCTCATCTTTGGAGTAACCTCTTCCCATTACTAATCTCTCTTTTCTTGAGGCACAAGATAAAATATTTTAATGAATCTGTCAAGGATGTATCTTACTAAACTAAAGATAAGTCTTGCAAGAACAGCTAAAATAAACAAAGTGCACATATACATGAATGAATTGACTTAAATACTTTCTTACTAATCTTAGAGATTAGAATAAAGAAGATATCATCATATCTACTAAAAATGATGCACCTACGAGGCGCTTCAAACTCTTCATGAAGGATGGAGTCAACTCCTGGCTGCAAATAGCACATGACGCACGTAGCAAGGGGGAAATCCTAAGATTAATCACTTAAGGATAAAAGACAAGCCAAGGATGAAAATCAATGAGACAAATCAACTTAAGGATGCAGAATGATGAGCTCACCTTGTGCACTTTTATTGAGTCAAAAGTCATGTTGCCTTTATAAAAGATTTTAATTCATCATCCATAAAAGATTTTAATGAATATGACTAGGATGAGTCTTATCAAATTAATATCCGAACAACTTTCATCAAATTAAAAATAAGTCGCACAAAACAGTCAAAAGTAGGCTAAATAATATATAGATGAATGAATCAACGTGTGCCTTTCATGCTAATCATAGAGATTAAAATGACATAATTATCATCATAACTATCCGAAACGATGCACCAACTAGGCATTCAAGATTCTTCATGAATGGTTGAATCAACTTGTGGTGCCAAAGTGCACTCAGTAGGGATTCTCTCAACAAGGGGAGAATCATATACAACCAATTACTTTCGAAGGATAGAAGACAAAGCTAAGGACGAAAATCATCAAGATAAACCAACTCGATGATGCAGAATGATGAATTACAATTGTGAGTTTTATAGGTCCAAAGTCATGTTTCTTTCTCACTTACTTGCAATCAAGTTATTTGCTAACCATCTAAAAAAGCAAAGGGAGAGATGAGGCCCCACATGATTGACCAAGAGGATATTGCCATGTTATCACTAGAAAAGTTCGATTGCATTACATTTATGTGAGGTTATAAAGTGTCTATAAATGTTTACTCTGAACATGTCATACAAGCTATTGACTGTTGAACGAACGGCCCTCCATTGCAACTACTTGCTCCCAAACGATGCTCCCAAATGACACAACCGTTCGTTCCTTATGTAACTCCCACTCAGGACTCCTCTGCATAATCGCACCCTCTTATTAATTCGACTCTCACAGATGGAATTGTTAGGTTCTCACATATTCCTCTCGTCTCTTTGTGTGACACGCAGACACTGGAAGCCGAATTTCCTCTCTTTTGAACTAAACCGCATGCGAGATTCCACTACTCGATCTCTCATCGTCTTTTTGTGTCACACATAGGAAGCCAAATCCCACACCGTCTGCCCAGCGCGTCAAGCCCACCTGCATGCTCGCGCGTCCAATCTGCTTACTTGCCCAAGCCTGTACACGCTCCAACCCACGTTCGTCGACCCACTTCGACCCTACCTCCCTCTGCTCGACTACTCAGTCTCGATCCACACGTGATTCGCCTCTGATTGCACCTAGCCTCCGACTCCTTCCAGTGAGTGTGCAGTGTGCAGGGCAAGCTTGTGTAAATAATATATATATATATATATATATAAAATGTTGTCAATTTAAATAATTAAAAAAAATGCCATAAAAATATTTGAGCAGTTGAATAATCACATTAATTGGCTTGGGCTAAACAATGTGATTCAATTTATCATCACTAATATATATATATATATATATATAATGGAAAATATTATCGAGCTAAGGGGGGACTGTGACTGCTGTAATTATCCCTTTGGTATGTGATTAAATACACCCCATTCATGTGGCACATTATTGTCCAAATTTTCTTCCAGCCATGTAAGAAAATTGACAATAATCAACCACACATTACTGTCTAGATTTGCTTTCAGCCATATAATTACTATCCAGTCTGCTGCACAGATTGATCCGTTAGCCATATAATTACTGTTTTTCAGAAAAAAACACAAGAAAGGCAAGCCATAAATTGCATAAACTACCCAGATTTCTCCAAAGCATCTAAGAACTATACTTTGGTCAAATTCATTGGAAATATTGTTCTTGATCTTAGAAATCTTGGTTCTACAGTTTTGACTGAAGATGGTTATGCTTCTTTCTATCATTTAGCTTTTGAAGGCCAAAGTTCAGAACTTATCTGTTGATGATTATAGGACCCCTGTTTTGCAATCTATTAAGGAGTGGATACAAGTTGCTTGTGAGCTCTGCTGCTTGATAATCCAAACATCTTTTATGTCATCTCTATTTTTTTCAATTCCTGCATACTCTTTTATACTATTTAGGGGACTCATTTGACACTGATGTTTCATCTTGCCTCATATCGTTATTGGCTTCACATCCTCTTTCCTATCTTAGAAATCCTGATTTAAAAAAAAAAAAAAGATCATTCCGTTAAACCAGAGAAAGGATATAGCTTGGAGGGTTCTAGCTTTTCCAATCTTCTAATAAATTACAATGATATTGATAAGGTTATGATGATCATAGGAAAAGATTACTAGTTCTAGTGATTTTTGGAGGTTTCTATGTTGCAATGTAGCAGGATGATACAATTATACTCAACAGTTATACTCTTGAATGCCACATCTATGGTATAAAAGAGAAACATAGTTTTGAATATCTTGAAAGTTTAATATCAAACACATCCAAACATAGTTTTCCTATCTTTGCAGATGCAATATCTACATTCAATTGGAATTTAGAGTTATCAAAGATGGGTTAAACCTAAAAATATTCAAGCACCCCCACAATGCTTATGATTTATATGCTAAAATATATCTCGCATGTGCTCCTATCATCACATTTGATTCCTAAATCCAAAGGTACGAGAATATTGCCGGGTCAATGATTCAAGTTTCATCCTCCTTGAAAGAATTGGAGTCAACATGACTTGAATCAACAAATTAATGCGTAATCACAAATCTACCGATAGATTTAGTTTAAAGTTCACATTAGGCTTTCGAAGGCTCTCTAGATGAAACTCATCATAAAGCATAAGCCCGCAATTTTATCGTTTGCATAATCATCAATTGATTAATTTGATCCTTTGTTAGTGGGCGAATAGTGTTAACAAGATTCAAATAACTAATTATTTAAAATCTCTAATGATGGCTATGTTGGCAGAAAATCTCAATCGGAGGGGGTCCTATTTTCAAAATAGTCGAACCCCCAAAGAAAAATACATCTTTTAAAGTGATTCGTCACCACTCCGATGATGGCCGTGTTGAATGTAAATCACAATCAGAGTGGTCAATACTCAAATCCTTTTAAAGTTTCAAAATTCAAAATACAATCAAATTGTAAACATTTAAATGAGAATCTTATCACTAAGAACTCAAAACTAAAATTACATCCACACATCACAATGGTTTGACGAGGATGATGAATTGAAGAATAACTTCGGCTCACACTTGTGGAATGTATTACTACATTTCATTCTCAGTTGATTCATCGTCAGTAAGGATGCTGCACATGCCATTTGACCGGGTGATTTTGCTGCAAAATGACACCACTATATTACGGTCACAGCTAAAGGCCGCATGTTCCTTAATGGTTAAAATCCCCATTGAGTAATGAATTATATGTGCACTCTATAAGATATAAAGCCTTTTGTTAACTAAGTTTGACTTAAATTCATCACCTTGGACAATCATTTCATGTCTGCAAGGTATTCTTTGATAAAGTAACCCATGGTTGTCGACAAGTTTTCTTATGTCAGGTTAGGTGGACTTCCTCCTCTAACTAAATAGATCAAGGACCATGACAGCATGGGATGACAGAATCATGGGATCTTTATCGAGCCCGTCTTCATTTCCCCATCACCCATTTTAAGTGTATGGTGATAAATTTCAAATCTTAAATTCCAAAATTCAAAACCAAATTCAAATCCTAAAATTGCTTCTATTATATGTTAGGTTTTTATTACGACTGGTCTTAATTTAAAGTTCTCTCTTGGTATCGGGAGGGGTAAGTAACTATAAGGACTTGCGCCTATAGGAAATTAGAACTCGGATCATAAAGTCCTCACAAAATGAGAGTGAAATCTCTGGGTAGTGTTTTATCTAAAATCCAATATGTCTTCTGAAAATTTACCTTGAACTTAAATCCGTTAAAACTCTCCCCGTCAACAAAAAAACAACATAGAGAGGCCGAAGCGCGAATTTTCAGAGCCCGCACAAGCAAATGGCTATTGGTAAAGTTTATGCCAACTCAAAAAATCATTTTTTTTTTCTTTTCAATTTTTTTTTTATTTAAAAAATGGGGTTTGAAATGTGGGGGAACTTAGTTAATACAACAAAATTTGCCACATCTTAAGGATCAATTGGAGGCATATATGTGGGTGCAGCAAAATCTTTGGGGTGGTTGAGTTGGCAAACTGACGGGGCTTTGAATATAAGGTTTGAATGACATAAGAGCTAGATGGAGAAGGCGGGCTAAATGAGTTCGCTTGATTAAGCGTATTTGGATAACTTGGTCTTTGTCTTGCTCAACATGACAAAAAAGCAGATCTGTTGCATGCGGAGCATGTCTTAGTAATTATAGGATTAGTCTGTGGCCCAACCAACCTCTCGTTTGGCTTGGGAATAACTCTACTTGACTCAAATGCCTAGAGTACTGAAAGTTTGTATAAGATATGTGATGAGGACATCCGACCATGGAGGGTCTACTAGAGGCGTGGTCGTCGATCTACGGCCACCATTGCACCACTTTATTTTTTATTATCATTGTATTTGTTTATTTTGTATTATGAGTTATTGTTGTTTTTCCATTTATACTCTCACTTGAGGGCCTAGGTATGTGCAAGCCCTTAGGGCTGTGGGCTCCGAAAATTCGGCCCCGGCCTCCCCGCCGCGCTGATTTGCTTTTTCTTCTGGTGAGGGGAGTTTTAACGGAATAAGTTTCAGGGTAAATTTTGGAAGGCAGATGGGTTTGTAGATAAGACACTACCCAGAGATTTCGCCCTCATTTTGCGAGGACTTTATGATCTGAGTTCTGGTTTCCTATAGGCGCAAGCCCCTATAGTTAATTACCCCTCCCGATAACGAGAGAGAACTTTCGATTAAGGCTAGTCATCAATCAGATACGTAGAGATACGTGTTATCTGGCATATAGTAGCAGCAATGGATTGGATACTGATAGAAATTGGATTTGGAAATTGGGTTTTGATTTTTGGTATTTAAAATAGAAATTGCACCATCTAGCACTTAAAGCGGATGGTGGGGGAATGGATGATTATTTAATATATAATCAATTATTTTCAATTTAAAATTAATTATAAATTAACTAAATTAAATTATAATTAATTATAAAATAATTATAATTAGTTATATTTATTTATAACCAATTATATTTCATTTTAAAATTAATTATAGATTAAGTAAATTTTAATTTGAGATTAATTATAAATTAATTATAATTAATCTCAAATAATAATAATAATACTAATAAGAAATTATCCTATACCTAAGGGGCTCTCGGGCAGGAGGAAGACTTTGGGTAGAGCAGGGAGATGGAGGTGTTGGCTCTACAGGTAAGGGTTATGCTTCCTCTCTCTCCTCTCTCTCTCTCTCCGGTCAAGGAAGAGGGCAAGGCTCGGGCAGAAGGACCTAGTGGAAATGCTGTGACTTTCGATCCTACAGGTAGGAAGGTCATCGAAGGAGCAGGCTGTGAGGTCAGCTATGGGAAAGAGGGAGGTGGAGCTCGGCTTTGGGAGGAGGAGTTCGGTCGAGGAGGAGACGGTATCGGAAGAGATGGAGGTCTTCGGAGATCTGGAGCTTGTGTTGGAGGAAGTGAGGGAGAAGGTCTCGGCAGTGGAAGCAGCTACGGGAGTCGAGATCGCGTGTGGAAGAGCGAGGGCTTTGGGTCGGTATTTAACGAAGAGAACGGGGCAGCGATCGAGAGCATATTTCACACAGGAAGTGCGGAGAAATGACGGGAGTGGCGCCGATTCAGCGGGATTCGTGGATCCGACGGGATACGAGGTATGTACGTGGGATTTTTACTTTGCTTTTATCTCCATTTGTTCCCTTTGGATATAACATGAGGGTCAACAAGGGCATGTTGGTCTTTTATTTTTCTCTCATTGTATGTGGCTATTTAAAGCCACCCTCTTCATATTTTGAGACTGATGAATGATATTATAAAAATTTATGCACTTGTGTTTTTGAGAGCTTAGAGTTCTTGGAAGAAAGATAAATCTCTTGGTGAGGACGGCGTAGTACCCACCAACAGTAGGAAGCGTCCAGGTTCATGGTACTTCTTTTCCTTCAATCCTTCCCCTCCCCTCTTTCCTTTAACTGCCGGCCATTTCCCTCCCCTTTTCCCTCTCTCGGCCGCATCTCCACCACCCTCACAAATCCAGCCAACCACCCCTTCCTATTGCCCAAGCTACCGGCCACAATGGCCTAGCACTCCCCCTTAACCGCCAGCCACGCCCCTCTTCCCCTTGGCTCCACAAACCCCATCTTGCATCAAAACATTTCTTATTTTAACCTTCTTATCTTGGCAACAATTTTGAATTCAAAATTAAAAAAAAATTAAATTTGAATTTGTTTCCTAAATAAGAATTCTTATTTTTAGGAAAGTTATTTAAGTTAGGTCTAATTAAATTTTTTAATTAGATTTTATTTAAATTATTTTTTCTTAATGTAAGATCCCAATTAAAGCAAACATTCAAACCCCACCCTAAACCTCTCTTCCATTGAAGCTGCCCCCCCCACCCCCCACCCCCCACTAACTCTCTTTCCTTTTAAGGATCCAATCAATTCCCCTCCAAATAAGCCTCTTTTCCTTCCCTCCAATTTGAAATTCAAAATTTCAAAACCCTAAAACCCCTCCCTAGTGAATCTGAAATGATTATTTCATATTTCTACTAAGAGCCTTCCCTTCCCCCTTAGCCGCCGCCCCTATTTCCCCTCCACCCCCTCTCCTTTCTTCTTTCCTTCAATTTCATCTCCTTCTTTACTTCCTCAATTATTCCCCTTACCAAGTAAACGACATTTCCCCCTTGCCATAGCTGACCATACCAAACCCTTGCCGCCTAGATTTATTTGCAAGTGCTGTCCAGATTTCTGGACTTGGAAATTGCTGTGCAGATCAATTCTAGTCCGCTGTCCAGCAGCAGAGCAAGTGCAGTCCTGGAATTACTGCATCATCTCCTTGCTGTTTAACCATTCGGAGCTTTCCCAGTTGCTGTCCAAAACTTCCAGCAAGCACAAACTTACCAACCTGCTGTCCCGATCATCATAGTTGCTGTCTATAAGCTCCAGTATTTTGCTATTAACCATTTCTACATCTTGACGAAGGTAAACTATCTTCCAAATCTCATATCTTCTAAGTTCTCTTTAATTGTGGCTTTGGTTGATTCCTAAAGATCGTATTAACTCTCTCCGCTAAGCCTAATAATTTAGGAGTGAGTGAGGGATTCCTCGTAGCGAATAATCTCATTGTTAACGTAGGGATTTCTTGTTGAAAATATTTCATGAATGCTACACTTGAATAATTGATTATTTTGTGATCTTAACTTCTAATGTGTGACTTGGCCTAAGCTTGTCTCATCCCTCTCTCATTTTCTTTCTTTGTTTAAATCGCTACAAGCTAATATTTAGTATTGCTCTTGTCTAACAACGTGCAACTTCTTATTTAACATTACCTAAGCATTTAAGTCCTGCATCAATATGAGGTTGGTAGAGGTTAAATGGAACACCCTCAAAAGATACTGTAGATTTCAAACGTTCATAGGACAGATGTTCGTATGCACAGGAGGATGATGCTGACAAAGGGAAGGAACACCCTTACTACAGGCCATGCAAGATCTTGAGATGGAACTAGTAATCAGTTGAAGCGGCGGCTTATCCAAAAATTCTTGGATAAGGTTCACAAATGGATTCTTGGATTTTTTTTTCTTTCACCCATCAAACAAAAATTCAGAGGATGAGAAGAAAAAGTACTCATCCTTTAGTAGAAGCTCATCAAGGAAACTTCAACTCCGCTCTACCTAATCTTGCTGGTCATGCTCTCCTAATTTCTAATTATTCAAATGTCCCAACTCAAACATCCACAGAAATAGAAAGAGTCGAAGACGTGAGATAACATGATTTGAATTTTGAAGTTGTGTAAGAAAATTACAACAAGGGTTAAAGGCTAAGTGGAAAACTTGACAGGAATTGAGGCACAGAAGATTATTAAGGCTGAATTCAATTAGTTGGCATGAGTTAAAGATGATGATGATGATAAATGATTTCTGTTACTTATAATTGTTAAGTCCCTTATTCTTTTTGAAAGCTTATTGTTTTTAGCAATCATATGATACACGATACTTAGATTATTAATGTAATTTTTAAGCACTAAATGAAAAAATTGGCCTATGAAATGGCATTTTGATGGTTGTCGCGTTACTTCACATTGTTTATCAATCTTTCTATTTGATGTACAATGAAGAGGACAATAATTATTTTTTTAGAAATAGGAAGAAACGGTGAGGACTTGAGGTAACATGGGTTGAAGTTTTGCGAGAAAAGTTGCGGGTAGGATTAAAGCCAAGTGAATGCTTGATAGAAATTCAGATGAAGAAAAATATTCATAAGGCTAAATGTAAATAGTTGGTATAATGCTAATGATGACGATGAACTGGCTCGTGTTCCATTACTCTTAATTGTGAAGTCCCTTTTTTTAATTTGAAAACATCACAATTTTAGAAATTTAATTGATACGCGATACTTATTATCAACATGTTTTTTTAGCACAATTATGAGATCATTGGCCTATGACACGACACCAACAGCTATTCAACGATTTGATGGTTTGTGTTCTATATGCCTTTTTTTATCACTCATGTGTTGTTTGCTTCTTGTTTTTTTTTTTTTTGCAATCCAGCTCTCTTAGGCGACCTGGTCAATATAATGAGAAGACAAATCGGTCTATGATAATGGCTCCGCTTGTTGGAATTATCCTCAACCTAATGGATCCAACTGCAGAGTCAAATCATGGAGAAACGATTGATATTATTGGAGTTTTTGCAAGCATGGACTGCCCTCTAACAGTCCATTGTGGATTCCAGTACCTGCTTAGTTATAATTGGGTTAGTTCTAATCTTTAGCCTTGGCTTATTTTGAAATTTTTGCTGATGGAGCTTCAGCAATCTTCAGAAATATTACCCTTTTTGGTTAATAACTGAAGTTCGTTTTATTGCATATCGGTTTGATTCTTTAATTAAGTGGATGTGGGGAAAAAAAAATTTGGTCAGATGAATTTCAAAGCTGTTGAATTTGTTTGAGATTAGTGCAATACAGTTTGAGATACCAATTTTTAATTAGGTTATCCTGATACAAAAAATTTTCTTGATTTTGTCTGTTTTAGAAGTCGGTGTAATGTCTTAACCCATATTACAACAACAACAAGCCTTCATCCCACTACGTGGGGTCGGCTACATGAATCCTTTTTCTCCATTATGTCCTATTAAAGGTCAAATTCTCATTTAAATCTAATAAAGAAAGGTCAATCCTAATATTTTCTAACCAATTCTTTTTAGGTCTACCTCTACCTTTCTTAAAATATAAGTCAAATCTAATACCTTTACTCTCCTATCCTAGTCATTGGAAGGCCGTCGTTTTATGTGACCAAACCAT
>NW_021318595.1:12271543-12348586 GCF_001605985.2 Dendrobium catenatum
CTTATTATTGGATCTTCTGATTGCATCCAACACTTCTTCCTTTTAATTTCTGTTTCACAGAAATTTCTTCACAGTAACGTGTCGAACAACTATTCACAACAGCGCGGCTCTTCTTACAGCAAATTTTTGATGCTGTCTACAGTGTTTAAAACACTGTGCCGAAAGCCCTTGTCTACCGTAACCCAAAGAACCTCTTCCAGCAATGTACCGAATAAAGCTACAGTGAATGCAAGCACTGTGACGATTTCCTACAGCAATTGGCTTGCGGCTAAACAGAGAAAGAACTCTGTTGGCTTCTATGAATATCAAAACAAAGAAAAGAACTATTGGATTTCGGCTATTCAGTGACTTTTTGCTCTTCAGCTCTATACTATTTCTTCTCCAAAGCACTGTAACCGAATTCTTTTCTTTGCACTGTCCGAAACTTACTCCATTAACTGTGCGGTGGAATCTTATCTATTCAGTCAGTTTGTTTACAATAAATAATTGGAAGTGGGACCCAAGGCAACTGCCATCCCACTTCATTTTCCAATTAATGTGAAGAGCCAACCGATGCATTCTTTTGGTTGGTTGAGTGTAAACGGAATTTATATTTAATTCATTCATTAGGATTATTTTCTAATTAACATTAGTTTAAAATTTTAGACTATTGAATAATTAATAGAGATCAACTATTAATATTAATTTACATGAATATTTCTGGTTCTCACAAGTAATGCCTTGAAGTCAACATCAATAACTTGCATGCAATTTGCTATTGCCAACAAGACACAAATACCACCTGAGATTGGTGAAAGGTGGATATGATGCAGTAGCAATGGCTCTTCTATGAACACTTTCAAGAGATCGTAGTGAATACAATCGGTCCCTGTAAATAAATACGAGTCACTTGTGGATAACAACAGTGGATATATCGTAAGTACAATGAACCCTTGTGGACACAAGTAAATACAATACCTATAGCAGTGATGATTGAGATGTTGTAAATACAAAGAATCTCCTATGAACACCCACAACAACGGTGATTGAGATGTTGCGAGTACGTCGAGTATGAAGATAACTCGATGTACGGAAAAGGGCACCTTCTAGCATAATGGAATAGATGTTTGAGCAAATTCGAACTAAACTTCCTGGTGTTCTAAATTTTTTCTAGGATTAAATGGGGGCATTTAAAGAATATTAACAAAAATATTTTTGCAAAGAATCTCCTATGAACACCCACAACAACGGTGATTGAGATGTTGCGAGTACGTCGAGTATGAAGATAACTCGATGTACGGAAAAGGGCACCTTCTAGCATAATGGAATAGATGTTTGAGCAAATTCGAACTAAACTTCCTGGTGTTCTAAATTTTTTCTAGGATTAAATGGGGGCATTTAAAGAATATTAACAAAAATATTTTTGGAAATAAGATTTTAGATCTTAAGATTTTGTCTGTGCATGAGGATGCTAATATTATGTGGGAAAAAGTGGCTAGTGATATTAAGAATATTGCAAAAGATGTCCTTGGAGTATCAAAGGGAAAAGCTCCCAATAGTAAAAATAGTTGGTGGTGGAATCCTAATGTGCAAGAAAAAATTAAAAATAAGAAGCTTTGTTATAAAAACTGGTTTAATTTTAAAAATTCTGATAATTGGGAAATATATAAAGTGGCTCGTAAGGATGCTAAGAAAGCAATATGCGATGCAAAGGCATTAGCTTTTAGTGATTTATATAATAGATTAGATACTAAAGAGGGAGAAAGATATATGTATAAGTTAGCCAAACAAAGAGATAAGAGTAGTAAGGATTTAGTTCAAGTGAAGTGTATTAAAAATGAAGATCAAAAAATACTTTTCTTAGAAGATGATATTCAACAAAGATGGATGAGATATTTTGCTAAACTTTTTAATGAAGATTGTGAAAATAAGATTGACTATAGTGACCTTAGCACCCTAGATGAAAATAAAGATTTATGTTTTTATCGGCGTATTAGTAAAACTGAAGTTACAGAGGCTTTAAAGAAAATGAAGGGTGGAAAAACTGTTGGACCTGATGATATTCCAATAGAGGTGTGGAAATGCTTAGGAGATGAAGGAATTTCATGGCTTACTAAACTTTTTAATACTATTTTGAAGACTAAGAAGATGCCAGATGAGTGGAGAATGAGTGTGTTAATTCCTATTTTTAAGAATAAAGGTGATGTACAAGATTGTGCGAATTATAGAGGTATTAAGTTAATGTGTCATACTTTAAAACTATGGGAGCGAGTTATGGAGCATAGGTTGCGGCGTGATACTAATGTTTCTCAAAATCAATTTGGATTCATGCCGGGTAGGTCGACTATGGAAGCCATACATTTATTAAGAGGTTTGATGGAGAAATATAGAGAAAAAGGTCTGCAATGCTTTATGGTGCCGAATATTGGCCTTTAAAAGAAAAGCATAATACTAAGTTAAGTGTGACAGAGATGAGGATGCTCAGGTGGATGAGTGGCTTTACCCTTAGAGATAGGATACGAAATGAGCATATACGTGAAAAGGTTGTAGTAGCTCCAGTAGAAGATAAGATTAGAGAAAGTCGCCTTAGATGGTTTGGTCACATAAAACGGCGGCCTTGTGATGACCCGGTTAGGAGAGTAGAGGTATTAGATTTTACTTATGTTAAGAAAGGTAGGGGTAGACCTAAAAAGACTTGGTTAGAAAATATTAGGAATGACCTTTCTTTATTAGATTTAAACGAGAATTTGACTTTTAATATGACACAATGGAGAAAAAGGATTCATGTAGCCGACCCCACATAGTGGGATAAAGGCTTGATGTTGTTGTTGTTGTTCTATACTTGGGAAGAAAACAGTTATGACATCCACGAACACTAGAAATGACAAGTGCACCTAGATACCTCTATTCATTTTGAAAGCCAACTATGTGGTTACGAACGTTACATCTTGTAGAGGTCTACTATACTGTAGATCTTGAAAGGAATTCTTTTCAAGGCATCAATCACTGATTTCAAGAAATACCTCCCGGTGAACGAGAAAAGGGAGTCAACATCAGGATGATGAGGTGTCTCATGACATCTAGATAATAATGCCATCGGATCCCTAACATCCATGTAAGCAAACATAAGACATTTACAAATATTTCAACAATGCCCCTATACATGCACCGTGGTTTGTATACACATAGGTACACGAGGGGTAAATGCAATCACAAAACCCGCATGGGCCCTGACGAGCGTGTTATGGGTACACACGTGACGTCTAGGGATGCTGCGCGGGTCATTAAATTTGAACCCGATCCTCATAAGCAGATAAATAAAAGTTGTCAGGGTTCATCAAATAATTATAAAATGCCCCTAAACACCCGTATGGGCTTCGGAGAGCATGTTATTTGTACACACGTGACATCTAAGGATGCTGCGCGAGTCAATAAATGAACTCAACTTCTAGCATGATCCTCTTGTGTAGGTAGATAGGGGTTGACAAGGCTCAAACAATTAAATAGATATACGGTTGCAAGGTCGACCAGGATATTTATTTTAATACATTCATATTAGGCCTTCAAGGCCTCTAACAAAGAAAATTCATCAACAAAGGCATAAAGCTTACGAAATCCGATCCTCTATTTTTAGCTCGACAGAATTGACAAGGTTCATTTACAAAATACAAATATTTTCAAATGAAAATGGCCCCATACCCCGATGATGGTCGTGTTGAATACGGATCTCAACTGGATGGGTTAATTTCAAATGCCACCCAAAATCTAAAAAATCATCCAAATTCAAATATTTAAAATTGAAATAATCCATCTAAGCGCTTAAAACAAAAATCCATTCATCCTCCGCAATAGTTTGCCGAGTGACAAATTAAAATTTATTTTAGCTCACATAGAGCTAATGCCTAGTCGAAAATATCACTAGGATCCATTATCAAATAATCTCTTGCCAATAAGGACGTGGTATGTGTCCTCTGACTGGCGGTTTTGCCGCCAAATGGCACCGCATAATAAACGGTTATGACCCGGGCCCCTCTGAACCGAGTGTTTTTTACTCCAAATAGCACCACGAGATACCGGTTATGGCCAGACCAATACTTTCCTTAATGACATCAAATCCTTAAGATATGAATAATACGATATAATCGATAGGGTACAAAGCCCTCTATTAGCTAAGGTGGATTCAAATTTATCCCCTTAGACAAACATTCCCCCTAGGTCTACAAGGTCCCTTTGGACGAATCAACCCATGGTTGTCAACAAGGATCCTTTTATCAGTTGGGTCGACTACCTCCTCTGACTAAGCAGACCAGAGACCACAATGACGGAACCATGGGATCTTGATCGGGCTCATCATCCATTACCCCATCATCCGCTTTGAGCGCAAGATGGTGAAATTTTCGATTTTAAATATCAACCCACTCAAATACCCAAACCCATATTGCTACTATATGTCTGATACTACGCATCTATGGATACAATGAATCTGATTACCAACTAGCCTTAATCGAAAGTTCTCTCTCGTTATCGAGAGGGTTAATTAACTATAGGGGCTTGCACCTATAGGAAACCAGAACTCAGATCATATAGTCCTCACAAAATTAGGGCGAAATCTCTGGGCAGTGTCTTATCTACAAACCCATATGTCTTCCTAAAATTTACCCCATAACTTAAATCCATTAAAACTCCCCTGAAGAAAAGCAACGGGCGGAGGCCGGGGCCGAATTTTTGGAGCCCACAGTGGTAGTCACTGTGAATAGTATCATGTCATATGAGTAATAACCATATGCATAATTGTATATCTCATGAACAGTGTGATCAATAACGAAATAAAAATTTAATCGATTCTATCATTTCTATACCTTTCAGTTACTAGTTACAAAATAGTTTAGTTCATATAATTCGTATATCCACATAGGAAATCCATACTCATTATTATCATATTCATGTCGTACAGTGTATATGTTTTGTATGCATATCATGTATCATGCCCAATGCAGTCTACCCAATATCAATGAAATATATTGTGTATATCATATAATTCATAACAAGTGATTCATATATTTATATACAATATGCCCTTGTATTAGTCTTATTAGTTATGTCACATACCTATATCAGTCATATTCTATATTATGTATAGATTATAACATGTCATGTCATATATGCAATCTATCATATATGCTTCTACCATATGGATATTGCTAGAAATGTATCAATGTAAGTAACATAAGCAAGATAGGATACCTGGCTACCTTTAGTGTTTTTCTTGTATCCAGTCATGTAGGCCAACTCTACAAGAACCAATCTCAATCATATCAATCTTATTTATAGGAATGAGTCTTATATCACATATCATAACTCGGTCGAGTGAATTTCATGTAAGCAGTCATTACTTCCTGCCTGTTGGCATATCATATCATATTAATCAATCTCCTTGGGCCTTCTTTTTTATATCATGAGGATTTCATTGCAAACCTTTCATTTTAAGGAAAGCCCGTCGACCTACCCTCCTATATAGGATAATATGTTTCCATTCAACGTGAATCAATCAATTATTTTCAGACAGTCATTATTGTCCTTTCTCACACATCTCAAATCATATAGGACATAATAGCAAGCATCAAATAAATATCAATGCAATTATCAGTAAACTCATCAGTATGTCTGTGGTATGCAAAAAATGTTTGTTGACCTAACTGAACAGTAAATTACTGTATGTCACATATTACATGTCTAAATGTAGTACATTACTTCCTCATTATTTTATAAATTAATAATAAACCATCCATTTTAGTTAAATAGCATAGAATCAATGCCACTCGGTGAAATTTCAATATCAATCAGTTAAAATACTTAGGAGGACGGTATATATCACATATCAAAAGTTATGGGGTGAAAATTCATTAAAATGAGAGAATGCATTTTAATCACTTTTAGGATAGAGAAAATCTAATAAATTGAAATCATTGAGAACAGAAGCCGGATTTGGGTTACCTATGACGATCAGAAGACTTTTCCTAACCAGAGTGAAGTATAGAAACAACTCGAAGCATCTCTCTCTTCTCTCTATCTGATTCTCTCCTCCTCTTCCATCTCTTGCTCGACCACACACAAAATGAGGGGGAGGGGGTGGCTTAGTTGAGAAATTATATTAAAAAATATTTTTAGTGCCTAGCACCACCTCAATATCACTGCGTTGAATTATTTCCAAAAATTTCAGAGAGCTCAACGTCGCAGTGGCGCTTTTCCACACCTCCCAGCGCCGTTTTGCTCGCAAGCATATGCCGCAATGCTTCAGCTCTTTTTTTTTTTTTCAGATCTTTTAGGTTTTCATTTTAATATCATTTTCACAAATTTCAGATTATTACAAGTGAATACTATTTAATCCTTTCATCTCATGTTAAAGGCTTATGTTTCTTTGTAAGTTCCCTAAAACTTTCATGATTATGTCCGCTTTACCTTCCACTATTTTTACACACCTCAACACCAAATAACAACCTCATTCCCTCATTTCCAGCACCTTATCACAACTTAAACTTATCATATGAGAGATTTTACCCATTCCACTAGGCCAATTTGTCCCGGATTACAGTTCTATGATTTAAATTCTCTTCCCAACGTTTTGAAGGAAGAGTATGCTCTAAGTCGGGGTGGATTCATAACAGTCGGGTAAGTTCATCTCAATAGCTTTTCTTTATTCATAAATTTCATTTAAATATGAATGAAGCTTTAAAAAAAGAGAAATTATATTTTTTCATTTTATTATATACAATACCATTTTGAGTGTTGCTGTGAGTGTTTCATCTGACATTCATTCATGAACAATGTTGTTAGCTAAGTATATTTTTACTTAGGTTGTGATTCTAAAATTTTAGAAAACAAAGATTGACAAATAAAGGTTGTGGCCTATCTGATTGAAGACCGTGGCAATTTAACATATATTTTTGGCTTCTTTATCATGTTTCTGAAGTTGTTTGACCATCTTGGATGAAACGTGAATTACTTGAATGAATCATGAATAGCTATCTACACATTTTCTTAGTATTTGGTAAAATGTTGAGTGGGTTCTTTTTACATTGTTTTTCTCGTGTTTTAAGGCTGGCTTGAAGATGCGGCACTTTTCTCTGCAATTGATCATGTTATCAATACATTTTCATGGGATGAGTGGCCTGATCCTCTTAAAAATCGGCATCTTGGGGCCTTGGAGGATGTACAGCAAAGCAACAAGGAGTTTGTAAGAAGCATAAAAGCTAAGCACACTTCCAAATCTAACAGTTTCTTGTACTTTCTCCATTCATGTGAATTTACTTTTCATGCAGATCTATATATTTATAGCTCAACAGTTTTTATTTCAAAAGCAGTGGAAGAAAATACGCAGTCATGCTCATGAGTTGGGAATTACTATTATAGGTGACATGCCAATTTATGTTGGCCATCATAGTGCAGATGTATGGGCAAACAAAAGGTCATTTTTACTGGTAGGAAGCTTGGTGTGTACTTCACAAAAAAGGATGTTTTATTCCTCGATTAGATGAGAAAAGCATTTCTTGATAAAATTTATCACCTTGTGTTTGAATTATAGAACAGGGAAGGCTTCCCAATTCTGGTTAGTGGCGTTCCTCCTGATGCCTTCAGTGAAACTGGTCAACTATGGGGCAGGTATACACTTGTTAAACAAGTATTTTGAGCTGTTCTTTTAAATGCTGCCTTATCAGATGCCATTCAACAATTCTTAAACTGCTTTTCTGCACTCTTTTGTTATCACATTGTCTTGGTCTATTTATTGTGTCAACCATGACCAACATAATCAAATTTTCTTTTGATATAACATTGCCAAGACCATTATTGTTCCTTTCAGTTTTATCTCTTCTTGGATTCTCATGGTAGCGCCTTACTGACAAGCATGCCCAAGAATCTAACAATTACCTTGATAATTGGAGCCTCTCATTGCCCTAAGACAAAGTGCTAGAAACTGGATTATTTAGGTTGGTAATGTGATGTCAATACTCATTGAGGCTTTAAACATATAAGCATTAGAAATAATTTCGGATGAAGCGTTCGCAGGAAACTTAAGCACTTCAGCTGGTTTTATTTTTTATGAAATTTTGTATCAGAATCGTTTAAGACTGTCTGAATTGAAAGGAATTGAAAGAAAGGAAAAGGGAATATCAACCAGTTGTTAGTTTATTATGAATCAACTTCCATTGATTAGATTTTTTCAATCCTTTTTTTCCATTCAATGCACTCAAATTCCTAGCATCCTCACAATGCCTTCGGAAACTGTTTTGCCTTGTTATTGGAAGGATTTGGTTACTTGCTGCTTTGTATTCAAATGTGAAGTTTGCTTTCTCTAATATAGTTCTGCTATTGACAGTCCACTTTATGATTGGAGGTCAATGGAGGATAGTGGCTATACATGGTGGATACAGAGAATAAAGCGCGCACTTGATTTATATGATGAATTTAGAATAGATCACTTCCGAGGATTAGCTGGTTTTTGGGCTGTTCCTTCCGGTTAGTCAATTTATAGGCAGCACAATTGCATATTCTAGTGCCAGAGATATTGCCGAGTACTGCTTTTCTATGCTTAAAAACAAATTTCAAGGAAAAAAAAATTATATTAAAATCTATAATTTTCAGAGGCAAAAGTTGCAATGTTTGGACGATGGAAGGTACGGCTGGCATTAAATTCTTTCTATTTCTTTCTTAAGGAAATGTTTGCGGTTAATGCATAGCTTTATTGTTTAACTGACAGTAGGCTGGACCAGGTAAAGCTTTCTTTGATGCCATTTTCGGAGCTGTTGGAAAAATCAATGTAATTGCCGAGGATTTGGTATGCGTGAGAAAATTCCTATATTTAGATATCCAAAAGTATTTCATTTGTTAACTCTTGCTGCGTCTTATAGGGTGTAATAACAGAGGATGTGATTCAGTTGAGGAAATCAATTGGGGCTCCTGGAATGGCAGTTCTTCAGTTTGGTAATTTATCTCTAGCAATTAACATGATCTGTGCCGGGGATATTTATCATGCATTCTCTTTCATAGATATTACCCCAGTATGGCTTTAGTCTAAGGCTTTGTATGGGATGGCTTTCTTATTATTTTTTAAAGTAATTTTTTATTACAAAAGTTTTAATTTTTATACTAAAAAGTTACTTTAAGAAACAATAAGAAAGCCGTCCCAAACGAAGCCTAAGTTGAATTCCATTTCTAATACGTCATGTTCTCTAGCTTTCGGTGGTGGCACAGATAACCCTCACTTGCCTCATAATCATGAGCTAGATCAAGTTGTATACACTGGAACCCATGATAATGATACAGTAAGTGTCATCAAAAAATTCTGTCCGTACGCTATACTGAGGAATCTTAATGTTATCTTAGAAGTTTCATTGGCTGTTTTTTTTTTGAAGCACGCCCCTATTCATTTGAAATTTTATTGTGTTGAAATTATCTACGCTGAATAACTTCAGTGAAAATCATGTTTTCCTGCCCATTTATATTTCCATGAAGAATTTGTATTTTCCAGGCCTTGGGTTGGTGGGAAGGCTTGAAGGAAGAGGAGAAGTATCATGTTAGTGTATTTACTTTAGCTTTTTTTAAAACTAGACTTTTTGGCTATTTGTTCACATCAATCATGCATGTTTTTCTCTTCTGGTTCGAGTGATACAAATGAATTTTCCCGCAGGTGCATAAATACCTTCAGATGAGCGGAGATGCTAAGATTTCATGGGTCCTTATTCATGCAGCAGTTTCTTCAGTTGCTAGAACTGCTATAATGCCGATGCAAGACATCCTGGGTTTGGGATCCTCTGCTAGGATGAACACACCAGCAACTCAGGTGACCAATTTTCTTTGTTTATTTTTGGTGTTTAGGTGCTTACACTTGTTGCGTTAAATAGAGTTTATATCTTAGATTTTCGAGAAGATCTAACATATATACAAATAAAAGAGAAGGATGTAAAAGATGTCAGAATTTTTATGTGGAAAATCCGAAAAGTATAAAAAACATGGGACGACCTCATTCAAATAGTCAACTATATACTTGAAGTGTTATAAGTATGCTATTTTTCACAGTTAGAGAAATGAGATTACAAAGTTGAGAGCATTTGCTTAATTTCCTATGGTTGTTGTAGAGATTGTAAAAATAGTGTGAGGATGATGACGACTATCTAATGATGTTATTTGGGCAACAGTGGTTGGAGGATGACGATCGAGTGATGATGGCTATCTAACAATGTTAGTTGATCAACAGTGGCTGCAGTTACTTTATACTTTGTGTTAGAAAATTTGCATGGATAGAAAGAGAGCTTTATGTCCTAATTTTGTATGAAGATCTAGCACATACATAAATAAAAGAAAAATCATCAGAGTTTTAAAGTGGAACTCAAAAAGGGAAAATCATGAGGCAGAAATAATCCACTATATCTGTGAAAATCATAGAAGTTTTCTCTTCTCCACAACTGAAGAAGATGAGATCGCAAAGTTGGGGGCACTTGTTCCCATGATCACACGATCTTAAAATAACTGTCTCGTGTAATAGAGCAAAAGAAACGAAGAGGAGTTTTACACGAACTTACGCAAACTTTGCAATCGAATCCTTGGCTCTCTTGCTTGACCTCCTCTCGTCGCCTGCGAGTTCGGTGAACCCAGCCTCCGCTCGTAAGGCTTGCGTAAGGACGGGATCTCCCACAATTGACTCGGCACCGCCTACCTGCCTCTGATTTACGTGGACGGAGCCCAAGCCCCACCCCTCTATGCAAACAATGCCCGTCCTGCCCTAGTCTGCTATCTCGCAGACACGAATAGAGCCTGCTTGCTCGTCCGGTCTCCTCCCTTTGCGTGAATGAAGCCCAACGACCCAATCCCTCTCTCATTCCTGTACGTTCGAGCCGACCCTTGCACGTCTAACCGATCCTCCCACCGGCGTACGGGTCTCCTTCAGTAAACCAAGCAAACTAGGCTTTGTCCGTCTAGCACATACGGACTGCTCTTGTTCGTCTACGATCAAACTGCTTCCTCACACACGTCAAACTGCTTATGCGTATCCGAAGCCGAAGAACCGACCTCCCAAAACCTTTCTTGATTTGGAACAATAAGGGGAGGAAGAAGATTACGAGAAAATTATGTGTATTATTATAATAATAATATTATACTCTATATTATTATTAACCTCAATAATAAAAAAGTAAAAAATATGCTTGTAATCTTGGCAAAATCAGATGTTGCAATCAACAATTGTCAATCAGAGCTTTAGAACACAATTTTTGGTACCAAACAATATTTTGAAGCCCTCAATCATTATTAATATTTTCGGTTAGGCGGATTATAAGGGGACGCTTGGAGGTTGCCAAAATTTTCCCAAAAATACGGGACTTAGTAGATTTTTTTTGAAAATTTGGAGAAATATTTTTTGAGAGCTTTCAATGTATAATTCAATCATATTAACTTAAAGTCAAAAGTGATCTTTTAATTAACTGATTAAATCTTTTTAAACCTGAGAACTTAATTTAAGTTGATTAATTCAACTAAATTAATTTAAAATGGAACTAATGAAATAATTAATTAGTTAATAATGTTGACTGATTAGTTAATATAAAACTTTAATAAATTAAACTTTAATCAAACTTTAATAAATCAATACTTTAAATTAAAATTTATTTCAAACTAATCAAGCAAATGAAATGTATATTAATAATTAAATCAAAATTAATTAAACATTTTTTAAAATACATTTTTAATTAGAGAGCTGAGTAATTTAAAATTTAACTTTAATTAAAATTAAAATTTAATTAATTAACCTAATTAATTTTTGCAATTAAAACAAAATAAAAGAAAGTATGGGAATTAAATATTTTTCCACAAAGTGTCTATATAATTCACACTAAAAAACAAACTCCTAAGAAAGCTAACAAAAACATAAAACTGAAAGAAAAGCTCTAAAAATCCTAATATAAACCCAGCTCCTAGCAAGCTCCAAACCTCTAGTGAGCTCCAGCTCATGACAAAGACTACAACTACAAGCTCTAGCTCCTAGAATATATATATATATATATAAATAAATAAAATGTCGTCCGACAACTTTCAATGAAAGCCGTAAGCCTGACTTTAGGGGAAATTTTTAGGCAAAAATAACCTAACCCCTAATCCCTGATTAACACACCGGTTACTTCTAATAGAAGTCGTAAGTCCGACTTCTGAGAGAAATATCTAGGTAATAACATAGTCCTAGACCCCTCACATGAGCATCCTAGTCTATAGGGCTAGGTTGTAAGCCCCATTATATGGGCCACTTAACATATAGGGCTATGTCTTAAAACCTGTCATCAAACAACTTCTAAATTTAGAAGCCATAAGACTTATCAAAATATAAAAAAAATCATTGAGTATCTTAGTCTATAGGACTAAGTTGTAAGACCCGCTATTTTGGACCACCTCTAATAGAGGTTGTATGGCCTGCTATTAGGGCTATTTTCAAATGAAAATCGTAAGGCTCTATCCAAATCCAATTATTGGGGCTACTTTCAAATGAAAGTCGTTAGTCCCTATCCAAATCCAATCACACGAGCAACTCTTAAGCAGTGCCATAAGTCCCAACCCAAATCAAACCAAATTAAAATCCATATTTCTATACTTTAGTTTACTCAGGATCCCTAAAAGGAGACAATTCATGGTTGCTAATCAGATTCTCTGGACACTATAATTAATGATTGTTTGTGTTGGTAAATTGAAACTCACTATATACCCGGGATGACGGAACTATGAGATCTTGATCGAGTGTACCTTCATCTCCTATAATTAAGATTAAAACACTGTTGCATATTTCCACACTCCTTACACAAACTAAATATATTTCATCCTTAATTAAGAGTGCTCTTTTAATGCGTTAGGAGTGATAATTAACTATGAGGGTTTGCGCTCATAGGAAGTAGAACTCATATCTAAATAAATGTTAACACTACTCTCAGGATAAATCTGGTTAAATTTTAAATCCAATCTACCTCAAGAAAATAAGGACCATAAGCTTGTGAGAACGTGGTTCGCACGTATATCTTTCCTAAGCGAAGACCTGAAATTGTGAAAAAGATTATAGGAGAAGTGGCATGATGAATGCTGGTGGGCAATGTTAGTCGGGTAATGATGGTTAGATATCGATAGCCGGTAATGATCATTGAGCAATGGCTATCAGATGCCAATGGTCGGGCAATGACGGTCGGATGATGAGGAATGGATTATCACTGTACGACAATGATGGTGAAACAATGATGGTGATTCGATGCCGATAGTTGGACGATGTGGTGGCTGACGATGATTATCAGCTTCGAACATTGGGTGGAGCTATAGTGTTCATCAAATCTCCAATCTCAAATATAGATCCCTTTCATGTAGAGAATATTGGTCTATTTATTATATTTTGGGAGTTGCATTTTTGTAAAATTTGGACAACATTTCATAACACCCCATTAAATGCCCTATATTAAATCTTTTGATCATAAGTTTTTTTTTCTTGCATTTAAGCGTCTTACAATAAAAACAACAACATCAAGCCTTTGTCCCACTATGTGGGGTCGGCTACATGAATCCTTTTTTGCCATTGTGTACGGTTAAAATTTGAATTCTCATGTAAATTTAATAAAGAAAGATCATTTCTAATATTTTCTAACCAAGTCTTTTTAGGTCTACCTCTACCTTTCTTAACATAAGTCGAATCTAATACCTCAGCTTTCCTAATCGGGTCATCAGAAGGCCTCCGTTAAGTGTCTTAATAAGATAAAAATTAAATGACATTGGACTCATTGGATTCATCTTGTTGAGCTATTCAATTTGATTATAAGCATGCATGGTGAGCATTTGGCCCTTAAATTAATGTATCAAAGTTTTCAAATATACTTCGAGTGCTTGATATAGATTCACTTACTTTGTTCAAATCACTTAATATCATTGAGTTTTTTCTTATCTAGATGTTCAGGTCAACTATATGTTTGTTGAAATTTGATCTTGAATGGTCTTGAATTTATTTTCAAAAGTTTTCAATACACATAATGCATCAAGATTCATTTCAATCAAGTTAATTTTTTTGGAGATGTAGCATTTGCTCCCTAGTTTTTGAATGTCAAAGTCTTTGTAAGTTACGATGTAATACTAAGGTTTCTCAAAATCAATTTGGATTCATGCTGGGTAGATTTACTACGAAAGCTATACATTTATTTAGAGGTTTGATGGAGAACTAAAGAGAGAATAAAGAGGATCTGCATATAATATTTATTGATTTTGAGAAAGCATATGATTAAGTTCTAAGAGAAGTGCTTTGGAGAGTCCAAACAAAGAAAAGAGTTAATAATTTCAAGTCATTAAAGATATATATGTAGGAGTTGTTACTTGCGTTCAAATATAATATGGTTTGACCAAGTATTTTCTTATTTTAGTTAGATTACATCAAGGATCAGCTTTAAGGCCATATCTTTTTGCTTTAATCATGGATGTTCTTACTAAACATTTATAAGAGGATGCTCCATGGTGTATGTTTTTTGCTGATGATATTTTTCTTGTTGATATGACTAGAGAGAGAGTTGAAAGAAAACTTGAATTATGGAAGTCAACCTTAGAGTCTAAAGGTTTTTGTTTGAGTAGATTTAAAATCGAATACTTTGAGTGTAATTTTAGCAGTACTAGTTCTGGCAGGGGAATTGTTACTTTGGACGATCAAGTCATTAATAAGAGTACACATTTTAGATATATTGAATCTATTGTTCAAAGTTATGGTGGAATAGATGGTGATATTGTTAGTAGAGTTCAAGTTTGATGGTTGAAGTGGAGGAATGCATCGGCCTTATTGTGTGATAGAAAAGTACCCCTCAAACTTCAAGGAAAATTCTATAAGATGGTGGTGAGACCTACAATGCTTTATGGTACAGAATGTTGGCCATTAAAAGAGAAGCATAAAGTTAAGTGTTGCGGAGATGAGAATGCTCAGGTGGATGAGTGGCTTCACTCTTAGAGACAATGCGAAATTAGTATCGTGGGTACAACTAACTCTCCATTAGGTGTACGTGAAAGGGTTGGAGTAGCTCTAGTGGCAGTTAAGATTAGAGAGAGTTGCTTTGGATAGTTTGACACAAAACATCAGCCTTCCAATGACCCGATTATGAGAGTAGATGTATTGGATTTGTCCTATGTTAAGAAAGGTAGAGATAGATATAAAAAGAGTTTGCTAGAAAAATATTAGAAATGATATTTTTTATTAAATTTAATTGAGAATTTGACTCTTAATGAGACACAATGGAGAAAAATGATTCTTGTAGCTGATCCTACGTAGTGGGATAAATGTTGTTGTTATTGTAAAGTCCGTATCATCATACAGTAGACATCAAGTCCTTATAAAATTCGCTGCATAATATTATAATTTTGAAAACATTCTGAGGCACTATCAGTTCTTTGACATCATCGTGAACCTCTCTGGGTCATGAACAAAGCAAAATCTCTTCAATATAATTTTAGAAATTGTGTTAATGCTAGGGCGTCCCCTGGAAGCGACGCGCTGTATGGCCTGAATACAGTGACAAGTGTGCAAGGGCCGCTGCACCGGCGCCCGGGTGCAGTGTTAAATAGGCAAGGTTGTTGTTGTTGTTGTTATTGAAGTTGACGTATCAATATGGGAGAGAATTAGCCAAAAAAAAAAGTTTTCCGTGAATTCTTAAAAAATTTTCGTACTTTGTTGTAGAGGCTCCAGTGGGCTTTGCGAGTCTTAAAAATTCAGTCAAAGATGTCAAAACATAGTGGAATAGGCACATGCGGGCTCAACATCACAGTCAAAATGAGCTAAGTTGGCCGTTGCTAGCATCTCTAATGTTATATGCGTACGTGCACAGTTGCGTGTTGCTAGAACAAAAACCCACCTATTTTTTCAATTTAAAAATCTTTTTAATCATTAAATATATGATTTAAATAACCAAGAAATTGAAGAAGTATTTTGCAAAAAATTTTAAATTTGTTTGAAAATTTACAAAAAGAAATGTTGTATGAGTTTTGACTGGAAGTGGCACAAAAGCAATGTTGTGGGCTTTTAGAAGCGAGCTTGGCAAGAGAAGTGGCGAAAATGTGAGTGAGTGAATGGGCTATAGTTATTGGGCCAAAGGTAGGAATATATGTGGGTTCTGCTAGAATTAGTGGAGTTTTGTTGCTGGTGTTTGTTTGTAGCTGGAAAATCGGTGCAGGAGCTGGGAGTTCGGGTTTGGAGTTGGAGAACACAGGAGCTGTGGGTGTTTTGCTGGGATGCTTCTTGCGATCCAGAGAGGAGGGGAGTCGGAGAGCTATGGAGTTCGGATAGCAGGGAGGCATTGACTCTAGCTGTAGGAGGTCAAGAGAGTGGAATAGAGTAGTATTGGAGTTGAGTGCAGGTGCTTGGGTAGAGAGCTGGACTTCATGAAGAGCAGGGATGGAGAGGGCTCTGTAGTGGTTTGGTAGTGAAAAATGAGCTGTGTGATGATTTGCGTGGGGTCGGTTTAGCCTTTGGAGTGCGGAGAGGCCAGTTGGGAGTGGTTCTTTGCATGAACATAGGGCTGCAAGCGAACCAAGCGTTCGACGAGCTACTCGTTGTTCGGTTCGATTAAAGCTCGTTTGTGATCGTTTAATTAGCTAAACAAACAAACTTGAATATTATTTTAAATACTCGATTCTTATATAAACAAACTTGAATGCTAATGTGTTCAGCTCATTTATGTTCGCGAACAACATCGTTTAAAGCTCATGAACAAGCTCGGCATTAAGCTCGATAAGAAGCTCGAAAAAAGCCCGATTCGTGTTCGATTTTGAACTCGTGAATAAGCTCGATAAAAGTAATTAATATTTGATTATAGAATATGCAACATGTAAGCTTCATTTAAAAATATATTCATATTGATTAATGTTATTTTCATTTTACATAGACAATTACTTTTATTATAAATGTGTTTGTTCATAGATATGTTCATGAACGGTTTGTTTGATAGTTTAAAAAAATTAGTTAAATATGTTCGTGAACATGCTTGATGTAATCATTTGTTAGGAAGTTCAATAAAGCTCGTTTGTTAAGTTATTAAACATCTAAAGTAGAGCTCGTTTATAGCTCGTTCATGCTTGTTTGTTTAAAGCTCGATAAGCACTAAACGAATTGAACATGAACTGAACTTGAACCGAACATGAACACTCATTAATTTAAATGAACCAAACATGAACACAAACAATAAAGCTCGAACAAACATGAACCAAACTTGAACAAGCTGATATTAAATGAACACAAATATGAACACTCACATACTCGGCTCGGCTCGGTTCGTTTGCAGCCCTACATGAACAATAGGAGGGAGGAGCTTAGGCGGGTGGATTTTTTTCCTTATCGGTGTGAGAAACAGAGGGCGAACGAGAGGGGGAGAGAGCAGAGAAGGAGAGGTCAGGAGTTATGCGAGAGAATTGTTGGACTGGAATTCGGGTAAGGTAGATAGTTGATCTGGGAGGAAATGAGGGTGATATGTATTTAGTTTAGGAACTTTTTATTACTTTTGTTATATTATATTCCTCAGTTTGGCTGGAATGGGCGACTGTAGCAGGTTTTGGATGGGATTTTGGCAGAGGATTGGGCGGTTGTGTAGGGATTTGGGCAGATTTTGGTAGGACATTGGAATAGGATATTTTTTTATTAGGTATATCAGTATATTTGATTTAACTTGAATTATTATTATTACAACTCTAAATTAAGATAATATAAGAGCACTATGGATAGATCCATCCCATAATTCTTCTTTTTTCATGTGCCTTTATCTACATTCCTCACCTCCATACTCGATAGCGCAGTGGTTTGGCGGTGTCAGTTGAGCAACAATAATTAATGGTTGACGATGATTATCTAGTTTGAATGTTGGGTAGAGCTCTAAAGTTTTTCCTATCTTCAAACTATCTCTAATATCTAGTTTAGTCTCTTTGATGTGTAGAATAAGATCTATTTATAATATTTTGGATGTGACATTTTGATAAATTTGGCCAAAATTCTATAAATAACATTCCATCAAATGACCCATTTTAAATATTTTAATCATAGACCATTTATTAAGCATTTCATGCTCTTGTAACCTCATAATTGAATGATCTTGAACTAATTGAATACATCTTGTTGAGATGCTCAATTTGACTGTGTGCATGCAGGATTTGAAGATCATTAGATCTTTCAAATAATATCTCGAAGTTTTCAAATATACTTCGAGATATTTTTTTCGGTACATTTGGATTATGATCGGATCACTTTTAAGGTCATTGGGTTCGTCATGTCTAGATATTTAGTTTGTGATGTAGGACATGCTTAGATGACATGCTTATGGAGTCATGTGGGCATTGCACAACTAATAGATTAGAATAATTTCTGAACAAAATTACAAGCAATTTTCAAACGACAATTAAAACAAATGAGTGGATCAATTGCGTAGGCTAAATCACATGCTCCGAGTTTGAACTATCAAGATAATTAAGAAAATAGAAGCAATACAGAATAGTAGTTTTCAAATTAAATCTCTAATCTAACAACGAGACGTAGGATGCATAGAAGATACACTCAATTCCTACAAATGAGTAGGCTTGGCAAGAGCAATTGAAGGCGCTTTCGTGATTACAATCAACCAATTGAGAATTTAGATTTAGAAGAAATTAAATGCAAGTGAAAGAAGGAAAAAACCTTTGCTCAAGGAGACGTGGAGATCCTCCACGATAGCAACTTCTCTTGACGAATATCCAAGGTCGACGAACTAAGTTGTTCTCTTCATAGTGGACTGAAGAAGTGATCCCAATCTTCCCAAAATCTGAAAAGATTTTTAGATTTTCTGGCCCAAGATCTGAGAGAAAAATCTCAGATTTCTCCAAGGAGAAGAGGAAAGCCAATTGGAAGAAACTGTATGCAGAGAATTCTCAAGAGAAGATTTAGTGAGAAGGAAGGGAATTTGGGAAAAGAGAGGAGACGGGTATGGGGTGGGCTTGGTGGCGGCAAAGAGGAATTGACAGGAAATTCCTTTCCCAATCAGAATGAATGAAATTGGAAAGAATTAAAAGCATTACGGGTCCGGAAAAATTCAGCCAAAGGAACAAGAGGTAATTGGAAATATTTCCAAATGAGCTTATGGAATCATTAGGAAATAAATCCTAATTTGTTCCCATAGGGATCGGCAGCAGGCATGGGTGATGGGAGGGAGATTTGGAGAGTTAAGGAAACTTCCTAATTTAAATTCATAAGATTGGAAAGCTTTCTCTAACTCTCTTTCTCTCTCAAGCTCTCATTAGCTCCAAGAAGACAAGTGCAGGAAAAATATTGCATAATAATTCATTAACCTCAAAATAATACAAAGGGGGCTTTAAATAGCCTCATACAAAAGACTCCAAATAAAATGACACAAATGCCCTTAGACTTACACATGACAACTCCCATAAAAAGTGGTACAACGGGAAATAATAAAACACACATAAGCAAATAATAAAATGCATGAAAATAAAATACATCGACTCAAAAATATAAAGACTCGATCATGGCCGTAGATCGGCGGCCACGTCGCTGATAAACTTTTCATGATGATCTGATGTCCCCATCAGTTTGACTATAAATTTGTTAAAAATATGGTCTTGAATCTATAGAAATTTCCAATTCATGTAATGCATTAGGATTTTTGTCGGTGAAGTGAATTTTTGGGAAACATTTATCTAGCTAGTAATAACTGCAGCATCATTTTTAGACCGGTATCTAGCTGGAAAAATGTCTTCTAAAGAATGACTTAAATATTTCAATTTAATAAAAAAATGGTTATAGTTGCTTTTGGTGGGCCTAGAGTTTTAGGAGAGCGTCTAAAAGTTTGCTATTTAGGGTTAGGAGTATATCCTCGAATATATCTACAATGTATTAGCTATTCGGAAATTGAGAATAATTTGTCTACGCTGTGCATGAAAGCCATTAACATTGGGCAATACATAATTGACCTATTATCAAATTGAATATGTTAATGGGCAATATATAATTGACCTATTATCAAATTGAATATGACCAACATAGTACTGTTAAAATGGATGTAATAATGAACATTTTGGATCAAGGAGTAGTGTGATATTTTAAGATTAAATTTGATTAATATACGAATAATTGGGGGATTATTTTGAAGTTTATCTGATTTTTAAATGTAAAAGAATATAAGAAAAGAAAGTGGAATAAAAGTTCCAATGCAAGGATGTGCATTACATAATGATATTGATGAACAGGCAAAGCATAGAGAGCTGAAATATGTATAATATTTTGGTTAACAATGAAGTTTGTCTTATTTTTCTTTTTCATTTTTAGAAAATCATGCGTTATTTCAATGTTGTTTGCAGTTCGGAAACTGGAACTGGAGAATTCCTAGCGGTTTAAGCTTTGACAAGCTGGAGCCTGAGGCACATAGGATTCGGGACTTGCTCTCATTGTACAATAGGCTATGAGCTTTAATGATTTAATGACCATTCATCTTATCGGTTTCAATGAGGACAAAATAACTTTGCTGCTATCTTCTTCGGATTAGATGGATGGCTACGAAGTACGATTGAGAAATGTTAGCCACTCAGCAGGAACTTGTTTGTTAGTTAATCATCTCAGCAGTCAGCAGAAAGGAGAATAAAGTGAGTTGTGTTTGGTTCGCTAGTTTCTTGTAAGAATTTGATTAAGTGATGCCTTTGGTTCATTTTCTTAAATCAAACTTTGAACTTCCAATGGAGTTTTGCGTTTTTATTAGATAAATATTCTGCTTTGCTTAAACTTGAGTGTTAAAAAGTATTTAGTTAGAACATTAAAGAACACATTAATTAAAGATGACTAGTAATTAATAAGTTGTTGATTTAGAGCTAAAAATTAACTTTTATGTTTGTTTACAAAGTGACAAAGGAAAAATCAAAAAGACCTTGTAAAACTAGCGTTATACATCAGCCAATACAAATGTAATTCTATAAATGAAAAATAAACCCTAAAACTATAGAATAAATGCATAGGGCACAAAAGTTTTCTAAACAAAAATGGAAACGATGAAATGTGGACTACATCTGAGTCTATTTGTTGAGAACTGCCAATCAGGATATTGACAAAGGAGGAGGTGGTGGACACAATAGTGGCAATTAGAGTCCCAGCGGTGGAGTTTGACATTTGGGTCTGGTGGGTTATTGGCATTATTTAACATGGTGGAGGTATGAAATCCGGACCTCCACCTGCCGGCCGCCTCCGAACCTCCACTCAGCTGCAAGGATTGTTGATATGGATGGTATTATCTTGGGTTTGCACTTCAAGAGTGATATTAGTAGTAGTGGTATTAAAGGAGACAGCACGGTGGCATCACCATTTTGTTCAACTTATGCTGCGTCCATGATGAGGGGGGGAGCAATAAAGGTGAGATGATGTTGATTTTTTTGTTGCTGTTTGGGGGAGGGATAAGAGATTTTGGACAAGTTGAGTTGTCATGTGCAGAAGTATCTCAAAGGAGCAGGCAGGTGATTTTCACTCATAAATGATAAGAATTGAGATGTCTTTTCCCTTAATATTAATGATAATTTCATCTGGAAAAATAGTGGTAGTAGAGATTTGAATGCTGACAACCTTGACAAAGGTGAGATGACATCTCTTGGCAGTGAGTGGGTCACCGTGAGGAGAGATTATTCTGTGCAGAATTCGAATGTATTCAGAGACGAATTTGGACGTGCCACGTCACCGGATGCAGTGGACCCCGGTGATGTGGTATGCTTGGATTCGCCTCCGAACACGTTCGGATTTCGTACATAATAATTTTCCCACGGTGAGAGGATGCTAATACATAATTAATCAATCACCTATCATACGGCGTCTTATATCCTAATCCAATTTTTCCTCCTTTTAATTCTGTTTAACACTATTTTATCCACATTTATAAAAAAAAAAAAAAAAGGGGGTGCTTCCTCTCATATGGAAACGTACTTGGACTACATTTGCAAACGACAGAAAATTACAGCATCTGGAACCTGCTCAAGGGGCCGTCCTGTTAATTAGCATAAACTAGCTTTTGAAAAAAACAAAAAAAAAAAACTCAAACTTGTTGTTGCATCATCAGGCTACAATCTCGACAGGCTTGGATTCTTTGTCAATGGAATCCTTCACAGCATCCATCACAATCTGATTCTTCCTACTTATAGATGGCCACTTCATCTCCGGCCGCTTTGATCCATCTTTAATGGCTCCAACCAATCTTGAAAACTCTGAGATCATACATGCCTCTTGTGGAAGCTCAGTGGAAACAACATGATTAGTGGGCAATGATGGCTTCCATCCATCAACAAGCTCTTTAAAACTAGATTCAGAAGCAAAGGTGAACCAAGCAGAATTCTCGTCAAAAGGATTTACAAAGTCACTCAGCGTTAAAGTTCCTTTTGATCCAACGACTGCTACTTCAAATGTTCTGTGAGCAAGGAAGGAGCAATGAAATGTTGCGACGGTTCCATTATCCCAATGTAAAGAGGCCCCGCATGAGAGAAGAAGACCAGCTTCATTCTTAACAGGGTTGGGAAAAGCAACAGCAGTTGTGGGCAAGCAATAGTCAGCAGCCCACAATATAAACCGGATGCAATACCAACCAAGATCACCAAGAGCGCCAAGGGAATCAAGATCAGGCATCACTCGGATGTTATTATGGAGGAAATCAGGTTTTGCATAGAAGCTAGCTATGATGTTCATCTGTAGGACAATATGAGTACTGCTCGTAAAGCATAGTAAAACAAGGACGAGTAGAGATCGATAAATGAGATTACCATCTTCAACTGGCCAAAGAGATCGGAATGTTGTTGGCGTAGGAGCTCATTCATCTTAGCGGTCCGAGGGTGATGCATCCACATAGTGCCATCCATAAACTGCACGTTGTTCATCTCACAGGCTTGGAGTATCTGGTCAAGCTCTGCAACACAGAGTGCGGTGGGCTTTTCAAGCAGGATGTGTTTGCCCTTGCTGGCCGCGGCCACTCCCCATCGAAGGTGGAGGCTTGTGGGCAGTGGCATATACACAGCATCGACGTCGGGGTCATCAAGTAGAGATTCATAGCTGCCGTGGACCTGCGTGTTCTCCGGCAAGCCATTATCTTTGATGAAGCGGCGAGCCTTCTCGGCGTTTCTGCTGCCAACAGCAACCACGGTTGCGTTTGGGGAGAGCTTGATGGCTCGAGAAACCTTGCGCGCTATGCCTGCACATCCCATGATGCCGAATCGGGTAGGTTCTCCCATCTTTTCTATGCTCCTCTGCTCTTTTCTTACGTACATGAATTAGCAAAGCAGAGCAAGTTTTTTTTTTTATTATTAAGAATCATATTTTATTTCCTTATTGGTGGTAAAATTTACCTAATCATTAAAATATAGTTTTCAGTATTGATCATTTCTAATTCAATCTTTTATGTCATCGACCTTTTAGCCTCATTCCGGACGCCAAACGACAGATCAGCCGAACCCGCGGCCTTGGAACAAATGATTCAGCGCTTGGGAAAAGAGGCGAGAACGTGTTTGTTGTTTTTTTCCCAAGTGGCAAATGGCTTCTTAAATTTTCTCCTTGTTTTGATAAAGCTTGAAGCGATGCTGCAGACTCAACTCGTTCAAATCATTGATTATTTTACTGTTTAGGGTTTACATAATAATATCTGCGATTCAGAAAAAATGAGCAATCGGCCGGCGGCGAAAGCTATGGGCTTCCTTTGTCAGCTAGCTTCCTCATAAAGAACATCGCAGGCCCCAAGTGGGTTTTTCAGGAAGCAAGCTGTAATTTAATTTTCTGCTTCTCTTCTATTGGAGGAAAGTGATACAGAAATTATTCTGGCTAAATTTTTCATAATAATAATAATAATAATAATGCCAGCAAGAAACTATATTACAGCTAAATTCTGTCACAGTAATATATTATTTTACGTGATGTGATGAGATAAATTTATGATCGTTTGTATAAAATAAAATTATTATGAACCTGAACAGGAGAAATTTTCTTGTGCTTTGATTAAATAAATGGGGGCTGTTTTAAATTAAATTAAACTAAGAATATTCTTGTTTTTTATGCTGTAATGAGAGCATCAATAATCCATTTTAATTTGTTATGTATATTATTTGGATTTTGGAGACATGAGGGTGGTTATGCCTTTTGCATGGGCCAAATTGGTTCATTCTAAGAGATTTTGTGTGAATTGTGTTGAGATGGATAAAGGCCTTAAGTTGGGGAGGGGGGGACTCCCATATCTTTGATAGAAATCTTTTTAGCTAGATGATGTATGACTTGTTGAAGAAGGTGGCTGTCGCTTCCTATGATAATAATATCACCGATGTATACTAAAATATATAATGTATAAAAATGCTGGCAGTGAATATAGTTATGCATCTGACTTTGAATTAATCAAGCCAAGAGATAGAAGAAAGTGCTAAACTATTGATATCAAGTACAAGGAGCTTGTTTGAGTCCATAAAAAACTCGTTGTAGGTGACACACATGAGTAGGATTATTTTGATCATATAATCTTAGAGTTGGCACATGTATATATCTTCAATGACACGGCCATGAAGAAAGGCATTGTTGACATCTAGCTATTTGAGTGGATGGTAATTTGCAAGAGAAATACTTAAAATGAGCCGAATAATTGTTGGCTTGATGATTAGGTCGAATGTTTATTTTTAGTCCGTGCCGAGATGTTTCTCAAAGCCTTTAGCCATAAGATTAGCCTTGTAGCAATTGATAAATTATCTATATCAAATTTGATTTGAAAGTTAGACTGATCCAGTCGATCTCGTATGGACCGGATTACGTTAAACAGGCGGACATTTTCCGCCTGTCTCTGTTGTCGACCGAACCACAAATCCCATAAAGCAATTTAGGAAGGATTTTTGAGGGAGTTAGGAGAGAATTTTGAATGTAGGGACTACTTAGAGATTTCCTTTTGGATTGTATATATTAAATAGTTTGTTTTCCTAGGGTTATGGAATTTGGTTGAAATTTGAGATCTTCTAGATTTAGGTTTTCCTTTGGGCTCTAATGGCGTCTAGAGATTTGGGAGAGATCGATCTTCCTCTCGAATAGAGGATCAATTGTATCTTGCTATTTTTTGTTTCCCTTTCATCAAATGATAAATTCTCTACTATTTTTGTGGTTTTTGTGTGGATTTTTTTTTTAAATTATTGTTTTTTTCTGAAGATTGATAAGAAATACTTGAGATCTATAAGTGTTTCCTATCAAATTGGTATCAGAGCACGTCACCAATGGACGGAAGTGAAAGTTTTGGAGGGAGAACTTGGGCAACTCAAAGCATATTTTGAGGAGAAGATTGCTGATTTTCAAAATCAAATTGCATCCGTCAATGAAATGATGGAGGAAAAATTCGTCGTGGTCGAAGACATGTTGAGGAAATTGCTTGAAGCCAAAACCAAACCGGTGACATCGGAAACAAAAGAAACTACTGGCGGCCATGGAAGAGATGAGAACCCTAACACGTTTAGGGGAAGGGAAAATCTAGAAGTGGAAATCCTGGAGGGAGAATACGGAATGCCTCCTCTAGAACCACTTTCTAGGGAGGAGATGAGCATTGGCTACGCAAGAAAGGGTGCTGAATTTATGAGGAGAGGAGATGATTTCGATTGCTGAGGTGCCGATTTTGAAAGAAAAAGAGGTTATTTCGATGAAGGGTTTGGGTATGATCGTCGGAGGGAAGATCGTGACAATTATGGAGCACCTCTTCTTCGAGGAATGGATGATTATGGAGGATTTAGGAGAAACGGGTGTGACCACACCCGTGAGGGTGAGGAAACTTAAGATGTCAATCTTTGAGGGAGAGGATGTGCATGGTTGGATCTACAAGGTAGAAAGATATTTTGCAATCAATGGGTTGACAGGGGAGGAGAGACTGACGGCGGTGGGCCTATATTTGGAAGGGAAGGCTTTGTCTTGATATCAGTGGATGGACATGCGATGACCCATACGGAGTTGGAGAGAGTTCAAGGATTGTTTTGTAGAACATTTCCAAACTGGTAGGGGAGGAGATTTCTACAAGCAGTTCTTCTCCTTGATATAAGAGGGTTTAGTGACGAAGTACTGGGAGAGATTCGAGTACCTTGCTAGCCGATTGGACTACCTTCCTGAGACAGTGCTAGAGAAAAATTTCATGAATGGACTGACACCAGAGATCTGGGCAGCGGTTAGAGTAATGAGGCCTCGTGACTTGGGAGAGGCTATGAAACTAGCTCAGTTGGTGGAGGATCAGAGGCACCTGGAGAGAGAAACTGAAGGCAGTAGCTCAGTAGGCTCGTACAGGATGGCCACCACTTTTTTGGCACCCAAGGAGCCAACACCTAGTACTCTTAGAGAGATTTCGAAGGAGAAGATTACCAGAGGAAGACTTGGGGACAACTTCAAGAAGCTCACAGAAACAGAATTACATGAGAAGAGAGAGAAGGGGATCTATTTCAAATGTGACGAGAGGTACACGTCGGGGCACAAGTGTAAGGACCAAACTCTTCAGATTCTTACCGTTTGCAATGAAGAAGGAATGGAGTTGGGTGTCATCTTTCCATCTTGCGGACAAAGTTGATCTTTGGGAGAAGAGTATTGTTAGACCGGTCCAGTCAGTCCTGTATGAATGGGATCATGCAAAATAGGCAGACATTTTCCGCTTGTTTGTGCTATCGACCGAATTGCAAATCCCACGGAGCAATTTTGGAAGGATTTTTTAGGTAGTTAGGAGGGAAATTTGAATGTAGGGGCTGTTTAGAGATTTTCTTTTGAATTGTACGTATTAAATAGTTTGTTTTCTTAAGATTATGGCATCTTGAATTTTGTTGAAATTTTAGATCTTCTAGATATAGGTTTTCCTTTGGGCTTTAGCGGCGTTTAGAAATTTGGGAGAGATCGATCCTCCTCTCGAATAGAGGATCAATTGTATCTTGTTATTTACTGTTTCCCTTTCATCAAATAATACAAATTCTCTACTGTTTTCGTGGTTTTTGTGTGGATTTTTGTGAATAATTCTCACTGTTTTTCGAAGATTGATATGAAATACTTGAGATCTACAAGTGTTTCCTATCAGAAACACCTATTTGCAATCAACTATATTCTAACAAGGATGAGAAAGAACAAGGGGTCAAATGTTGTTTCCTATTGAGTGCATTGAATTCCAAAGGCAAAGCAACGTGCCATTCAGGATGTTGAATAGAGACAGAGATTGGTTCACTAATGGGAGATGATGGGAGACAAGTAGTGAGGCTAAGGTTTTTATTAGGTTTATGAATATTTTTTTTTTCTAATTTGATATGGTGGCTTTTCTGGAAGAGCATTTGGGCCACTCATAACTACCATCTTTAGATGTATCTTACAATAATATGGTTACTGAGCGATTGTCCTTCACATAAAGGGAGTGCACATTATTAGCAGAGCAGAATTGTGAGACGGAGATGAGACTCTCTCTCGTAGAAAGAACACATAGAATATTGTTTAAGGTGAAGCTGGTGGTACCATCACGAAATTGAATGTTGTTTTCAATAACAGGTTATTGGGAAGTCTTTAAAGAGATTTTGTAGATGGATCGTGACATAATGTGAGGCCGCCCTTGAGTTAAGGAGCTACTCTATTACAGATGGTGTCAAAGGATAGTGACCAGTTGGTGCAACATGAGCTTAAGGAGAATAGTATATAGTTAATATTGGTTGTTGGATAGATATTAGCTATCGGTGAAGTTGGGACATATTTGGGCTAAGTGATCTTCTTGTGAATAGAATTGACATTGCCAAGATAGTGGTTTCAATTTTAATTTTGGTGAGGGTGTTTATTTGTTTTGGGTTTGGAAGGAGGATTGTTTTTGTAATGTTGTAGAGATTTGTAGAAGCTATTGGTGAGTTTTTTAATAGAATTGGAATAGTAGTCCTATGAGGTTGAGTAATTTTTTTCGGGATTCAACTTTGAGGTGGGCTTCAAAATTTATAAGTTTTCAAATGTGATAAGATTTTCATGTACATGCATAGCTGACCAAAGATTCTTATATTCATCATCAATGCCTCCTAAAAGTTTTAGTGTGAGACCATCTTCATTAATTAGGAGGCCAAGCATGGCTAGCTCATCAACTGTTAGATATTTGTTCCTAGATTTAGGTTTGCTTTTGTGTAGGTGTCTTGTTTGACATGTATGGCCAATAGTGTTGCTCTTTGTATGGCTTTGTACCTATATATAGGAGGTCTTTAGGCTTGTAATAGGCAGCCAAGGGAATAAAGAATTATCAGATTTTTGGCTCATGGTTCTTCTCCCCTCTCCCTCCTCTCTCCCTCTCTAGATCTTGTAAGAAGATCTCTCAAGATCTTCCTCCTTGAGATCTAACAATCTGGTATCAGAGCCCTGATGGCGATCAAGGAAGGAGGAAGGTGTTATGTCAGAGAGAGTAGGTGGTGGCTGCCGGTGCCGTGATCGGAGGCGACTTCGGCTCGGCGAAGGGAGTGACTGACGAAGGTGGTCGAGGCGAAAGTGGGCTGTCTCGCCGGAATCGGAGCTGGGTCCGTGCAGTTCGAGAGGCCGAAGGTGCCTGGCGCTCGCGAACACGCGCGGCAGGCGGTGAAGCCAGACTCGGCACAGGAGACCGGCTGGGATTCTCCGGCTGGGAGGTCAGAAGCGTATGGTGCGGCTTCTTGAGTCATAAACGGATCTTGAAGCCGGATGGGAAGAGGACTAGCTCGTGTGATCCTAGAAGAACGGGAGGAGACTTCAGCAGGAAGTTCCGCAAGGAGCTGAAGGCTAGGCGCGACGTCCGAAGCAGAGACTTTCTGGATCTCGGGATCAGCATATGGCTGGTCCGTGTGTAAGAAATCGGAGAAGATCGGAGGCTGCTCCAATCAAGCCGAGCACAGAGGCTTTCGGGTGTCATTTTTGAACCGGTTGGAAGCATATTTTCTTTGTTCTTTGATTAAAGATCGGTTCAGATCTTTAAAGAAGAGATCAAATCTTCTTTGGAGGTGGAGTTTTGAACTTCAGGTGGAGTCCGGGAGACACTGAGGTAGTGTCGGGTGCTCTTGGAGAGCAGGGTTGAAAGTGCGGGGCGCTTGGAGATGCGAGGTCGTGCGGTGCACGAGGAGGCCGCATAGGAGCGCGGGACACTGGTGACGAGCGGAGCGCAGGTGAAGGCGCAGGGCTCGCTGCACGGGTAGATACGTGCAGGATGTAGTCGGTGACAAACCACATGGGTGCAAGGCGTGGGCTTGAGGAGTATAATGCGGGCTGGAGGCGCAAGGCTCGGGCACTGAGGCGCAGGGTGCAGGTGGATGCACAGGGCACGGAAGCCGGGCTAGGGGTGCTCGGGATTGGTTGCGTTGGACGTAGTGCGATAGGAGATCTATCGGGAGGTGGAGCTAGAATGTCGGTGGACGCTTTTGGCGGAGGAGACCGACTGGATCATTCTTTGGTTGTTCTTTAAAGAACAGTGATTATCTTTTATTTTTTGTAAAATCTAGGACCAAGGTGGAGATTGTTAGATATTTGTTCTTAGATTTAGGTTTGCCTTTGTGTAGGTGTCTTGTTTGGCATATATGGCCAATAGTGTTGCTCTTTGTATGACTTTTGTGCCTATATATAGGAGGTCTTTAAGCTTGTAATAGGTAGCCAAGGGAATAAAGTTTTTAGTGCATTTTGGCTCACGGTTCTCTCCTCTCTCCTCTCCCTCATCTCTTCCTCTCTAGATCTTGCAAGAAGATATCTCAAGAAGATCTTCCTCCTTTGGTTTTCAACAATATGGTATCAGAGCCCTGGTGGCGATCAAGGAAGGAGGAAGGTGTTATGTCAGAGAGAGGAGGTGGTGGCTGCCGGTGCCGCGATCGGAGGCGACTTCGGCTAGGCGAAGGGAGTGACTGACGAAGGTGGTCGAGGCAAAAGAGGGCTGTCTCGCCGGAATCGGAGCTGGGTCTGTGCAGTCTGATAGGCCGAAGGTGCCTGGCGCTCGCAAACACACGCGAAGAGAGAGAGGAGGAGGGAGAGGGGAGAAGAACCGTGAGCCAAAAATTTGATAATTCTTTATTCCCTTGGCTACATATTACAAGCCTAAAGACCTCCTATATATAGGCACAAAAGTCATACAAAGAGTAACACTATTGGTCATACATGCCAAACAAGACACCTACACAAAAGCAAACCTAAATCTAGGAACAAATATCTAACAATCTCCACCTTGGTCCTAGATTTTACAAAAAATAAAGATAACCACTGTTCTTTAAAGAACAGTCAAAGAATGATCCAGTCGGTCTCCTCCGCCAAAAGCGTCCACCGACATTCTAGCTCCACCTCCTGATAGATCTCCTATCGCACTACGTCCAACGCAACCAATCCCGAGCACCCCTAGCCCGGCTTCCGCGCCCTGTGCATCCACCTGCACCCTGCGCCTCCAGCCCGCGTCATACACCTCAAGCCCGCGCCCGCGCCTTGCAACCATGTGGTCTGTCACCGACCACATCCTACACGTATCCACCAGTGCAGCAAGCCCTGCGCCTTCACCTGCGCTCTGCTCGTCACCAGTGCCCCGCGCTCCTATGCGGCCTCCTCGTGCACTACACCTCGCATCTCCAAGCGCCTCGCACTTTTAACCCTGCTCTCCAAGAGCAGCCGACACTACCTCAGTGTCTCCCGGACTCCACCTGAAGTCCAAAACTCCACCTCCAAAGAAGATCTGATCTCTTCTTTAAAGATCTGAACCGATCTTTAATCAAAGATCAAAGAAAATATGCTTCCAACCAGTACAAGAACGACACCCAAAAGCCTCTGTGCTCGGCCCGATTGGAGCAGCCTCCGATCTTCTCCGATTTCTTACACACGGACCAGCCATCTGCTGATCCCGAGATCCAGAAAGTCTCTGCTTCGGACGTCGCACCCAGCCTTCAGCTCCTTGCGGAACTTCCTGTTGAAGTCGCCTCCCGTTCTTCTAGGATCACACGAGCTAGTCATCTTCCCATCCGGCTTCAAGATCCGTTTATGACTCAAGAAGCCGCACCATACGCTCCTGACCTCCCAGCCGGTCTCCTGTGCCGAGTCTGGCTTCACCGCCTGCCGCGCCTGTTCGCGAGCGCCAGGCACCTTCGGCCTCTCGGACTGCACGGACCCAGCTCCGATTCCGACGAGACAACCCTCTTTTTCCTTGACCACCTTCATCAGTCACTCCCTTCGCATAGCCGAAATCGCCTCCGATCGCGGCACCGGCAGCCACCACCTCCTCTCTCTGACATAACACTTTCCTCCTTCCTTGATCGCCACCAGGGCTCTGATACCAGATTGTTGAAAACCAAAGGAGGAAGATCTTTTTGAGAGATCTTCTTGCAAGATCTAGAGAGGGAGAGATGAGGGAGAGGAGAGAGGAGAGAACCGTGAGCCAAAATGCACTAAAAACTTTATTCCCTTGGCTACCTATTACAAGCCTAAAGACCTCCTATATATATGCACAAAAGCAATACAAAGAGCAACACTATTGGCCATACATGCCAAACAAGACACCTACATAAAAGCAAACCTAAATCTAGGAACAAATATCAAACATTTTTTTTTTTTTTTTTTTATCAGAGCCTGTTGGGAATAATAATTGCTCCCTTGTTGGGAAGACAAAAGGTGTTTTCTTAATTGAGTAAGACGACCCTGGGATGATTGGGCCTAAAAATTGGCAAGAGCATTCCAAGTTTCCTGCGATGTTCTGGATGAAGCAATAAAAGAAATTAGATATGGGGAGATAGAGCCAACAATGGCAATAAGAATAAGTTGGTCTTGGCATATTCATAGCAAGCAAGATTTGGTGTCGAACATGGCTAGGATTCATCAATAAATTTTATGAGATCATACCCGGTGAGTAGAATGACATTGAAATCACTTTGATGAGTAGTTAGAGTTGGTGAGTTTGATTTGTTTGTTGGTGTTGATGGAAATTAGAGTTTGAGATCTATCAAAAGGGTTGATGAAGATGTAGACAAAAGCCGTATATGCCATTGGAGGGAGAAAGACCTCGGTAGAGTTATGGGGCTTTGATACTGTAAAGAATGGGAAAATTTGGAAGAAAGATTATTTTGTATTATACATTTTGTATGATATTTATAGATACATGCATAGGAAAAGAAGGTATATTAACACAATAATAAACAACAATTTAATAGGGGAGACAAAAAATTAAGGAAATACAAAAGATAAACTAATTATTTGTTCATCCAATATTTCTCAAAGGAGAAATTAAAAAAAAAAATCCTGTAATGTTTTATCTTCTCAAGATGTGTAGACCACTGGAGCCCTAGGAAGATGACTTTGCGCCACAGCAAGCAAAGTAGCTCATAAACGCCTTCCTCCCCTGTAACATACAAATTAAAAGCTTCAATTATAAAAAATGTATATCAACGTAGAAAAAAAATAATCAAACAAAGCTCTTCATAAGAAAAATTAAAAACTCTCTAGGATCCTAGCCTTAATACAAAGAGTTAACAATATATGAATAAAGTTTAGAAGAGGGCATTCATTCTACAGGAATCAGGGCAGTCCAAAGGCTGGTCTGATTTGATCACCTTTATCATCTGATTTTTTTTTTGGACATCTTAGTGCTTCAATGATCAGAAAATCGAGTGCTAAATGTAAGGTGCAATAAAGAAAATATTAATGAAAAATAATCAGCAAAAGCCCAACTGTGCTCAACGACAGAAGCATACCAGCCAAGCCTGTTTTTCGGGAGTAACTGGAGGAGCGGCGGTATTGGAGGCGGAGGCGGTGATGGCATGAGAAAGTAGGTCGGCTTCGTTTCCCGTGGAGATTCGGGAGTAGTTGGACTTGCTCTGCTTGCGACTCTCTCTAATCTTAGAGAAATCCATGGAATAATCAGGCATACCTTGCAGCTTCTCCCAATCCCCGAACGCCGGCACCGACATCCAGTTATCCTTGGACACCTGCAAAAAGTTCTTCAGCTCCAATAATCGATTCATAATTTCTTTCAAGGAATCGCATGATCGATCCCAAACAGGATTTGATCGCTTAAAAAATTCTTACATCAATACTTTTATCCATGGAATCGGCGAAGAGCAAGAAGCTAGCTAACGAAATCGAAGAGGAGCGGAGGAGTCGAGGGGGAAGAACAGAGGCAAACGAGGAGTGAGTCGTACTGGCCGCGGCCTGCCAGAGGAGAGAGAGATATCTGTGGACTGTGGTATGTATGATTAGCACTCGTTTAATTAAAGCTCTTCATTTGTAAATGGTTCAATTATTATTTCATATAATATAATATTATAGTACTATGACGTCCCTCCCGCTGTCTCATCATGCTCTTATTTTTTCCTGTAATTAAATAAATAATTTACATTTTCACCCTTCTACTTATGAGTATGACAAACAACTAAAACCTGATATGAAATCAATCATTTCATAAAAAATAATGCCTTATTTTCACTATATTAACACTTGTTCAATTTATATAATAACAAAATTTCAAATAATCAATAATATTTTTAATCAAAATTTTGAAAAAAAAAGATCAATAAAAATTCATGAGTGATCTATATCAGCCACTAGTATATATTGTTCATCATTTGTTTCATATATTAGAATATTTTATTTTAAAATTGATTAAAAAAACATTATAACAATCAGATTTATTATACTTAATTTGAAATAAATATGATGATTTTAAAATTCATAAAAAATGTATTTCTTATTTTATTTAAAAAATTTGATTATAATATTCTAAGTATGTTTTAAGCATAACAAGTCTTCATTTTTTAGAACGAGTATAATGCATATAATCAAATGAAAATTCTACTGTACTTATTTTAAGATATTTTCTTAAGTGATCAAAATATCCTAAATTAATTATTTTCTTTAGTCATCGCATAGAATGATACGATGCGAGGCAATGAACAGACATCTTTGTGCTTGACCGAAACACAGCAAGATGCCACGTGGATGCATTCCTTCAAGGCGTTCTAACTATTAGTTCGCCCAGGGGCGTTTTGGGGATTACGCCTGCATATTTTCTTAAATAGTTGGTATCAATTTACAGGTAACGACTGGATCCAGTCATTTAGCTGATGTTTTTTAATACAATTATCCTAAAAATATTGATGATTAATATTTATTAGTATAATTACATAATGAATATTTTGGTTGCACAATATCTTAACTAATTATTTACATAGAAAAAGAATTCTCTTATTATAATTTTCTTTCTCATCATTAGGAGAAACTATTACGTGCAAAATTTGGACATAACTTGTTTTAATATATCATGTAAACATGTACAAATATATATATATAACATAATGTACAGACGACATAACCAATTTTAATTGCAGTCTGTACATTACGTATTTATAAAAAACTAAATTGGATTTGAAATTACAATTAAATTTATTCTATCGGTTCAAATACTTTTATAACCTTGAAAAAATAATTTTAGCAAATAAACATAGCGGAATAAAAATAATTGTTGAAAGATTTCCGCTTTGCTCCCATTGGGTAATAGGCTATTAGCTGTAATTAATTGGTAAGAGAAATGCATATTCTTTATCAATTTGCGGCTTACGATTTCAAATAGCATGACCTAATAATTGAAGCATTCTGAAGAAACAAGTCACGTTCCGATATTTGAAAAAACAAAATTACATGCAATATTATATTTGTTATTTTGTGGAAGATAAAATTTGAAATATGATGATGCGTCATTTGGGTCATATATATAATTATTGGGATACACTATTAGCTAGGTGCTTGCTTGCCCATCTTCTATTACATGTGACAAGTCATAGATGGATCTGTGTATTTATTATTAACTTTATTATTTAGCCATCATATATTTTTAATCCACCCATAAGTAGGGGTGTCAAAACCGGATTTCGGGTCGGGTTCGGATCGGGTTGAACTGACCCGGGGTTCAAACGGGTCAACCCTAACCCGACCCGGATATGTAAACGGGTCGAAAAGTCTGACACGAACTCGACCCGTCAAGTTGCCGGGTTCACCCGACCCGACCCGGATTTGAGTTCTGCAAGCGCTGGAAAGGCGGAACGACGGCGGGCAGACGACGGTCGAGGTGGCTGGCGCGGGGCAGTGGGTGCGGGGTAGCGCGCAGCAGGCAGCGGGCTGGGGCAGCAGGCAGCTGGTATTAAACAGAAATATTAGTTTCAGTTATTTTGTTTCCTTTACTTACTTTACACGTGTATTTCCTCTATTGGTGTTTATTACAAACAGCTATCTGTAACCTCTATATATTAGGTGCTGTACTCTCTGTCAGATAATACAATTCTTTTCTTTTCCTCTGCCGTCTTCTTGTTCTCTTCTTCTTCCCTGTTTTGCTCTTCTTTCGGCTTTCATGGTATCAGAGCAGGATACCGTCTAACCCTCGCTTCCATTCTTTCTTAAAACTCTTTTTCGGCTGCCATGGCCACCTCCTCCACCACGGACACCTCCGAACCTCGACAGAGCTCCGGTAGTTAAATCGATGCACAACTCTTGCATCAACAACTCAAGTTCTTGATGACTCATATCAAAGGTATTTCCCTCACTCTCACCGCAGAGAACTTCCCCATCTGGAGGTCTCAGGTCCTTAAGCTCTTCAAGGCTAATGGATTTGAGGGATTTCTTGACGGAAGTTGTACCTGCCCCAATCCGTCTATCCCCACACCCGAAACCGAACTTTCCTTCCAAACTTGGACTCATCTAGACCAAAACTTAGCTGCTGCCCTTTACTCCGTCATCTCTCCCAACATCTTGCCATACGTTCTTTCGCTCGATCACTGTGCTGATATCTGTGACACCATCGCCCGTCGCCTACAATCCAATACTCGTTCCCGCACCATTCAATTGCGAAATGAGCTTCATCATCTATCGATGAAGAATCAAACAATGCCCCAATATCTTCTTGCTGTCAAATCCGTGGTGGACGCTATCGCGGCAACTGGCTCTCCACTCGATCCAGAGGAAGTCATCTTTTATACCCTCAATGGCCTCCCGCCCCAATATCAATCTTTCAAAACTGCTATTCGAACCAATCTTCAGCCGCTTAGTCTCGACGATCTGTATACGTTGCTCTGCAGTGAAGCATTAAATATTGCGCAAGAAAACGCATTGCAAAATCTTCATCTCACTGACCCGGCCACGGCATTGACGGCTTATCGCGGAAGAAACCGTGGCCGGAACTCCTTCAGCCGTGGCAGAAATTCGAACTGTGGTCGAAACCGCTCGGACAAGAATCCAACCAGTAATATCACATGCCAAATCTGCACCAAGTCCGGACATTCAGCGATCAAATGTTGGTACCGCAACGACCCTTCATATACGGAAGACACCGTCAAGACCGCTCTGCTTACTCAGTCCGATGCTAACAGCAATACCTCGGACTTGTTTCTTGATAGTGGGGCGTCAAATCACCTTACATTCGATCAAACTAATCTCCAATCCAGTCGATCTTATACTGGAAATCAGCACATTACGATTGGAAACAGCTACCAACTACCAATTCAACACACCGGAAAAGGTATTTTACCGACACCTACAGGTAATCTTCCCTTCAACATCTTCTTCACGTTCCAAATCTTTCGTTCAATCTCATATCTATTTATCGATTAACCAAAGATAACCAATGCTCTGTCAAGTTTTCTGCTCATGACTTTCAAATTCAGGACTCGAAGACGGGTCAAATTCTGCTAAAGGGACCTTGCCTTAACAGGCTTTATCCCATTCACTTACCAACAACCACCGCTCAGTTCGCTCTCTTCTCGGTTCAAACTGTACCAGACCTCTGGCATCGACGTCTCGGACATCCGGCTCCGCAAACCATTCAGACTATTCGCAAGTTTATTCCTGCAATTTGTATCAATCCTAATACAAATAACTGTCATAGTTGTAACTTGGCTAAAAGCCGTCGTTTACCTTTTACGTCGTCTAAATCTTTTACTACGCACAGCTTCGAACTGGTTCATTCCAACGTCTCGGGTCCATCTCCCACGCCGTCTGCTCAAGGATACAAATATTATGTGTCCTTTATTGACGACTATTCTAAATACTGCTAGATTTTTCTGTTATTTCATAAATACGATGTTTTTGATAAATTTCTTAAATTACATAACCTGATTAAAAATCAATTCAATCAAAACATTAAAATCTTTCGCTCCGACGGTGGAGGTGAGTTTATAAATAACAAATTCAAGAACTACTTCAAAAACTCCGGCATCATCCACCAGTTTACTTGTCCTTACACGCCGGCTCAGAATGGCGTAGCCGAAAGAAAGCATCGGCACCTTTTAGAAACTATGCGCAGTCTGCTTATCGATGCTCATCTTCCCAAATTGCTATGGGTCGAAGCCCTGAACACCGCCGCTTACCTTATCAACATGCTTCCTTCACGATCGCTCAAAAACAAAACTCCGTATCAACTGCTACACCAAAAGCCTCCTGCATACAACCATTTAAAATTTTTTGGATGCCGCTGTTATCCCTGGATCCGACCTTACACCACAAATAAATTATCTCCTTTATCCACTACCTGTATTTTCATAGGTTATGCCTCCGCCCAGAAAGGATTCCGGTGTCTCGATCCTCATACGGGTTTTGTTTACATATCCCGGCACGTCGTATTCAACGAAGGTATATTTTCGTACTCATCTCAATCTACTACTACTTTCTCTTCACCTATTAATGAATCCATACCTCTGCTTCTGCTGGTACCAACTTGCTCAACCAACAATAACATTCGCACCTCTTCCGTCATCCATACCGAGGCTTCACAGCCAGCTGCCCCGGTTCTACCAGACAACGTTCAATCATCTCCCACTGAATTGGCGCCATCACATCCAACAAGCCAAATTCTTCCAGTGCATCATATGCAAACACGATCCAAGACCGGGAATTCTCGGCCAAAGCAGATATTCAGCCTTCTTCATACCAATGCCGATCCTGAACCCAGCTGCTACAAGGAAGCTGTGAAATCCAAACACTGGTTACAAGCTATGAATCAAGAATTTCAGGCACTGAAATCACAAAATACCTAGGACCTCGTTCCACCAGATCCATCTCAAAACATTCTAGGTTGCCGGTGGACCTTTCTATCAAATACCTTGCCGACGGATCAGTTTCTCGGTACAAGGCCAGATTAGTCGCACAAGGCTTCAACCAAGAACAGGGTATCGACTACGCTGAAACCTTCAGCCCTGTTGCCAAGATGCCAACGATCCGAATCCTCCTAACCATTGCTCTACATCACCAATGGCCTCTGCATCAGCTCGACGTTTCCAACGTGTTCCTCCACGGCACCCTCAACCATCTAGTCTATATGAAACAACCGATCGGGTTCATTGACCAAAATCATCCTAACTATGTTTACCGCCTTAAAAAGGCACTCTACGGACTCAAACAATTGCCTCGTGAATGGTTTGCTACTCTAACCGGTCATCTACAATCTCTCGGGTTCACGCTCAGCTCCTCCGATCCATCCCTCTTACTCTACAACCACAACGGCATGCAAATGTATTTCCTAGTCTACGTCGACGACATCATACTCACCGGAAATTCCTCCAGCGCTCTCAAGCAGCTCATCACCAATCTCAACGCCACCTTCACTATGCGCGATCTCGGGTCACTTTCCCAGTTTCTGGGTATACAAGTCACTCCGACTTCGTATTGCCTACATCTATCTTGAAGTTGCTTCACACAAAGCATCCTAGCACGTGCAGGTATGAGCAATTGCAAAACTGTTTCTACTCCCTTTCATTCAATAAGTTCTAAACCAACAAATCTAATTTCATCTTTTCCAAATCCTACCTTTTATCGTCAAATCGCTGGATGTCTTCAATACCTTACCCTTACTCGGCCGGACATCGCGTTCACCGTCAACAAGCTCTGTCAACACATGCAAAATCCGACCATTCTACACTTTGAAGAACTCAAACGTCTTCTTCGGTATCTTCAAGGTACATTGCATCTCGGTTTACCCCTATTCGGGACAAACCAATCCTTCAGTCATACTCAGATTCTGACTGGGCTGGAGACACGAAGGACAGGAAATCCATGATCGATTACTACAACTTTCTCGGAACATCCCTCATCTCTTGGAGTGCTAAGAAGCAAAACGCCGTCGCTCGCTCTTCCACCGAAGCAGAATATAGAGCACTCGCCTCTACGGCCACCGAGATAACATGGATTTGCCGTCTGCTACAAGAATTAAACTGTCCTCAATTATCAGCTACACCACTTTTTTGTGACAACACCTCCGCTATAGCCCTGGCAAATAACCCGGTATTTCATGCCAGGTCCAAACACATAGAGGTTGACTGCCACTACATACAAAACTGCGTTAAAGATAGCACAATACAACTTCGTCACATACCAACAAAGGATCAATTGGCAGATTTGTTCACCAAACCTCTTCCATCTCCTCGGTTCAAATTCCTTACCAACAAGATAACGCAACCGCCGGATGCATCATCTTGAGGGGGGTTATTAAACAGAAATATTAGTTTCAATTATTTTGTTTCCTTTACTTACTTTACACGTGTATTTCCTCTATTGGTGTTTATTACAAACAACTATCTGTAACCTCTATATGTTAGGTGTTGTACTCTCTGTCAGATAATACAATTCTTTTGTTTTCCTCTGCCGTCTTCTTGTTCTCTTCTTCTTCCCTGTTTTGCTCTTCTTTCGGCTTTCAGCTGGCGGGAATCCAAATTTTTTAAATTAAATGGGTTTTCGGGTTGATCCGGCAACCTGAACCCAACCAATTTTGAAATCGGGTAGGGTCCAACCCGAATTTTTAGGTTCGGGTTTTCGTGTCGTGTCAAATATTGACACCCCTACCCATAAGAGTGAAATTTGAAAATATATATATATATATATATATATATATTAAGAATACAACTCAACATTTTCATCTAATCAAAATACTCTTATTCATAATCACAGGAATTCAAATGGATGCTCAACAAAGTGTATACGTGGTCTTTCGATCAAGAAGTTGAGCGACTATTCATCTTCTTAACACCTTCGATCTGCATCTCGAACGATCTTAGTTTATGTGTGATCAGTCAATGTCAAAATTATGAGGCAAAGTCTTGAACTCCATCTTATTATATGAGGTTAATGATATTATTATATGCTTGATTATATATTTTTGTAAATGTTGTTCACATGCTAAACTTTAAATCCAATACAATATTAAACATCACATTAACTATTTTTAACATTGATCTAAATGTGTTCCAACATTGATTGAATCTTATTTGCACTCTTAAATCTAAACCAAGAGGGGCATACACTATCTCAAGTGAAGCTTCAAAGAAACTTGATTAAAGCTTAATCGCATCTTGTTCAAATCTTATTTGAACATTGATTAAATATTGATCGTTCCTCATTGGAATCTCGTATGTATTCTCAAAAAATATTTGAAGAATATTCTATTAGGTTTGAGTTATATGTTGTATTATTTTTCCAACATTATCTCTTTTGAAATTGATTAATTCAAGTTGTTATGTTGTGACTACATTAGGGGTTCTAATTTCGGGTCACGGGTCGGGTTCGGGTCGAACTCGAAACTGACCCGGGTTCAAACGGGTCAGAAATTTGAACCTGGACCAGACCCGGGTAGGCAAACGGGTCGGAAATTCGAACCCGGACCCGACCCGACGGGTTGCCGGGTTGACCCGACCCGACCCAGTTTCGGGTGAAGGCGCGGCAACGCAGCGAGCGACGGCGCGGGGCAGCAGGCGGGGGAAGCATCGCGAGGCTCGCGCGGCAGCAGGCGACGGCGCGACAACGTGGTTATCTTGTAAATTGTAATCTATTGTGTTATGTTTATTTGCTGTATTTTTGTAGTTGCACCCTTTCATGTTATTCTTGTGATTATGCATCTATATTTAGCAGATTGTTGGGTTGTGACAACTCTTTATTGTGTCATAGTCATTAGATTGTTATATTAGATATATCTTATAATCTATTAAGTCATATTGATTGCACTATGTTGCATCAATGATGTAGCATTAGGAGTACATGATTTCACTTAATTGTTTCTTATTCTAAAGTCTTTTAATTATTTATTTTTGAAAACTTTTAAATACTTAAGTGAAGAAAAAGTTGAAGCCAAATAAGGACCCATAACAAAAAATCAAATAAAGGCTTTTAATTAAAATTTGTATTTCTTATGTATGCCTTTTTTATTATAAGAGATTGATGTGTGTGATTTTCATATTTTAGATATTATCAAAATGTGAAAATTTAAAAATCATAAATTTGAATTTAAAATTTTGAATTGTAGAGATATTTCATGGAGGAAATGATAAATAAATAAATAAATAAAATTGATGGTTAAAAATAAAAAAAAAATATTATTTTTCAAACAGCTATGGCAAGCTTCCTCAAAGAAAGAGGTGGTTACAATTTTTTAAAAATTGAATATTCACATTTTGTACCTTTTTAGTGGGCTGATCCAACCGCCTCCCTTCATTAGATGTTTTTTTATTTTAATTTCAAGCATTGTAATACATCAATAAATGTCGTGGACATCAATGATGAATGGATTGATGACGTTTTGATAAAAAGAGTTTATTTCTAATGGGTTAAGCTTGGTGGCTAATAGTCCATTGAACAGGTTTGGTGATCTCTTCATATCTTGTCTCTTTAGTGAGTGGTTGGCTTATATGTTTTGCTAAAATTTATTGATAATTGTTGTAAAGCTCTTATACTGACCTTTCTTCAAAAAAAAAAAAAAAACCAACAAGATGACATCTTTTGTTCTACATTATTACTTTTAAGACACAAAAATAAATTATGAGATGTCAAAGTGGTGGACACTCATTTGTTGTTGAGGGATTTGAGAATTAAAAGAGGAAAGAAAAATTTTTTAGATATGCTGACGAACGTAACAATACACACAACTTGGAATGACATAAATTTTTAGGCTTTAATGAAGCATCAAGAGCAAAATATTCTTGTTTTTTTGTTGAGCAAGGATGAGAAGAATAAAAAATAATATCATATCATATTGACTATAGCTATTGACTCTATCCATTTTCTTATACGTTAAGGGATATCATTACGTTGGTATGATAAATCATCTAACTCAGATAATTAAGACATTTATATAAAGTTATTTTAATTTCTTACACATCATAACGAAGAAGTTGGAAAAGTAAACTTGAGAATGCAAATGCTAAGTTAAAGTTGAATGTAAGAGAAATAATACTTTGAAAGCAATTAGTGCGGTAAAATAGTTTTTTATATAAGCAATGATGAGTTAATTAGGGGTCGATGTTTGAACCAATAAATTAATTTGCAGTGAGATGGTGACACCTGTTGGAGTTCACATTTTCAAACTATAATTAATTTGATGAAAATGCATGTTTTTGTGCTTGAAGTGCTTGAAATTGCCTAAGAACACAAAATACATAATTAACAGTCGATTTAAGTTGGTGTTTTAATACATGTTATAGAGTTTTTTGACTTTATCTTATTACTGTAGTTGACCTCGATTTTGCCCAGAACCTTGGTCAAAAGGTTGACTGGGTCAAACTGACCAAGCCAGACCCTATGGCCCTCCCCATTGGGTTCAGTGGGTCGAGTCGAGTTTCTTAAGCTCGAGCCCCACCCCCTTGACTGGTTTGACCAAGTCAATCGTTGACTTGGTCAAACCAAGTCTTAAATATGTGAAAATCACCTATTTAGAGCCCATTAAAGCCTCATTTAATGCCTTAATCAATTCCAAACGTTTTAGAATTCAAAATCCCATGGAATCTATCTGATTTCCCTCCTAATAACCCTCTGATTAAATCCAAGCCTTCAATAATAGGGTTAGGAGGTTTAAATAGGAGAATTTTTGTCTAATTAGGGACTTTTTGCTCTTGCTTCTGACCTAGCCGCTCTTGATCCGAGATATTTCGTGTGAGAGCTCCCTTAGGTCCCCTCCACCTCCCCCAATCCAGGCCGGGATAAGTCCAGATTTTTGCACTGCATTAGCTAGGACACGGGCTTTAGTGTTTCGTAGAGCACTAAGTCCAACCTAGATTTAGGATTCAAGGCTACTACATTCGGTCTCGTAGTATGCCTTAAATAGTAGGTAGGTCTCTTCTTTTCAGGGACCCTAAATCCTACTTATCCGCGTCACAGGATGACGCCACCTCCATCTTTCTCTCACGCATGTGATTGATTGCTTATCTTTCTTTCTCCAGTTTATCTCTAGTACCCTAGAGCCTCCGAATGCTGGTATGAGCCACGCATGTTGACTGAGCCTTTGGTGAAACATAAGGTTTACAATTGGTAGAAGCTTTTCAAATCATTGTTAATTTCCAAAGCAATTCTTATTTTCATACATGTTTCACATCATCACCTCTACCATAAAATTTAAGAAAAGTTGGTGATCACATGTCCTTTTCAAATGTATCATTCAATAACATAATATGATAATTTAAATTGATATGTGGCACAATTATCATAAAACTCGATGGAATTAAACTATGCACAAATAAAATAGAAGTGACATAATATAACAAATGATAATGTTGTATCCCATTTGATATTAATAGTTACCATATATTTTTACAATATAAAATCTCTCTTTTGATATATAATATTTTTTAGAATTCTTTAATTAAATTGCTTTTTTTTTTAATTTATAGCAAATTATATTATCATTATATTATTATTTTAAAGATTACTATAAATTGGCATAGGAATAAAGCAAACCATGAAGCGGTTGAATTTCATTTACCTTTTTTGACTTATGAATTTTCTTCCAAATTTTAATCAATCCAAGCCCACGATGCATTCAATAACATAAAACAATTCTCAGTTGTAACATCAAAGAGAGAGATTAGGAAATTGAGGTGCCTAAAGGTAAACACCATCATCAAAAAAACCTAAATACACATTGTGTTTAAGTTGTTTAATTAATATGATTATTTCATTATATAAGAAGGTTCTAGCCTAGGTTATCTATTTAAGTCCAATTAACTCTAAACATCATCATAAGGTAAGCTGTCTCAGGTATAAATAATTAAATAAGATAGGCCTTTTCCAATGTGTGTTTGTGGTCATCAAAATTATATTCGCAATATGTGAAAAGGCTCGTGACGTTAACAATCAACTTAAAAATGACATTTAAAAATGCAAAATAAACTTTTTTACCAATAAGCACAGCAAAAAAATAATAAAGATAAAGCTTCTTTAAGGTTCTATTTAAACATATCTAATTAAAAATACATCAACTACTCCTTTCTCCCCATATATAGGATATCTAATAAATCATTTATTAGTTTCTCGAATTACCTTTCATCATTTTGATTTTTCATGATCATAATTTTCAGATTATATACTTTTTTAGGTCAAATAATAAGTATGGGAATTTTTGTAACAAGCAAGTTCTTGAAAAGAATAAATGACAAATTCCAATTCGATGTGCTTAGCAAAGAGAAAAGAATAAATCATTTATTAGCAAAGAGAAAAACATATGGGAAAATTTAGCAGTGATGCGCAGAACAATGTTCACATTACACACTGATAAAAAATGTGTACAAAAACACTATCATGTGACCAACATAATTAATCTTATTCATATATAAGATTTTATCTTTTATGATTTGTTAATATTTTTTAATTTAATATTTAGAATTCATACTTATAAATGAATTTGTCACATTATTTATATTCTTTTAAGAATATTTCACATTGCATTTGTTGATTTATCAAATTTATAATAAATTTAATTTGTTCTTGTTAATTATAAAGTATATATTTCTTATTTTATGTATTTAAACTGATATTTCAAAATGCAAATTCAACTTAGTTATAGAATGAACACATTAAAAATATAGAAAATAGAACTCCTTCAAGTTCAAATTGCATTTGAATTAAAGTATAAAAATATATTATAACCACTTTTCATTCAACATACCTAACAAATTACTTCTATTCTCAAAACTTTATCCTTCGCAATTTGCATTAAAATTCAATCATATTTAAAAAAAATACCACTATTTAATATTAAAAATAAAAACAGCGTCTACTTGCGATCAATTGAGCGTTTTTAAAATATAAAAACTTATAAAAAAAACACGATTTCTTGAAATGTTATTGAAATTTATTGCGCATAATAGTTGTAAATGCTTTTATTGCTTGATTAGATCGGAAACCAAATTGATTAAAAATAGTTCGTTAAGAAAATCTGCATGGAGCAAATCTAAAGATGTTAGGATGTTATAATTCATTAAAATTGTAAAAGAGAACATGCATATATAACAAATTTAAAAATTAGTATTTCAAATCAAGCCAAAAAAAGATAAAATACAATAATATGCATGCAAGTATTTATCTCACTAATCTCATAGAATACTACTAAGATTTCCAGTAATACTAACAACTAAATTCACACATATGAACCATCAGAATTCCACCAAAAAGGGGTTATTTTCGTGACAGTAAATGTAACACGATAGATAATAATGTAATTGGATGGGTACTGGACAAGTTCAAAGTTGAAATTGAAAGCAGCAGTGTACAACCTAACAAGATTCACCTTAATGGCCTTCATTCAATTTCACAAGGACATTCCTTGAAAAATTAAAACTATGAACAAGAGCATTTCAAAAACCATTCTTTCACAAAAAATAAATTTTCATAAAACCAATATGCGAGCAAGAATCTCAGGCTTCTAAAATGTAAGAGACAGATATAAATATATCTACAAAACAAACATAGCTAAGATTTTGGTTACCAAAATCAAAGCAATTCAACTCTCATAAGTCATTAAAAAATGAGATTTGCAATGTCCATGCAGATAGAAAAGATATTGATACAAGTGAGGATGAAGAAAGTAAGAAACACAATCAACAGCGATGATCATTCTAATGAAGACCCTCTAAGTGATGGAAGTTGGGTGACGTTTAAATTAAGACTCCTAAGTCATAAACAATTTATTTTAGAGTTCTTTCTTATGTTTACTAGCCCATCTTAGAAATATTTCTTACTATTAAGCATTTGCATGATTGTTTTATGATATTATGTTATGATTTTAAACTATTACTCTTAGATGGTCTTTTTTCATATTTTAAATTCATTTAATGGTTTATTTTGAGGCTTGAACATCAAGAAGCCTTGAGACTCACGTCTCACCTCATGAAAAGAAAACACCTCAAACATATGATTGTATGGTTTTAAACATTTTTTGAACAACTGTCTTTTGTTATATATTACTTGATATAAAATTAGTAATGATAATTATACCCAAAACTCAAAATTCCCTCAAAAAAATGCTCAAATTCTAACGAACTAGAAATAAAAAATTGATTTTATTCGGTTTGAAACTAACTCAAACCCAAGTCAATCTAATGCATATATACACGTGTTGCTGCACACATACATTTAAACATCATCACTAGCTATAACCCAATAATTGAGTTAGACTTCATAAATCCTCTTTTTTTTTTCTATGAAGTGCTACATGTCAAATCATTACCATTGGGGTCATTTTTAATTTGTTCCAGTTGAGAACTGTAAAAGTATTATATCTATTTGTAAATCAATTTGAACTTACATTCAACTTATCATAGGCATATCTACGTCTTACCTCAACCTCAAACACAAATTTTATATACACGTATAATGATTGTTTTTACCATTAACGTAGATGTCCTAATTAACAAAGACTATTTTCAACTTCCTTTATCTTTAATAGATATCACTCCAATCATTCTATAACATAATCATTTATTAATTTATGCATTCTATTTTTACCACACATTCATATAACATTCATATTTCCATTATACTTAAGTTATTGATCAATGACACCTTTATTGTCGAATACTTGAATCTATACAACATAACCATGTTCATTATAACTTTATATGATTTAACTTTAGTTCTCCATGGTATCCTCTTAAAAAGCATTAAGCTTCCATATTTTTACCATTCAATCTTAACTATAGATATTATATACCCTTATTTATTTATCCATTCTTATGTATGATAGATCTAATATACTTAAATCTATCACACATAACTATCACTTTATCTTATATTAATATTAAACATGATAAAATTGCATATTCTACACTCATCCTATACTTGTTAACGGTGAATGGAGCACCATAGCGCAGGGCACCGCATGCAACATTTTAAATGTGGGCACAATATTAACTAGTTGTAAATAAAAATATGTATTCATATGAAATACCATCAAATAGAAAAACAACCCATCATGATAATAAAAACAAAAAAATTGATGTTTAAATTCACAAAATCAAGACTCAATGACTAAAAATTCAAAACATCACAACTATTTTTTCAAGTCTATTATTTTGTTAGAAATTAAAAAGTCTTCTTCGGAGACATCATCATCATCATCATCATCAAGTCAAAAAATCCTCATTTCCTTCATTAACATTATAACCTAATTTATAATCCTCTACATTGCCACAAAAAATAGATATATTATCACATTCATTTTCCAATATTATATATTTCTATGCAAGATCTTTTTTTTTTTTGTAGTTTAAATTACATCTGATAAAATATTAGAAATGACCTTTTTTATTAGCTTTAGATGATAATTTGACCCTTGACGTGACACAATGGAGAAAAAAGATTCAGTTGACCCCACATAGTGGGATAAAGGATTGTTGTTGTTGTTAAATTATATATGATATTCTTTCGAATACCTATAAGCAAGCATGTATTCAAATATTCTTTAACTTTATTTAAAATAAGTGAATCAAATGGTGATAACAAATAACACGAATGTGATATCGATTAATTGAATGAAACGTAAAAGATATTTCATATATAACTTATGCCTCGTTTTTAGAAATTTAGGCACACTTATGTGTAATGGTGATAGGAAACGATGGTATGAACAAGAGTTTTTCTTGCTAAATTTGAATTTTAGCACTTACAAAAAATAAATTAGAGAAGAATTTGGAAGAAATAACCAAAAATAAACCTTTTTAATTGATAAAAGATTAAAGAAAACGAACAAGATACAATGGATCCTCAATTGGAGAGGAGGATCTGTCTCTCCCAATCTCTAGCTGGCGGCTAGAGCCCGAACAAACTCTATTAACTCTCCAAAATTCAACAAATGTCAAGGTAAGCCTAACCCTGGACAATCTCATCCATTTAAAGCATACAAATACATGTCTGATTTATTAAATAGACCCTCCCTAAATCAAAACAAGCCAAATCTACCCCCTCCTCTTCAAGTAATGGGCCCCATAAGCGGGTCGGCGACTGGCTTGGCCGCCTAGAGTAAACCAACCCTAGGGCTGGTTCAATCAACCCTCCTTGGGCCGGTCCCGCCAATCTATCAATATCCCCCTCCCAAAGACCCACATTGTCCGCAAGGTGGAAGACGACTCATTCCTCATTATCACAAACAATGAAAACCTAAAGAGTTCGATCCTTACATCTGCACTCACTGTATACCTCTCCTCACATCTGAAACAGAGTTCATTCACTCTCTTCTCCTATAACTATATTTATGTGAGCTTCTTCAAGTTGTCCTCGAGTCTTCTTCAGACAGTCTTCTCCTTCAGGGTCTCCCGAAGGGTACCGAGTGTCAGCTCCTTGGATGCCAAAAAGGTTATGGTCATCATGTACGTGCCTCCTAAGCTACTGCCTTCCATCCCACTCTCCAAGTGCCTCTGATCCTCCACCAACTAAGCTAGCTTCATAGCGTCTCCCAAGTCACGAGGCCTCATCACTCTAACCGCCGTCCAGATCTCTGATTTCAATCCCTTCATGAAATTCCCCTCTAGCATGCTCTCAGAAAGGTGGTCCAAACGGCTAGCAAGGTACTCATCACTGAATCACCTTGTGTCAAAGCGAAGAACTGCTCATAGAAGTCTCCTCCCCTACCGGTTTTTAAATAGTTCTAATAGACAATCCTTAAACTCCCTCCAACTCTATATGGGTCATCGTATGTCCCTCAAATAGTACCAAGTCACAGCCTTCCCTTCCAAACACAGGCTAGCTGTCGTTAGTCTTTCCTCCTCCGTCAACCCATTGACAACAAAATATCTCTCTACCTTGTAAATCCACCCGTGCATCATCATCCCCCTCAAAAATTGTCATCTTCAGTTTTCTCATCCTCATATCTCCTCTGTCACCCCTGCTTCCTCCAAAGTTTTTCACTCCCCAAGGGATGATTCCCCCCAATTGTGCCAATCATCACTTCTCCACTCGCACCAAAATCTTTCATCCCAAGTCTACATTCTCTCTTCAAATTCAACACCCATTCAACTACTCTCCTTTCAAAATTGATACCTCTTCGATCATAATCAACCACTTCTTTCAAATTTTGGTCGTTGGTTTCCTGTTGTTGGTCGTTCCCCTTCCTTCTTTGTTGTTTCCTATTTCTTTGTGCTTTATCTTCTCTAGGTGGCTTCTATTAGCTACTTAGGGTGGCTCATTTATATGGGGCATTTGGACTTTTTCTCCTATAAATATTGTTGATTTACTGTTGGAGAAGGGGCGGTGAACGGTGAAAAATGTTTGAACACAAAAACTTGCAAGTTATTTAGCTTGCGAGCTATTCATCTACCCTACTTCTATTTTGTCTCGGTCTTTCTGTCTTTTTCTTCTCTCCATGATTCCCATTCCACTTGTATCTTTCTTCTTCAAATATTGTGAGTGTAAGGTGTTGTTGTGTCCTTTTTATTTTAAATTGTAAGGCGGGGTGTCTTTTTTATTTGTATTCTAAGGTGTGTCTTTATTTATAATAGTATTGTTATGTTTATGGAAAGGAAGACTTGAGTTTACAATATTTGTGTTCTTGCATCAAAACCTGCCTAATATGCCCCCTCCTTTTCAAGTAATGGGCCCCACAAGGGGGTCGGCGGCTGGGCTGGCCGCCTAGAGTAAACCAGACCTAAGGCTGGTTCAGCTGGCCTTCCTTAGGCCGGTCTCGCCGATCTATCAAATGGAAACACTATTAAATTATTAAATAAATGATAAAATTAATAATATAAACAAAAATATTTATTTTTAAAATAACCCCCCCCCCCAATATATATTAAAAAGCACACACTATGTTGGTTTTACACCATGCACTATTGCTCATGTACGACGCAAATAACGAGTGCCATTTTGAACATCTGCGACATACCATACAAATGATGTCATGGTGTGCCGCATGGCATTGAAATATATGGCTCAGCCTTTGTTCTAATAATTCAAACCCTCTTATCCTTTTTACACTTTCTCCAATGCTCTAATGTTTATTTATTTTAATAGATATCTCATCGATTAGAACTATGTGAAAAGGCATAGACAAAAACACCACATTTTAAATAACCTTTATCAAAAAGGTCATAATTACTTAAAAAAGAAATATGAACTCAATGTCGATCCTTGATGAAATCCAATTGTAGATATATAAATATATAAAATCATCATATAGATATTATATAAATATATATAATGCACAATGCATATACATTTATTACTTACAATCAATACTTTATAGCAATAAGTAAATATTATATCTGTACACATTTATTTAACTACACTTAAATTTTTTTGAAGTTATATATAATAAAGGCGAGCAGGCATGTACAAAGTAACTATATTTTTTCTATGAATTTACATATTTTCATATATCTAGGAATTAAAAGGATAATAAAAAAAATTCTCTTACAAAAGATAAATAATCTTGTGTCAAATATGCAAGAAATAAGCCTAAAATTCTAAAATGTAAGAATGATGTGATAGTAATAGATTCTCTAAATAGGTGTAGGATAGTTTTATAATTGCTAAAATCCAAGGCAATTCAACTCTCCTTGAACATACAAGAATCCCGACAAAATATGAACCAAAAAAGCGCAATATGATTCAAACAGATAATCTAATACAAGAGTTCCTCACCTTTGTGCTTACCAAATTAAAGCAATTCAACTCTCCTTTGACATAAAAAGAATCCCGCAAAAACAAGAAACAATAAAGCACATAGAAACATTAAGACATGGTTTTGCATATATGTGCTTTGTGATGCTATATGATATAAAATCATCATACCCATACAGAAAAAAGTTGTTCCGGAAATTGGTTCAAATATTCATCAATTCATAGATATGATGCATGTGCAAGCATATTTCTCATACCAAAAATACTTTTTGAGAAGCTGGCAAGAGAAAAATAAAACAAATCAAATCCTACATGTTATGATAGAAGTATCTCTCATTTAGAATTAGATACCATTTGATTGCAGCTATAATTCATTGCATTCACAGCCTTGTAAAAACTGGGTGCAATGAGGTTAGGAAACATACCGTCCAGAGCCACCATCATCATTGTTTGAATTGTTTACAGTCGGCTCCTTTTCATCAGCAGAAGCTTTATTAGTTTCAGATGCATTCCATCCACCATTAGACTCATATCGACCTCCACCTCGTCCACCATCACGTCCACCCCTCCGGCCACTTCCACCATATCCTCTTCCACGGCCCTCACCACCTCTGAATCCACGGTTCTCCCCATCACCACCATAACTCCTGTCGTATCCCTCACCGTCCCTAAACTCTCGCTTCCTCTCGTAGCCCTCACCATCCCTAAACTCCCGTCTCTCCAGATCAGATCCCTGTCCCCTCAACCCACGGTTCTCGCGATCAGCACCATATCCCCTAAACCCACGGTTCTCCCTCTCCTCGCCATCTGGTCCCTGATTCTCCTCCCCAAACTTTCTACTATCATACCTGGACGGCCGACTCTCGCCATAGCCCTTTTCCTGGAACTCACCTCCTTCTTCTCTACCATCTTCCGGATTCCCATAGTCCACCTGGTTCCTGTTACCAATCCCAGTAAAGCCTCTTCCCCTTCCACGGCCCATTCCACCTCTACCACCCCGCCCACGACTCCGCTCACCACCAGATTCACCACTATAACCTCTATCATACAAATGCTCTGGCTGTTCAATGGCATCGCCACCACCAACATTACCAAATCCACCCCTTCCTAGACCCCGGCCACGACCACCCCTCCCCCGGCCTCTCTCTCCCCTCACTGTGAAAGAAGAAACCAAAAAGAGATCGTCAGCATACACACACAATGGAAACAAAATCGCAAGCAACGTATTTCTGACGACAAACAAACAAAAAAAAAAAAACTCACCAAACTCTCCGGGAGCGGAAAGCTTAGATGAAAGACCATTGGGTCCAGTCTTCTGCTTTGTCTGCTCTGTCGCCGGGGGCGTTAGAGCCGGCATCTTGGCCTCGACCTTAGCGAGGAGAACTGAAACGTCGGCTCCGTCGTCATCATCACCAAGAAGAGCAAACGGGTTGTCCTGGCGAGCCATGTGGACTGCTAGGGCTTAAAGAAACCTCCTAGGGTTTCCAGATTAATGCAACTTTGGCCAAACCCTAGACTGGTCTCACGCAATAACACTAAGAAAAATACCACTCCATACTATCCTTTCTGGGCTCCTTCTAGCCACCGCCGCCGCCTCCTCCCTTCCCGGTCTCCCTCACGCCAATTAGGGTTCCAGGTAGCAGGACGATAGATAGGAAAGGCATGAATTTGTAAAAATCGCGAAGGCGATGCGGTGCGGTACATGTGTCGCACGTGTGACTGATTTCTTTCCGAACATATCGTGCGGCCCGCCGGCCTAACCTCACACGTGTGGAGATTTGGTTCCTTAATTACTGAGATATATCTGATTTTTTCTTCTAAAATTAACTTATCGCCAAGAATTTAACTTAGGCATGTTTGAGATATGACTTTTTTACTGATTTTTAAAACAATTTTGTGGTTAAAAAAATTGCTTTAAGAAATCTTATATATATAACTAGAAAAAAATATTTTTGATGATAAATTTAAGTTTTTAATTCTTAACATAAATAATATTTTTGGAATTCTAAGAAAATAACTTGCTAAATAGTTTCGCTTATTTTAAATTATATAAAATCAGAAATATTTAATGGTTTCAAATATTTTATTGAAATTAAAATCAAAATGAGTTAAATAGATAATGTCATGTTAATTGTGAGATTGCGTAAATGTCGAGCCACTTCTATTTGTTGCAATATATTAGGATGATGCGTAATATATTTTGTTATTTTTGACGTGTAACTTTTGATATGGATTGAGAGGCAATATGGTACATATATTAGTCTCACGAGTGGCTAATGTGATTTAGCTAAATCAGCTCTTAATTAAGGCTTTCTGATGTGGTGCATGATCGATAAATTAGTGAGGATATCTCAAATGATGATTTTTTTCTCTTTATGTCATAGTTCACTTCTTGAATTATTCAACTGCCAATGGCATGAATCAAATTTATGAATGTCGCCGATTTAGATGTTCACATTTTTTTGGTGCTCTTATTAAGAGTAGTCAAGATGAAGAAAAATGATTATGAAACATTAAGATGCACATGAGTCTCCCTCTCCTTGTAAGACTTAGTTCTACATGCTTGAAGCTAATCAAACCCAAAAAATATATATGCATAACCCTGGGATAGTCCCAGAAATAAAATAGTAAAATATTAATAGAACAAGATCGCGCACTTCTTTAATTTGTTGTTCATATTCAAAAGATTTCATGTATGGGAATGAAAACTTTGAAGAATACAAGTTATTGGCTAATCAAAGATGCAACCGTAATGAACTTTAATAAAGTAGAGTTCAACAGGCTTCAAGAAGGACATGATCCATACGGCCATTCAAGTAATATAAATAATTCTTAAAATATTTGAGTCACTTTATGTCAATCTAATTGCATGATATTGCACAACAATCTTAAATAACAATATTGTTATTTTGTTACTCTTTAGCTTTATTAACTTTGATTGTATTACATTATAGTTTAATACATTTGCATCTAATTTATTGAGATGATGAACCTCATAAGGGAAATTTAAAAGTAATATTGCATAAATCCCCTTTCAACATAAAATAAAATAGGAAGGTGAGATAGCCAACAAAGTTAAATAATTATAAAGATTGAGTGAATACTTAGGTGACTAACATAGTAGAAGGTCACAAAATATTGCTTTTACCTCACAACAAACGATCATAACCTACTAACTTAAATAGCTCAAATAGGTAAATAGAATGACCTCAAAGCTACAAACATCTCAAGCAAAGATACATTGGCTTAGCAAAGCTAAATATGCATAAGTCTTAAGATAATACTTGGGTGAGTAAGCATAGCATATTCAATTGCTTTATGGTGTAGGTTTAGTGTAGGATCAATAGATGGTGATAATAGGAGCTTTATTGCTAACCCCTTTAGGTGGTGGTAAAATAAATTTATTTAAGGTAAAAGGTTTAGTAAAACTCCAAAATTAAAGGTTGGGATGTTAGAAAATTATTGAGATATTTTTAAGATACTTGAATGATTGGTTAGAGAGTTATAAATTTTTTGAGTTGACTAATCACAATGATGAGACAACTAGAGGAACCGATACTAGCTTGTATGAAAGGAAAAGTTGAGTTGAAGACAAATAGAGAGGTTTGCCTAATTCAAGATGCTTCTCATGTTAGTCTGACTTAGCCACATCAAATCTAGATCACTTACTCTTAACTAGCTTAGTGCCCTTTGATCTTATAATTCACTCAAGAGATGATCCAAGACATTCTTCTTCTTTTGAATTCAATTTTAATTTTTAATTCATATATAGGTTGAATCTTCTTAGCTTAGCTTGAAACCTTACCTAGCAAATAAATTGAGTTTATTAGAATAAAACTCTAGAATGACTATAAGACTCATATAAGCTTAGCAAAAATTATAGACTACGGACGCACTAGATCTTTAAATCTTAATCTTAAAAAAGGTCCACAAATGACCTTAGGTTGGTCTTAACTCTAATTGGGCCCAATGGGCTCAATCAATAGTCCATTCATTAAACCTCTTCCCTAGTGGTTCAATCACATTCATGCTAATTATAATTAGACATTAGACCTCTTTATTTTGTGTCTTGGTCCTTGAACAATAGTTTAGCCCAATTAAACTGAAATAGGTGAATTAGACCCAAATATTAAAATTAATAAGATTGACATTTGATAGTCACTTCAATTGGTTCTAATATGATATATGTAACATAATTGGGCTTAATAAACCTTTTGTGTAACCTAATTGGACTATTCACCCATTTAAGCCCAAATAGATCTATTTGACCCTTTGAGATTTAAATGTTCAAATCAGTCAAATTAATTAAACTTAAACCATTGAATTAATTTCAATAGGTCAACCATGGATAATTCAACTCAAATTAACCTTTAATTTGGCCAATTGGTTCACTTTGACCCAATTTGGCCCACTTGAACATCTTAGACCATTTTGATTAATTTAACAAAATTGAGCCAAGTTAACCCTTATAATTTATTTGAAATGAGTAATCATAGTTTACATGAACTAATTGCCTTAATTGTTTCCAATTTGGCCATTGGGTCTAATATGCCCACTTTGACTAAATTGACTCTTTTATGTAAAGTTGATCATACACATCAAGCCAACTTTAACCAAGCTTTCGATTTTACCTAAATGAATTCATCAAACATAAAATAGATGTAATCACCCCTTAGCTGAGTCTATTGAACCAACTTACCCTAACTTAGTAGAATTGGAACCTTTAGGCATCCACTTAGCCATTTTGAGTCCAAAGCCTCCAAATGGCCAAATCGATTAAACCAAAATTTTAAATGAGTTCATCTCATCATAATTGAGTTAATTTGACCATTAGTTTGACCGAACTGAGCAAATTGGTCCACCGGATCTATGGTGAACCTATACTTGACCTTATTAATTCAATTGAACTAATTTGACCAAATTGGCTTAATTGACTTAAACCAATTCCTCTAATTGATGGCAATAGGTTAAAAATATTCCATTTTGATCTAATTGACCAATTGGTTTCACCATAGATCACTAAATTGGCTAACCCATTTGATAAATTTTGCTACTTAAGGTTCTAAACTAGGTATAGCTCCAAGTTAAGTACTTACAAGCCATTCATAGTGAGTTTGAAGGTTACTCAAATTAAGCAAGTCCTAGGTGCCTAATTTCAAACTTCAAACTATCCTCTTATGCTAAGATTGTCTCTTAATTCATCTCAACTATCCACCTAGTTAAGCTTAAGCCAATCACTAGCTAACTTATACAATTAACTCAAGTTTGAGGCTCCATCAGTGGGTGATAAGAAAATGACTAGAGAAGACATGTTATTCCATCTAGATACCTTCTAAAAGCTCTACCTAGCTTCTTATATTCTTTAGCATTAGCTCCAACTACTAGGGTATCTTAAATTCAATTTGAACTTGAGTCTTCCCAATAATTTAGGCCATTTCAAGCCAATCACATATATGTTTATACTTCAAATCACCTCATATAAGTGAGGGACCAATTTCATCCTAATCTCCAAATTGGGTAGGTGAGAATTTGAAACCCTAGGTTAACTATATGTTATTTGATATGGGGACATGCTTTGTCAAAATTTTACCACATACGGGTATGACTCAATCTCCTTAAATTATGACAGTTGAAATCACTATTTCATTATATGTAGAGGGAGAAATCATCACCCGAGTCATTTGAGTTAGTGCTAACCCGAGAACATCTTCTTAGGTTTTAGTTCAACATAGGGAAGAAGACAATCTGTGTTGCCAGTTATTAGTCTAAATATTTTGTATTAAACTTAGTATGTCGTTGCATCTATTATTGGTGCCTTATATAATTCTTGTCTATATATAGTTTAGATATCCTTTGTACGAAGATTAAAATTCTGAATAAGATATTCTCATTCTATCTTCTCATGTACGAGCAAGATCAAATGCATGTAGAGTTGAAATTTCATTTTAAATATGATCCTAGCTAATTATTAGGGAATTATTTTAGGTTGTTTCTTAGAGCAAACAACTAAGCCAAATTATATGAAATTTCAACTCAACATGCATTTGAACTTGCTTTATCTACCAAAATTAGTTTCAAACAATTTTAATATATACTTGAGTTTTAAAAAATAATTCACTCTCTATTTTAATTGGATGAATAACTTAAAATATTCTGAAAATTCCAAACTTCATGAACATGTTATTAGTGTTAATTCAAGCCTATTATAACTTTGGTTTTATTTAATTTGCTATATTTTCTAAAATTTGAATTTCCATAGGAGAGAAGAAAGGGTTTTCGATTTAACATACTTTTTATGTGCATTTGATTATGGCTTTATTATTGATCGTCATGTGAATTTGCATGCGCTTTTTCTTCGAATAATTGAGAATATTTTGTAACAATTAAAATATCATTTACTTAAATATTAAATATAGAATAATATATTTGAAATGTAGCTTAAATAGAATAGACATATTTGATTTTGTGTAAAAGAAATGAAATGTGTTATGTTTTACCTTTAATTTGAAGTCAAATGAATTCAATGTAAAGCTTAATTATAATGACAGACAGTGGTGCTGGCAGTAAGGGCTATAGTGATAGACAATGGTAGCCATTAGCGGCAACGAGTAGCAGACCATGGACACAAAAGTGGCTTGCGGCATTAAGTGGGAAAATTTATAGTATATTTTGAAATTGGTCAAATTGACTAATTTAGAGGTTGTGTTTCAAATTTAGAAATGAATTATATTATGTTTTAAATGGAAGGTACCAAATAACTGAATTTTCATAACATATGAATTTGATTTCCATTACACCAATAATGCAACAAACCAAACAACACCTTAAAAATTTAAAACTTATTTGATAATTTTTAAAATTTGTGTAATATTTATATTAATATGAAAAAAACTAAATAAATTTAGAAAAATTATTTGGGACTGGCACCAACATGCATTTAACAATATGTATTAAATTCATATGCGCTGGATTATTATTATTATTATTATTATTATTATTATTATTATTATTATTATTATTATTATTTATGCATTTATTATTATTATTATTATTATTATTATTATTATTATTATTATTATTATTATTATTATTATTATTATTATTATTAGATGGCTCGCTCAATTAAGTTTGATTCAACTTAAAATCGACTTAATATATGATACATGCACATATTTGTGTGAATTAAAACATATATACACATAAATATACATGTGCTTACAATTATATAACACAAGTAGTGTATATTTACACGTATGTATTTGTATTCAATACATTTGATAGTACACCTTATATATATATATATATATATATATATATTGATTAATATTTTCACACACACTTTAGGTTGTTTACTTATTACAATAGAGAGATGCATTTTTCTTGCTTATGTTGAATTCCATTGAAGTTCTCCTAACCAATTGATGTGAAGTTATGCAAGCTATCTTAAGTTCTGTTAAGGTAGCTCCATCATGAGAAACTTTCATTATGAACCATGCTTATTTACTTTATTTTGAGCGAGGAACATGATGGTGACTTCAGAACTGAGTTAATTAATCTGGTTAAACTTCAGGCTAGATTAATTTCATATGATGGCTTATATGGATGTATAGGAGCGTGCTTTCTTCTTTGGAGTGTAGCCTATTATGTTGCTCTATTTTGTCTATATATACATATAGCCATTGTCTGTAATGGGGAGATTTTAGAGATGAATAATATTTGAGTAGTCTTTACTCTATTTTTGGGTTTTTGTATCTTGAAGGATTTCAGGTGGTGATTCCCTCCCAAGGAGTTCTTGGGTTATGTTTGGGCTTCACGATTCAGACAGCTCTCGCATTTGTATCTGTCGTCGCGTCACCCCCCCCCCCTCGCTGGTGTCATTTGGTATCAGAGCCAACAGGATCTTCTTGTTATGTATTTTGAGAATTTCTTAGATGGTGAAGAGAAAAACCTGACGGAGAAGCTCTGAAGGTGATCCAGCTGTCAACAAGCATCCAAGAAGCGTGGTGGCTGCAGTCCTTCCTCCATAGCGCTGATAGCCACCTTCTCTTTGTCCTGGTGTGTTTATTTGTTCTTGTGTGCGGACTTCAAGACATCAATTAGAAGCCGGATTCCTGATGCTGTCCAATTGTTTGTTTGATATCCAGGAAAAAAAAAAGGAAACCTCAAAGGAAACGAGAAGAAGAAGATTATTGAATTGTGCCCCGTTACCTATTTTTTCGCATTTTTGACTCTCTATAGCCTGAGACCTTTTTAGGTTATGAAGCCCAGAAAAAGGAAGCAGAAGAATTTGCGGAGAAGCTCTAAAGTGCGTTCCAGCCGTTGCTAAGCATCCAAGGACGTTCCAGTCATCGCCGTTTCTCCCATCTAGTCCTGATCTTCAATGGCAAATCATCTTCGGTGGTGAATCGACCTCAGTGGCGAAATGACCTCGGTGGTAAATCAGCCTCATTGGCGGAATCTGCCTAGGTGGTGTATCAGCCTCATTATCTTCGGTGACGAACGACTTCGGTGGTGAAAAATATTGATGTCTTCTCCAAACTATCACCTACAAACAAACAAATTAAAGAACTATAGAACTACATCTAGCTTTTGTCGATTCATCTTCCAATGCTATTAGCAAACAACTTGTTTTCAAGAAGCTTTGCTCATACCAGGAAATCCACGTCCTTTCCTTTACTAGGCTCGCCAAAAACAATTCTTGAAGACCGGCTCAAAAACAACAGGCGTTTCATCCTAGGCGGGTTCCAAGACAACAATTCCTGAGGCTAAGGGATGTTCTTGGACAGTGAATGCATCAACATTCTTGGCTCTTTGGCCAACCAAATTTATCTGCTGAGCTGTCTGTGATCTACACCTCAACCAGCCATAGAAATTCCTTCTTTCTTTCTTTCCTTAGCCTATCCGCCAGTTTCTGTTCTACAGACAATAGAATTTCTACAAGTAAGAAATGATGATGCAAAGAAGAGGATCAAAGCTGGGCCACACCAAGGTTCAATTAGTGGTACTTTGAAATTTATAACAAGTTTACAACAAGCACATTGTCAAGAAGTGTCCGGCAAAGATGCCGCGTCAGAGAAATCAATAAACATCCATACAAGATTTTCTCGTGGAAGATCTGCAACGGAAGATACAACAGCTACAACAAAGATTGACAAGGCTCGAAAAAAGGAAAGACTTAGTCCACCTAGACTAGGACTTTGATGGCATTCTTCCACAAGATGATCAGATCTCTTCTATCTACGAAGACATGTTTGACAGACCACATCATCAGTCTTCCACCATACCTATGATCAAGTTTAGCTTCGAAGGATTTGAAGATCCGTTGCTGAAACCATAGTCTTTGTCTCTCTAAGATGATACTATTTATGCATGTATGATGACAACATGTTTGGCGAAATTCTTGACTTTGATCAACCCGCATATGATGGCGACAAGATAAAGAAGGATGCCCAACTAGAGTTATTCATGCATATCATTCATGATAAGGCAATGAATGCTCTCTCCCTCATTGATAAAGGAATTGATATGGTGAAACTTGACCACGACAACCAACTTGGTACCTTCATACATTCAAACACAAAATCCTTAGAGATGATTGCTGTGGATGACGATATTTACATAGTTGATCAGTTTGATGTCAAGTCCAATTCAACTCTTGAAGAGTGCCATTTATAGGTATTACTACGACTCCACCTTATGTTGAAGTCTCTACTAGATAGGGAGAATGACATCGGGTGCAAATATCCAGACCGGTTTAGCCAACCAAACCCACCTCTATATGGTGGTCAATCAGACATCTTCTTATGAGCCTGAAGTTCCTCCTACCTCGGTAGTATATGACGTTTGAGCTACTGGGATTCTGTTGAGATGGACGGTTGAGATAATTGCATGGAAATGATTAGGCAAAGGATAATTAGAAACTGCATTATACATTGAGGGGGAGTGTAGTACAATAATGTCCTCCTATTTGGTGTTGATGTATTTATTATCACCTTAAGTAACTTTCAAAATGATTAGACCTTATGACATTCATCTTTTCTCACCAAATCTAGTAGGATCACCATCAGAGCTATCAAAATTTTAGGGGTCACTATGCTTCTCATACAACCAAAAAAGTCTCAGCGAGTAAAATAATGTCCTCAATTGTTGGAGTATCCAACTCGGTGAACAATGTTCATCTAGAAAATCAACTTCAGGAGTGTTTCCAATAGATCCTATCCATATATTCATTTACTCATGCCCAAGTGGATTCTATTAATTTAGGCATTTTCTCTCTGAGCATGTTTAGGTTGAGTCTCTTGCACACCAAATAAATCATGCCCCATTTGAGTGCCTTCCTTATTATAATAGACCATGTTTATTTAGACTATATATATTCCTTCTTAGTGGAACCATATATACTAGGCATCTCTAGCTTGGGTAAGCTATTATTGCCTAAGCAAACCCAACTTGTCCCTTTGCATTTCTAAGTGTTTAGACCCCACCAAATACATAAGACTCCCTCTTAAATATCTAGACCCCTATCTAAATATTTAAGTTTGATTGGACGATTAGTGCAATTCTCTCTTCATGTAATCATTTGATCTTCATATTAATTAGGATGCATTTATATTAGCAATCATAAGTTAGCATGTAAACTAACTAATGAACTTAACCTTTTACAAAAGATTTGACCTATGATTATGATATATTGACCATTATTATTAGTGAGCATTCTTATTAGATAATGATAATCAATATATTATAATGAAACCTCGTAATCTTTTTCTTGGATCAGTAGTATTATATTTAACTAGAAGAAATGAGTTAGAAATGGTCGGTATGACTTGTATGATGGGAGTGGTAGGGAAATAAATAATGATAGGAGTAAAGAAAAAAATGCCTTGATAGTAATAGGAGAATGGGGCTTTGAAAGTTCCAACAATAATTGGCATAATTTGAGTAGCTTAATGACCCTCATATTAATAAGTCAAACTTTAGAAAGGGTTTCATGAATTAAGATATGATGATGTATTTCAACTTGAATGGGTTGAAAATCTCACATAAGTGATGTGATATTTATAACCGTTATGGCTGCCTAGAGGGGGAAAATGAGATGACTTAGAGAGGTTAGTTGGGGTCTTCACTTAGTACCCCTCCTATCAATTTATTTTGAGTTTAATGGGCTTATAAGAGCACCAGATGTAACTGCTAGATTCTTCTCAGAATGGTTGATGAACAAGATATGGAAGAATGTTAGAGAAATTAATAAGAAAATAAGGGGGATTTATCAAGCAAACTACTTATTAAGGGCTAGAATAGAGAAGAAAGATCGAGAGAACCACCATAGATGACAATAAGTTTTTAAGAGTTTTAATCATTATGGACCATGTCTATAGTAGAGAGAGGGGGGAAGGTTTTCATTATATCATACACAAGATTTCAAGATTCTTCCCTCACTAGGCTAGGTGGAGAAACATACAAAAAAAGGAGAGTTAATAAAGAGAAATAGTTCATTCCCATCCAATGTTGATGCAAGAGGGATGCAACCCTTACCAGTGCACTTGCACACAACTCAATAAGTAAGGAGTAAGGAAAAGTATTTTATAAAAGGTTTCACTTGATGTTTCAACTATTAAAGAACTATGATCATTGTAAGCTCATATTAGTCAATTTAGAACTTCTACCCTTGAAATAGTAAAAAGGATACCCATTGTTTAAACTTGCACAACACAACAACATAATTTTTGAGGAAAAATGCCTAGAGGCGTGTCATCGAGGCACACGCCTCGAGCATCCTTTGAACAAGTGCATTGGTTTGGCTGAGCCATGGCTAACTTCTTTAGTTTGAGGCATACACCTATTTATTTATTTTAAATTAAAAAGATATAATAATAATAAAAAAAAACTTTTCTTTGAGGCATACAACCAAACATTCAAGCCCCGACACCTCTAGCTTCTTCGACATCTTCAGTTGCAAGCACCCTGTCGCCAACTCGCCAAGATAATTTTTATTTAAAATTCTAATTTTTTTAAACCCTATTTTTTGTTTGAATATTTTGTTGTTTTCAACTTGCTATTATAGGGCTTCATAGATGATGGAAAGAGGCAAGGACAAAACCATGTCAAGTCATAAGAATAAGCCATCATGGAAACATAACAGCCAAGTTGATGTAGGGAGGCGAAAACAAGACATATGTTTACTTGAAATGTAATTATTGTGAGAAGTTGGTGAAGACTGGTGTAATTAGGATGAATGAGCACCTATCCAGATCAAATAAGAATGTGGCACAAAGTGCCAAAGTACCCGATACGACACTTTCGATATGCATAGATATAAGGAGATTTATTCTTATGATAATGTTATCTTCTTTAACGTTAGAACCTCCCATGTTTACTAAAACATTATCCATTTTATTGGAGCCTATGGGCAACTGTTAAACCCCATCAATGTGTGACTTGAGAACACGGGTTTGGAGGATTTAAGAAACACTGAAAAAAATTGAGAAAATCAAGAGGTCATGAAGCCATATAGTGATAATTATCACATATAATAAATGGTCATGTTTAAATAATAGAAGTTTGATAAATATACAATCAATAACCATTAAGATAAAGGTCTATTAAGCCATCTGATCAGATAAAAGATGTTGAGTTTCTTTTTGGAGCACTTGACAATATTTTTATGAGATTGGGGAGCACTTGGGTTCAAGTGTGACAAATAGTGCATCACTTATAGAATATAAGGTGCAAAACTTATAGAGAAGCTGAATCATTTATATCAGACACTATGGGCCACATATTGCATTCTAATTTTGAAATTTTAGTGAGCTACCACAACATCAGAATGGGCTAACTAAAGCAAAAAAAGATTAGCAAATTTATATATAGCTTTTTAGGTTTTGAAACTTATGAGAAAGCATTCAAATAAAAAAAAAATACTAATGTTTATTGCAATAAGATTTACCGTTGTTCATTTGACTTTACAAAGCATGTTGAAGGTGAGGCAGCCTATGGAGGTTATGCTCATTTCAATATTGTGGTTGAGTTATACTTTGGTAAGAAAATCTAAGAAAGATTGTTTTGAATGACATACTCTAGTAGAGTGTGCTCTATGCGATTACAACAACTAGGCCACTAGATTAGGTTTTGAGGATGAAACATATTGGAAGAAGCTGATAACAGGTTTCATATATAGTATAATGGATGAAGCAAATTAGTTGATTGCCAACAACTAAGCATAAGAGCAATACATCAGTCAAATGATGGGAACCAAGTGAAATACAAGACAAAGTGCTATGCTTTGAGAGTCACCTCTTGAACCCTGTATGGGATAAAGCGCTACATGACGAGAGTTACCACTTGAACTTGTAGGGGCCACCTGGTGAATGATTTTGGGAAAAAGATAACAACGAGGACATCAGTTACTTAAATGGGGGAGAATGTGAAACTCTGAAATAAAAAGAAGCTAAAATCTTAAACATCGAGACGTCTTTAGATGTAATGGTAAAATTTCATTAAAAACTATGCAATTAAGCATACTCATCCGTGAGAAACCCTCGAACAGGTAACCTCCTAGAAATTTACACTAATAGAACAAAACTCTGAGGCTCTTATGCAAAAGCGGACAATATCTCGATAGTTAAGTATTTGGGTTGTTACACCTTGAGCAGGCTACATGAGGCGTACGCCTCTAAGTTACTGAGGCATACCTCACCTCATTTATGTAAGGCGCTTGCCTCAAATTAATAAGTAAATTTATCTTTTAAAGCCTAAACCTACGTCGAGCAAATATTAAACCTTATTTCATTATTATACTTCATCTGCTGCAAGTAAGGTAGATTTTAGACGATTCACTAAAAGATTCTTCGCCTTCTTTGTCAATGTTCCCTATTATATTGAAAGTCATGATAGTTTGACGACATTCCCTGTTAGATCTGAAGTTAGGACAGTTCGACGACGTTCTTCATGTTGGATCAGAAGTAATGACGGAAGCTTTGCTTGCTACGACAGTAGCCATCCTTCTCCCATTTCACGTGCTTCATCAATCGCATAGGTACCTCCTTTGCCTCCTTCGACTCGTTTGTTTTTGTTCGAATTCCATTTCTTCAACTTTGCCTATTTTTTGTTCGTCAATTGACTTGCCTTTTGCTGTTTATGACTATGTTTGAGACAATTCAAATTTTTTAGAAATTTTTTTAACAATAAAAATTCTATTGCATTTTTAAAAAGTAAAATTAGAGAATCTAATTTTTTTTTTTTGTGTTTGATGGATTTAGAATTTTGTTCTAAATAATTTAGGGTATTATATACTAGCTAAAAATTAAGTCAATATTATAATAAGCTTAATATGTTTATTTAACAAGAGAGATTTGAATGCTGATTTCTTTGATAGTGATAGAAATAACGTATCACCATTAAAACTTATTTACCTTGAAGTATTACTAATATTTATATTGATGAAAAATATTTTTGAAAGATGATGATAATTGATATAGAGCCACAGGTGATGAGACAAGGGAGAGAGAAATTCATTTTGATAATGATTAAAATAAAGATCCTCTCAATGATGACAATGATAATGACTTCTGAGTTGTTATTCCATTCTATTTCTTTTTTGAATTAAATTTCGATAAGCAAGATATTGGTAAAGATTGAATTTTGAGTTGAATTGCATTTTATGTTGTTTTATTATTGTGATATTTGAATTTAAATTCTATTTCACATAATTCATTACTTACCCCTTTATGTCTTGTGCATTTTTATATTTCATATATATGACATTTTATTTCTTATGTCATCTTTTAATATATTGTTTAGTTATTTTACAAAAAATCTTCAGTTTTACTTTACGCAAATTTTGAATTTTAAGACTTACATCTTAAAATGCCTTGAGGCTTACCTACGAAGGAAGAAAATTTGTTAATAGGAAGAGAAGGTGGTGGCAACTAGGGGTGTCAATTTCGGGTCACGGGTCGGGTTCGGGTCGAACCCAGAACTGACCCGGGTTCAAACGGGTCGACCCTAACCCGACCGGTTAGATAAACGGGTCGGAAATGCGAACCCGGTTCTATTTCACATAATTCATTACTTAACCACTTAATGTCTTGTGAATTTTTGTATTTCATATATATGACATTTTATTTCTTATATCATCTTTTAAAATATTGTTTAGTTATTGTACAAAAAATCTTCAGTTTTACTTTACGCAAATTTTGAATTTTGAGACTTACGCCTTAAAATGTCTTGAGGCTTACCTGCGAAGGAAGAAAAGTTCTTGATAGGAAGAGAAGGTGGTGGCAACGACGTCCGGCTTCCAAAGATTATTGATGGTAGGGAGTTTATGACAATACATTGCTGGGGTCAAGTCAAGTAATTTATGTTATTTTATTAAAAACAAATCTAGAGGCGTATGCCTCAAGCCAGAGATGTCAGTCACGCTTAAGCCAAACTGATGCACATGCCTCATAAGAAATGCTCGAGGCATGCACCTTGAGACATTTTTTATTTTTCTTCAAAATTGTTTGGAGGCATGACTTGTATTAAGCAAATTAAAATAGAGTATTGTACTACTTGATTTCTTTATTTTAATAAGTTATTTATAAGAAAAGCTTAGAGCTGATATTCTTGACATAATAAAGGAGTAGGGGACGATTCCACTAGAAGAAGTGAGAGACTGTAGAAAGCTTCTCCGACTGCATTGCGTGTAGTTATTGTATATTATTTGTAAGTTAACCTAGCTGATGATTGCACATAAGCTTTCTCTCGAGGCTTCTCTCGCTCCCGAGGCTTCTAGGGCTCCCCTTCCACTTTATGGGGCGTCCCCTCGGCAGCTTCTGCCGCCACTACGAATGCAGGAAAGCTTCTCTTTCGCTTTCTTTTGCGAGTTTTGCTTATTTTTGTTTGGTCTTTCGTCATCTTCCGGCCGTTAGTGGTAGCAACAGGAATGGCGCCAAAACGTCTTTTGGATCCTGGTTTTTGTATGGTTCCAACTATTTGCGCTCTTTCGTTGAAGCTTTATGTAGTTCTCCCTCCGATGTGTGTTTTCCCGAGCTTAAATCTTCTTCCTTTCGCGGTTTGCCTTCTCTGTGGATCTCCGAGGAAGAGATCCTGGCGCTTGCAGCACCATTCCAGTTTTTCTTAGTTGGATTTTTTTCCATCCAAGCAACCTAGCCTGGACTCCATCCAGAGTTTTTTCTTCAACTTGAAGCTCAATGCCAATTTTTCGATTACTCTGCTCAATTCATCGCATGTTTTGATTAAGCTTATGAATGACCTAGATTATAGCAAGGTTTTCAGCCATAGATCTTACCTAGTTTATAATTGCTACATGAAATTAACTGAATGGTCTCCTTCCTTAGATATTGGTGTTGAATGTCCTATTATTTCTATATGGATCTCCTTCCCTAATCTACGCCCTCATCTCTTCACTCTCATAATCCTTCATGCTTTAGGGTCGATTTTTTGTCATCTGATAAAAGTCGACAACGCCGCATCCATGGGTTCTCAGCCGTCTATTGCGCATGTGTTGGTTGAGCTTGTTTGTACAAACTGTGGATTGGCCTAGAAAATTTCAGTTACATCCAACTAGTTGAAATGGAGGCTTTCCCTCCATTTTGTTTCCACTGTAAATCAATTGGCCATGTGAGGGGGGAATGTCGGTCTCAGCTTTCTATCCCGTTAAATGTTCATGTTAGGTCTTCAGTTCTTATTAAGTTGATTGATAAATTTTGTGCATTGTCGAATGGTTTTGTTGATAGTAATATTGATGATGGGGTTGCACTTTGCAGGTTGGATGATGTTTCGAGGGGGAGGGTGTTAGGGATGTTGAGCTTGTGTGTGGGGAAGTTGCTGATAGGATTCCTTTAGTCATTAATGATTCGTATGAACCTATGGCTTTGGCCATGGATGGCCCTATTGCTTTGGATACTGGAGTCAATGTTTTGAGTCTCCTGTGATGCCAAGGATTTGACGCTGGTTCTGGGTCATAATGATGCTATTGTCGGGGAGGCTGTTGCTTCGTTGGCTGACGATTATGTTGGGGAGGATGTAGCGCCTTTACCTATTGATTGTTCTAATATAGATAATGTTGATGGAGTTGATGTTTCCTTGAATGCTAATAATTGTTGCATAACCTCATAGCTAGTCCTTGTGCAGATGTTATGGAGGTGTCGGGTGATTATTCGGTATCTTTACATTCTGGGGGTGGTGAAACTTTGGCTGAGCTTAATGCGAGAGTTGTGGTGTCGCTGGTTGATGTCCCTATATATATTCTCTCCAATGTTGATATGTTAGCTCACCTGGCAAAGATAATATTGTGAGGCAAGTTGACTGGTTACATGATAGAAATTCCTTTGTAGGAGGGGAGGAAATTAATGAGAATGATTTGGATGATCAGGACAATTTTGACTTAAGGCTTCTTCAAATTGAGGATGTTGGTTTTTTCAAAACCAGTGCTAAGCAGAGAAAACGTAAATCCAAAAAGGAATGATTTGTTCTTTTTGGATGTTTGGTGGTTGTGGTTATTTGGTTACTTTTGCTATTGTTTGCTTTTTGCTATGATGGATCAGGATAGTACTATGATGAAGCAGTTATGTTGCATGCACCTTGGATGGCCAGGGCTTAGTTGGCAACCTCGGTGGTTCTTCCTTTTTAGTTTGAGTGGTTTGGTTTTTTGTCGTTTTGGACAATTTGGCTGTTACCTTACCTCCTTGGATGACCTTTTCTTGGCAACCAGGTTGCGGTCTGAGTCCATTTGTTTTTGGGCTGCATTTCATTTTTTTCTCGCTCACATTGATGTTGGACCTACTAACTATTGTTTCTGTAGATGTAATCTTCTATTTGTGGCCCTCGTACGGTCTTATGGTACCGTATAATGTTCTTTCTATCTATTCGAATTTTCTTTAAAAAAAACAAGAATGTAAGCCTTAAACCAAATCATATAAACATCATTACATCCTTTGCTTGTTTCTTTTATTGTGATTGTTTTTAATTCATAAATTTTAAAGTAATTAAATATTATAATATATGTTGCAATTTTAATTTCGTTACAATTGTAAATTTACTATATTATATCATTAGATCTAGCTCATTTGATAGCTCAAAAATACTCGTTAGATTTGTTCATTAACATGCTTGTTTGATAGTTTAAAAAAACTCGTTAAATATATTCACGAACAAAGCTCGTTGTTGTTTAAGACTCGATAATCATTAAACAAACCGAACATGAACCAAACATGAACAGCATTAATTTAAACGAACCAAACATGAACACAAACAATAAAGCTCGAATCAAACACAAACAGAACTTGAACAAGCTAATAATAAACAAACACAAACATGAACACTCACAAGCTTGTTTCATTTCATTTGCAGCCCTAATAGTAGATCAATATCCGATTTCAAAATAAAGCTGTTGATTTTATTACTTGTAAACCAATTCGACCTCCCTATTGGTTCTCTTGTATGTCATCAACAAAGATATATAGATATATGTTTATCGAGTTCAAGAGTCTTTCATAGTTTTTATGTGAGTATCAATAATCAAAAGCATAATGTAGAATGAGAATCCAAAGAGTTTCACAAAGAAAAGAGTGAGGACAAAAGAGGGGATGTTCAAATCATATAGGAGAGACAAAGGTGGCAAATGATGAAGTAAATGTGGAGGTAATCTAATGAGATGGAGGCCAAATAATAATCAATTGATAAAAAAACAACTAAGGGTTCGTTTGAGACGTCTTTCTTACTGCTTCTTAAAACAGCTTTTTAGTGCAAAAATTTTGATTTTTATACTAGAAAGCTACTTTAAGAAGCAGTAAGAAAGCCATCCCAAACGAAGCCTAAAAATGGATCAAATGGCCATGATTCACTTTGGGCTCTCCATCATTACATACACAAGACTCAAGCCTCTAGTGCATATATTATTACAAAAACATGTATTCACCTAAGTATATATGGACTAGAATCAATGACTATATTTACGATGATGCCCTACATAAATACTCATCATCTTCATGGATTTGGACTACAGCATATGAAGTTCAATGTTCTCCTACTGCATCCCTTAATTCAACTGGTGTAACTCTTGCTGAGTCAACCATGAATCCATAGGAGAGAGAGCCTCATCAACAAATAAAGAATCTCTAAACATACTCATATGAAGTGGAAATGATGAGCTTATTTAAGATTTGATTAAGGCTTCGTTAGGAAGGCTTTCTTACTGCTTTTTAAAGCAGTTTTTTAGTACTAAAGAGCTGCTTTAAAAAGCAGTAAAAAAGCCGTCCCAAATAAAGTCAAGTCATTGGGATTTCAAACGATAAGCTGACAATGGCAGCAGTAAATTTGAGAGGGTGGACGTCACAGTTGGTAACTACTAGTTAAAAATATTTATAAGAAGAGGAAGTGCAATGTGGGGCTTGCCCATAATATAACTTTTAAGTTCATCACATTGAATATTACAGAAATTTTAGCATCTATAGGAAGTTCTACTTGCACGTTTAGCATCTATAGACAGTTTTTTACCACTGCTCTTCGCATGCAGCTTTTTGACAATATTTATGAGAAATTTCTTTGTTACGACACTTATAGGTATTATGTCTCCCAGAATGCAAGCAATATGTAGGACATTTGAATCAATATTAGTTTTATATCTTATAAGCTTAAAGCAAGTTTCAATCAAATTTCTTCACGAAGTTTACGAATACTCATAAAAATATAAATGCAAACTCCGCCTATATTAAACTGGCAGTTCAATGACGCCAATGTGTTTTCTATGTTCTTGTTTTATCACGATCTAAAATGAGGCCTTGTTAGGGGACCAATAAATATAACTGTTATATTCAAACTAAATAGTAGAGTGGACTAAGGCTTCGGCTAGGATAATTTTCTTACTGTTTCTTGGTATAAAAAATTCTTTAAAGCAGCGAATTAACAGTGGTAAAAAACTCTCAAACGAAGTCTAAGATTTTGTTTGGGACAGCTTTCTTCCTGCTTCTTAAAGCAGTAAGAAAGTCATCCCAAACGAAGCCTAAGTTTCAGTAAGAATAATGGTAAGTGGTTAAATTATGTAAAAGCTTCGGTCTGATCATATGTATGTTGTGATAAGCTATAAGTTTTTACCAGAGGATTTTCCAAAAGTAACTCAATTAGAGACTACAATGATTTGGTAAGACTACAACTTTTTACTTAACCACCTAAATCTATCTAAATTCAAATTATTAATCATTTATTATGTAAAGGAAACCATCATAAAAGTATTCTTATAAGAAGAGCTTTATGAAGCACACTAAACCAATTTTAATCACATAACATAAATAGAATTACAGATCTTGTGTTGACCTTTGTTCTAGAGCAGATAAGCTTTAGACCTACCATTGAGTTTCCTGGGTTAGTTTTAAGCTCAAAAGATCATATGACCCTTGAAGGCACTAAAACCTTTCATTATCTGCTGAGCTCCTATTGTCTCAACAAGTTGAGCCAAGACTCATCTGACCTAAAGTTAGCCTCAGCCAAGATAAACTTAGGCTCTTTAGGACCTGTATGATTTAGTTAAACCTAGACTTTGGTGATTACCCTAAGATAGGTAGACCCACTTTGTCATCTACAACCTATTATGAACTAATGGGACTTTGAGAATTCTATGGCTAGTTTAACCTTAGCTTGGCTTTGTTAGACTTATTCTAAGGTAACAGTACTCTTAACAGTTATTAACACCTTTGTAGTCTCAATTAGGCCTTGGTAAGCCCAGTTTGAGTCTTTATCCCTTAACTTAGGAGGTTGAATTAGCTTAACCCGATCCACACCTAACCTAATAAACTTTAACTCTAGAGTTGCCTATCTTTAGCGGCGGTGGAAGTGGGAGGCCTTTCTTGTGAGATTGGTGGCTGAAAATGGTTATGGGTGTTTATTTAATATATGATGATGTGATGTAAATTTTGTGGTACGAAGGTGAGGACTTTAGGGGGGGGGGGGATTTGGTATAAAAAAAGCCAAGACTAGTTTATACTCTTTTATTTTACTAAGTGATCACTCCAAGTTTCTCTTCTCATAATTTACAAACACCCGGCAATATTTCAAATTTGTTTGGGCAAGGTGGGCAAGGTTAGGCCAACACGGACTTGAACAAGTTTTACGAAGATGTGCTTGAGGATATTGCAGACTCCTCACGAACGAAGAAGAAGCGGGGATTAATCGTAAATGATGACAAAGAGGACAAAGAGGACCTCAAGTTTATTGAGCCGCATGCTCATCAAGCCACGAGCATGACCACTGGTTCAGCTACCATTGTGACTCCATCGTCCACCATGCTAGCAATAACAGAGATAACTTTTATTGCATTGATTACAACCATGGAGGTGACTTCATTAGCAACAGTGGCCTCAGCAGTAGTTGCCTCCGCCCCCTAACAATCAAACGTCTTTTTTCCACAGTGATGAGAAGGTTAACTAAAATCTGCAAGGGTAAAGTAAGGGCAACTTCTTCTGTGACTTCTTCCCAGCATTACAAAGATTTCAAGGTGAGTTAATGAAATGAAAAAGGGAAATCAGCACTTAGCAAGGATGAAGCGAGAGTAGTTGTCAATGCTGATATCGATCCACTGTTGCCAAAATATATATCACTCAAGGCTCATGATATGCACATCGGCATATGTTCGAAGTACATGCATAGCCATCAAGAAAATATGCCACTAAAAAATACTGCTGTCTATCATGTGGCAATGAATTTCTTCATGGTAGAGCACATTTTTGGTAGAGCACATTTATTCTGACCAATTTGCACAAAGTGCGCCTTGAGAAGAATGATGAGCTAAGGAGCAAACTAGAGCAACTTAAATAATAGATCGAGCATTGAGATAGTCTACTTTTTTCGGACAGATGTCAATGAGTTACTTTGAAGATTTTAGGAGTTGGTGAAGATATCAGCGCTTATGGAGCAAAAGAGAATAGAAAAATCATAACAATTCAATCCTCCAACGATCAGAAAATTGTCGATTTGCATAATCAAGTAAGCACCTTGGAGTTTTCTCTAGCTATACTAGAGCTAGCCTAGAGAGAGATCATCGAATCTTTTTGCACGAAATAATTGAGAATTGTCAATTCAGAAGATTTGCTGAAAAAAATGATGGTTATATTAAGTTGGATATTCTCAAATATTGTGTCTGCCAAGTTTCCTAGCCTTGTCGAGTACAAGAATGAACTGATGCATGAGTTCCAAAAATAAATAATCTTCTGCTTAGATGTTTTGTTGGATCAAAATGTGGCACAACTTGAGCTTCTTTTAATGCAGATAAATTTTTAGAAGGTAAAGGAACACCCAATGAAGATGAAGATAGCTAACATCGAACTCCGAAGGATGTGGATAGCGGGCACTCTTTCAAATGGTATATATTGCCAACATTAAATGTACAAGATAATTGTATCTCTCGAATGAACACCCAAATTGGCCATCTAACCTCATATTTATGGGGTTCTTGAGCACTACAAGAGAAACTAAAAAAAATACACGTGCATTGAAAGTGCACAGTTGTGCTTTGATAGTGAAGATTGCACACCGGTGGGTCAATATATGATTAAAAAAAGTTCTTAATTTTTTTTTTTTTTTTTTTGAATAAAGACTTGATGTTGTTGTTGTTGTTTGAATAAAGACCAAAATCTAATTTTATGTAGAATCATTTGAATAAACAAAAGAATACAACTTCAAAGCAAGTACGAATTTTTTGTGTTTTTAGATTTCGTAGAAAATCAATAACAATTTTTTTTCTTTTTCTTAGTTTTTGTTTCTTTTAAAAATAAATATGAATCACAATCAATCACAATAATCTTCTTTCACAAGTGCAATCAAAATCAAATCAAAATGCAAGAAATAAAAGTGTTGAAAGTAAATGCGAAAAAAAAAAGAGATGCATTTTTATAGTGGCATGATCAACTTGACCTATGTTTACTACCCAAAAGCCCTCTCTTCGAGAATTGCACTAACACAGTGACTCTGTTCCAGCCCAAAGCTAGGCAGAGCTCTTCTCCCTTCCATACGAGGATAATGCACCTTTACATACTCTTCACACCAGAAGAATCCCTCCTTTCACCTCCTCGGTCCAGCAGAGCCGCCAAGTTCTCCTTTCGATGGAGTCATCGAGTCGTCCTTTCACCTCCTCGATCCAACGGAGTCGTCATACCAATAACCTCCTTGGCTAGCAAGCCTTTAACACCAAAGGCTTTTCTTCGTAGAGCTCCTCTCAAAAGACACACCAATACAACCGAAGCACCTCAGGTGAAGGTCAATCGAAGCAACCGTGTGAAAACCCCTTACACACTCCATTGAATCTCTCAAGGCTCTTCTCCCTCCATCAAACCTCACACTCTCTCCCTTTCTCAATGCGCTCTTTCCAAGCCCTCTCATAGAGAAAATGGAACCCTTATTGCCAAAAGATCCTTCTCTCAAATTAAAAAAGAGAAAGAGTTCATAAAGAAGGCTTTAAAAAAATCATAGGTTTAAATTTAGATGCCTCTGATTGTACAGTATGATACTCATATCATACAGTACGATCCACATTCCAAGATCGTCCAGTACCAACTAGTTCAATCGCAAAGTTTAGAATTTTGCAATTAGGTATTGAGGCGTTTCGTTTGTGAGACTAGATGGAAGACTCAATTTTTTTTTATTTTGAGGCTTAATAAATGTTAAAAGTGATTTTTTAATATAATACCTAATTAAGAAGTTAAAGGATGACAAGTTAACTTTCAATTGAATTATGCAGTAATAAATTTGCATACATATGAAATAAAAAATTGCACATTACATAAAATGCCAAGTGATAAATTGCATAAAATAGAATTGAAATTCAAATATTATAGTAGCAAAATAATATTAAATATATGAATGGATTAAAAGTATTATATAATATCAAGTTCAACTCTAAACTCCTTTCTTTATACTCCACTCATCTACATTTACTTCCTAAAAAGAACTAAAATAGTTGACAAAAATATAAAAATCATCTGCACTGTCATCAATGAGGAGTATTTTATTAGAGTCATCATCATTACAAATTGGTCTCCCCTATGTGGTCCTATGGAGTACAATGCCTCCCAAATTGCTTTTTCTTTATTTATTTTAGTCAGCTTCCAACCTGAGACATAAGCCTCAAAAAAAAAGTTTGAAGCATAAACCTTGATGTGTTTTTCATTGGAATTGCGTTGAGGCAGTCCTAAAGACTAAGCTCATATTATGCAATTTTAAACAATCAATTAAATAGTATTCCGTATAAGACGAACCCTGGGATGATTAATTATCGACCAGAAGGTCGTTTAATCGATCTAGTACGATCAAGATTGTACCGTACAATCATTAGTTATAATTAATCCTGATTTGATTGCTTAATCATAGGGATCAAATTAGGCATTATATTTAAACTTTGTACAGTACAAACTAGTTCGTACAGTACAATTATAACTTTCAAAATTCGAATTATTACCTAATTTAAATGATGGAAGGAATACTAAACATAGTTGATCGTCCTATAAGATGTTATGGTCGTATAGTAAAATTAGTTATTGTCCATTACAAATTAAGCTTATTTAATTAATTATTTTAATGAATTTATAATTGCACTGATAGTACATTATAATCAAGATCATCCAGTACAATGTTCAAAAAAATTAAAATATTTAATTACAGTCCCTCTTGTGTGTGTGCGCATGGTTGCTAAGCCAACACATACCTATTACAAATATAAACTCAGGAAAAAAAGTTATAGACACTTTGAGACATAAATTGACTCACACACTAACACAGCTCAGTCTTGAGCCTTGAATCCTTAGTCTTGCTTTGTGTATATTGTACTTAAAAGGGTATGTAATACACAAGAAAAACATATGCAGTGTATAAAGCAGGAGAAATTAAATAAACATCTAATAATATTTATAATCTCAAACTAGAAGGTTGGCTCCTGGATTGCAACAAGTTGTTATAAAAAATTCAAATTATTAAATTAAAATTTTTAGGTAAATCTCCTGTAAAGTAAATGGCTGATAGAAAAGGTTTCGTGTACAAAAGAAGATAATCAATTAAAAATAGGTAAAAGTTATTTTATAAAGACTTAATAGTAAATTATTTTAATGAATCTTTAGTTACATTTGGATATTTAGTATATTGAGTAATTATTACTATTGAAAGAACTGTGAAATCCGTTCGAGTGTCTATTCTTGTCTTACTAACTTGAGCATCAGGGCCGAATTATGACAAAAGTGGTATGAAAATCTAAATATGATATAATTCATGCTAAAAGAGCCATTGGTTGAATTATTAAATATAAAAAAGTTGATCTAATATTATTTTGAGAGTTAATTAGATGTTTTACTTTACTTCAAAACTCAAGATGGTTCCGAAGGGAATTTAAAAAAAGTTTTACCATGTGTTGTTGTCAATATTGATGCATTAGCTTAAATGATAACACTAATAACTCAATTAATTCAGGATTCAAGATCTAAGTGTTCAAAAAGGAATAGCAATAATATCTTAATATATAAATACCTAAAATTATTTCAGGATATATATAATCATCATTATTTATAGATATAGAGAGACCAATAGAGATAGAGAATTAGTTACTACAGAATGTGAAAATATTAAATAGTATGTTCTGCCCAGAAGAGAGAAAGGTTTCACCGACGATATTTACGCTTGATATTGAGGCGGAAAGATGTTGAAGAGGGAAGCATCATGATAAATTTGGAGGGATACCTAATATCCAAATTGAATGGGAAGAATTTATATAAGTTTTTAGAGATTGGTTCATGCCTCTTCCTGCAACGAGGCAAATGCAAGATAAGTTTTTGAGGTTGATTCAAGGCGATAGATTAGTAATACAAATATTATGTTGAATTCATTATCTTATTAGGGTATGTTCTTCAATTAGTTCATATTGAAGAATAAATCAATTTCATGATAATCGAGCATATATTGAGCAGTACCGAGCATGTACTGAGCAGTACCGAGCATGTACCGAGCGGTACCGAGCATGTACCGAGCGGTACCGAGCATGTACCGAGCGGTACCGAGCATGTACCGAGCGGTACCGAGCATGTACCGAGCGGTACCGAGCATGTACCGAGCGGTACCGAGCATGTACCGAGCGGTACCGAGCATGTACCGAGCGGTACCGAGCATGTACCGAGCGGTACCGAGCATGTACCGAGCGGTACCGAGCATGTACCGAGCGGTACCGAGCATGTACC
>NW_021318595.1:12351580-12375810 GCF_001605985.2 Dendrobium catenatum
GTGTATAAGGGTGATATGGAATCCAATTCGAGTTATTTGGCCCCAAGTTGAAATTGAAAGTTTTGATAATTGTTTCTAAAAGTATATTATGAAATCTTATCTTGATAAGATTTGAGCAATAGACATAATAATCAGTTCTATAAGCATGACAAATGAAATTTACGAATCTTTGTAAATGATTTATACAAATTGCAGTTTCATTCTGGAGTTCTACATAAGAAAAATCACACTTTGCAAATAATAGGCTTACATGCTTGAGAAAAGAGCTTGTTTTTTTTTTTTTTTTCTGTTGCTATGCTATTTTACATGTTTATTTACAATTCCAAATCCCAATAGGCATCGATGAATTCAATGTTTCCATGGAAATCAATATTATTCCATCTTTTTGCTTATTTACAAAAACCAAAAGCAAAATACAGGGAAAAAAAGAAGAGAAAATGGCAGACTAGTCAAGCTCAAATCAGAAGTTACAAGCAATCAGAGACAACAGAAATTTTCTTATAATCACAAAGCATAAAAAGGGAAAGGTATTCACTGCGAAAGAAACATAAAAAAGCTTCATATACGTACTACTACAGAGAGCAGGGAACAGACTAATCATCGGAGCGGGTGAAAGAAAGGAGGTCGCGGCTGCGTTCAGGGATCGAAGGGCGGGTGATAACAACTGCATCGAACGTGAGGTGGTCGCTGCTGTGAGAGCCCACGGCAGCCACGCGGAGATGGTACTTGATGCCAGAGACCACCTGGCGACGGCCGCTCAGAACGCCGGAGAAGGTGATGGGGGCTTCACCGGGGCCTCGGAGCCGGCGATTGTACTCATCGACGGAGTAGCGCCCAATATCTCGTACCTCTAGGTTCGAAGCAGCGTCAGGTATATCCTTCCATCCTCCAACTTTTCTCCCCCATCCACGAACGCCGCCGAGCTGGTAGGCCGATGCTATGGAGGAGAAAGAGGCGGAGAAAACGAGGCCGATGAGGAAGACAAGAGAGAGAAAGGGGATGGAGGTGCGGGAGGATGATGTCAACGAGTTAGCCATGGATTGATTGAGAATGGAATGGGAGAGTGCAGTCGTATTTGGGGATTTTCTTTTATAGGTTAATTTGGTCGAATTTTTAGAGAGAAAGAGCGAATGGCCGGGCGGTCTGCCGCCGGCGAAGGCCGCGTCTGGAATTGGGAATTGGGAATTGGGAATCGGCGTGGCGCGTTCGAGGGATTACACAAAATCATATTTTAATACAATTTTTATAAGAAATCGACGAATGCCTTCGTTAATAAGAAATATCGTAAAACGTTGCAAAATATCCTGAACGTGAGAAGTAAATCATTTTTTTAATTTTGACATTAGCATAAATCTCAATAGCATATTGATATATCATATTGATATATCATAAAAAAAATATCTTGATTAAGCACAAATCTCGAGACAAAATTGAATTGAAAATTTTCAAAATTAAATTCGGAATCATATGGACTCCGGTTTAAGCAAGCTTATAGTCGAACTGACGTCTCGAAAAGACGAGCCCAACAACATCAAATTTGGCTCAATCCGAGCCCAAATGGGTCTGAATTGAAGACCCAAAGCGCATTTGGAAGGTTCAAACTATAAATTGGATGACCAAATAGTTTACAAACGTGACATGCTTTTATTCGAATCGAGTAGCTCGATGAGACAAATCCAACGAGCCCAAGATCGCTAAATTCTGATATCATTAAGACATTCAAATATCCATTAAACGGCCCACGATCAAGGGGATCAACATCGATTGTACATTTAAACCACTCCCAACTTACGTGTAATATTTCATATTTTAATCGAGGTAAATAATTTTTTTGAGTCAATATAAGACTAAATTGCAAACCGTCTTCGTCATAGTGTTGTTATTGTATTATTTTATTTGCATGCATTTTTTCGTAATTTTAGGGGACTGCCAAAAATCCTTAAGAAACTGGCATATATAGATACAAATAAGAATTTTGGGACCGACAGGTGTACTTTTTTCAAACTGATTTCACAAATATTTTTTAAATAAAATTATTTATTTTATGAATATTTTTTATAATTTTTGAAGTCCTAAAATAATATTAGTTTGGCTAAATAATCAATGATGAAAATCAACATAATTAAATAATTAAAGTCAACAAATAACTAAGGCACCAACTTTCAGCTAAGTAATGTTAAATAATTACAAAATTTTCACAAGCCAATTAGTTTATGATTCTCAACAGGGGACAGACTCTCTAGCTTTCGAAGACAGAAAAGTAGAAGCTCATGAATAACTAAGGCAAAGAAAAAAATTTAAGTTTTTTAAATAGGTAAAATCTTTAAGAAACCAAAATTTCAACTAATCCAATACTGCTCTTGAAGTCCCTATGGATGACTGGAGGGATGGAGTGCTCATGGAGAAACTCAAGGCCACGAGCACAGTCAAGAGCAATCTTTAAACGCATCTTCCAATGAAGCTGCCGGTATGGTTTATCTGCCTGATATGTTTTGGGATGGAGATGTTGCTGAAGGCAGCCATTCGTCATGTCCTCAAAGACAAGCAGACGGTGGTTCTGATCGGCACAATAGCCAAGCAAGATGACCAAATAGTGAGATTGCAGTCGGCTCAACAGGTCTACCTGCATCAAATTTAACAAATCTATCTGTCTTGTATTCATATGTGCAAATTTTGTTTTTGCCTGCATGCTAGCATAAATAGTGAAATCCAATAATGTCATTTTCTGACAAATTCCGACGGTCCCTTCAATTTGATCTAGTGATTAAAATTCATACGCAACATTAAGCTGGCATAATAAGAACAATTTTGAGAACAAAACTGGAAACAATTGCAAAAACTGAGATATTATAAATACAGATATTGCGTGTGATGCAGATGCTCCTTCAATAAACAAGCAATTTGATCCAGCAACCTGTTCAAATCAGACTTAACGCAAACTGACAAATTCATTTTCACGGAGTTAAGGCTTGAAAGCATTATTCAGAAAAACTATTTCAAAATGAAAGCTACAAAAGGACAATCATAGAGTGATCACAGCTTACAACATTGCCACATCTGTAAAAGGAGTATCAAGAGCTGAATATGAACCGTCAACATCATTAAAAATTCCCAAATATGACCTCCCATTCAGCCTGCTTGTCTTTGAGGGGCTCGGCCTGGGATTCACGAAAGAAAGCCTAGAGAGGAGAAGGAGATGGACCTGGGAGCGACGGGCAAAGGGGGCTTCTTGTGAATGGCGAGGGAGACTGGGGCTAGGCTTTGGTCCTAGGGCTTGCGAACGGCAGAGAGGAGGTCGAAGCCATGTCTCGCGAGCAGCAGGAGATGGGCATACTTGGGGCTTTTCGCGAACTGGGAGTAGACAGGGCCAGGACTCAGAAGGTATCGCGAAAAAAATGAGAGGGAGACGTAGAGGGAGTTTGATTTAAAAAAAAAAACACGAGAGGGAGCCCTAGAAGCCTCTTGTGCAATCTTACACCTCGTGCGAAGCAATGAAGCCGAACAGTAACGACGATGATGCGAAATCGAGCTCCCGTCCTTACCTCCGATGAAAATAGCGAAGCTTCCAATCGGACAGGCCAGCAAAGGGAACGTCGTCGCGCGAAGTCTGAGAAGAACGAAGGAGCCGAAGAATCCTCTCATGCAATCTTACACCACCTTCGAAGCAATGAAGACGAACAGCAACGACGCGGAGAAAATCTTCGTCGAGCGAATTTGTAACCCGCTCGATATGAGCGGATTTCTAATTCACTCAAAACAGCCTCCCTATTACACGCCTAATGCATCAGATGGGTTACTTTTGTTCCGCTCAAAATTAACCAAACAACCTAATTTAGTAAATTCATGTATTTATTTTACTTTACCCTCCTAATTCAAGCAACCAAACAGCCCCTTAGAGAGAAAAGAGAAGAGAGAGAAAAGAAATATGTGTTTGATAATAATGTTTGTGTAAAAGACAAATAAAGTTTGGTTGACTTATTGGTTGGAGACTAATTGACCTGTACAGGATGGTGGGTCAACAGACTTTCCTTTAAATACTGTGATTTGATATTATCCTCAACTGATTCACGTGATAATGATTGAGAGTTATAAGGAGATGTTTATTATACTACTAGTAAAGAGTGACGACTCTACTAACTAACCCAACAATTTATTGATATTGATACAATACTGAAAAAACACCATGATAGCTATGACTTCTTACTTGTATATTAGTGTGACTACTGGAATGCATATTCTTGAGACATTGTTCTTATTATTGTATGAATTTATTGTTACTACATGGATTTACTGTTATTATATTATTTTACTACTTGTGTCACTAGATTGTTAATATTATCAATTTAGATACTAATATTATTTCATACTACTAATTCATTATATTGATAGTAAGCATGTGATATACTAAGCTCGTTATATATAATACATGAATAGTATATGTATACTCTTATATGATTTTACTGGATTAACATGATTTTGACAATATTTATTGATATTTTGATTTGTTTCTGTATATGATTTATGTACAGATTGATATTAATGATATAAAAATTGCTTTATAGATTTGACATTCATACTAGTTTATCACTTTATTAGACTTTTGTACCATATTATTTTACTTTTTATACATTTTACTGCTACGACATATAAATTTTACTATTTCTGCATTGATTCAATGATCATATGAATGTTACTGATATGATTTTATCATTGACATGCATATTACTCCTTTATTGAGCTTTGAATTCAATTATAGGTTTGGTTAATATGCTGGACTTTTTAGCTCATTATATATGGTTAAATGATTTTAGGTCAGGGCAGAGGACAAGAAGTGTGAGGATAGTTATAATTTTTTTGATTCTATTTTATTTTATTTAGTTATTCTTTTATACTCAAGATTATATATATATATATATATATATGTATGTGTGTGTGTGTGTGTGTGTGTGTATGTGTGTGTGTGTGTGTGATGATTATATAGATCATTAGTATTATGTATGATTTTTGAGAATGAATACATATGTGTACATTAATATTTTGAATTATAGAATCTATTTTGCTGTTTATTAATGATAAATGATATTAGATTGCTTTGGTTATTATTTATTAAAAGATAAGAATAATTCTTTCAATTTAGATTCTGGGGCATCACATTACCCTTGATCTTCCTCCTATTTACTAGTCATGCCTCGCTGAGAAAACTATAAATATACCCCTAATTTTTCATTAAGGGGGATCGAGGGAAGCAAAAAAGAAAAAGAAGAGAGAGAAATTAGAGCTATCTTACCTCCAAACTCCTCCTCGACCACCGTCGAACCACCCACCATCATCGGACTATTGTCGGACTTTCGCCCGATCACTAACTAACAATGACCTTCTATCTGGATGTTGGACTTGCACTTGGATTCTAATTAATGTTAGACTTACATCCGACCACCAAACTGACACCTGACTTCTGCTCGACCACCGATTGAGATTGAACTTACACCCGGCTATTACCTGACGTTGAACTTCTACCCATCCACTGACTCACATCGGACATCTACCAGTCCACCGATTGATTATGGACTTCCATTGAGTTGCTGACTACGGTCCTTCTGACCTCCATCATCAGAATACGATCTTTTTGACCTTAGTTGCCCAACAACGATCTTTCTGACCACTATCGCCTGCCGACTATGATCTTTCCAACCTCCGTTGTCAGACAACAGTCTTTCTGACCATTATTGCCAACAAACTATGGTCTTTTTGGACCTTCGTTGCCAGATTACAATCCTTCCGACCTCCATGACCATGCAATAATCCTTATGACTAATATCACCCGCCAATTATAGTCCTTTCGACCTCTATTACTCAATAATGATCTTTATAACCACTATCACCTACCAACTACGGTCCTTTTGACCTCCATCGTCAAACTATGATCCATTTAACCTCCATCACCAGATAACAGTCTTTCCGACCTCAATCACCCACCGACTAGGATCCTTTCAACCTTCATCACCTACCGACTACGGTCTTGCCAACAAAAAAAGGTCAATACTAATTCTTTTAATTCTCAATATGTAATGCACTCTATATGATGTATATTTATTATATTAAGCTAAGGCATTTGCCCCAAGTAAGGGCCTCATTTATAATCATCTGCAAATACTAGTGGATTTATTCAAATTGGGCTAGGCCCCATGTTTTTTCGCCCTTTTCAAGTGTTTCCATGTAAAAACTCTTGTGTCTCTTATGAATACTAAACCCTCTTTTTTATCTAATTGTGTGCTAGATTTTCATTCAAAATTAAGAAATTAAATTTTATATTCTCTACCGCCACGAATATTCCAGGATGCAACACATATAATGTACAAAGAATTTTATATTAGGATATTTGTTTATCATAACTAAATTGCTATTTTGCCCTAAAATTCACATTCAAATACTAATCAAGATTTTAGTATTTGAATTAGAAATTTATGAAATTAAAATGGATGACTATTCATATCTCGATTTTAGCAAGATAATTAATAGAATTTCATAAGGAGATGAATCAAACAACACCTAGTCCAATTCCATCATATTATAATTGAGTCCAAATATAAATCTGAAATGTATTTAGAAACTTTGAGGCAATTATTGGAGAATCAAATAATCTCCAAGTTTTGTGTGCTTATATTCAAAATAAGTGTCTTGACAAAAGAAATCCAACTATTTATGATTACATGATTATATCATTAAGACACTAAAATATTAAAAGAAAGATCAATGATCAAAAGAATTAATATAGGTCATTTGTACGCCCATGACTACATGTGAATGTACTCGTTGGCAGATGCCTTGCCGGTTATGTTTGAGGGAAAGGAGAACCCTCTCCTCTCTTAGAATAATCCATTCGAGGGACTTGCTCAAGAACTGGGAAAGAGCTTAACACTAGAGCATGACATACCATCTTTAGCCACATCTTCGAAGTAATCACCCTCACTGGCGAGAGCAACCTCCGAAGTTCCTCTCTCACCCAAAACAATATTTATACATCCACAATCAAGCTAAAAAATACATATCACTCCCGAAAAGACATATTTTGCAATCATACTGGCCTCAAATTGGCTCCCTGGTCTACACCAGCACATTCTCCTGACTGCATTTAGACGTTAATCTCCCACTCTCATCTCGAAAGGTCAACCTTTGGACCGACTTCTGTAAAGAATCTACCAACAAGTTCATTATTGAATACACCAAGCTACTCGCCTTATAACTCCCAATCAATAAATCACATGAATTAATTGGTAAATGATATCACCATAAATCACAATATTTAAAAGAAAGCATGTCAGCCTACTATCTTGTGCAACTATGAAATAGTCTCCAGCCAACCTCAGTAATTAACCGCCTTTCTTGTTTTCACATATATAATATTGTAGAAGTAATAATGGCTAGCTATTACTCATTCACATGCATGTATTCATTCATAATATTTTTATTAGCAATATAATCATATTAAAGTTTCAAATTTACTATTCTTATGCAAATAATAAAATGTAATAAATTTAATTTTCACTGGCAAAAAATAAAATAAAATCATCTAGTCAAAATGACCAGAATGAATAGTACTGCAACATATAAAAAGTTATATGGTAGAAACTCACTAAATTGAAGATATGCAATAAAAATCAATTTGGTAAAAATCAAAATATTTGAAAACAAGAGTAGGTTAGCAGTCACCTATAATGATATGAAGAAATTTCATAGAAGCACGAAATGAATCGACAACCAAAAGCCCACTTCATCTCTCCTCTCTCCTCCTCTTCTCCCCTTTTCTTCTTTCCTTCCTTAGTAAGCTGATTTAAGTGAGAGGAGAGTGGAGTGATGGCCATTTAAATGCATATAAAATCTCTTTTCAATGCCCAACACCCAAGTGATCTAGCACCGCAACGATGCATGTAAAACAACACTATGCCGCTAAATTGATCTTTTTTTAGAAAAATCTAAGAGCTCAGCACCACGATGGTGCTTTCCCAACACCGCAACGTTTCTGTTAAAAATTTTCATATTTTTTATTTCAAAAATAGTTTTCAAAATTTTAGGTTGTTATAATGTAGTAGTGTTCTACTATAATATAAAAACCTTGTGATTAAGCAGGGTGAGTTTAAGGCCTATGGTTAGCTAGGTTTAACAAAGTAAGGGAAAACTACTTGGTCTAAAGCTTTTTTTTTTAATTATTATTATTTTTTACTTGGTTTAAATCTTGTTGGTGGTAGTTAGGATGATTAGGGTTTGCAAATAGAAATGCTTGTAAAAACACTTGGAAATTCTGAAAGGATGTGTTTAGATATATCCTATAATTTATATTAAATTTTTAAAGATTTTTAAGTAATAGCATGGATAGCTTAGCATACATGTTTGTTTTAAGGAAGAAGTTAGGGTTCAACCACAAAATGTTAGGAGAAACCTAATATTGATTTTGTTTAAAACTTTAAAAGAAAAACCTTGCAAAATAAAATTCTCATCAAAGGAGAGTGTTCTTGATCAAACATCTAAAGATACTCACAACAAATATAACATATTTAAATCTTTTCTAACAAAACTTTACATTAAAAGATTATTTTTGATAAGAGGTTGCATGGAACTTATTGACTCCTCCTTGGCTACTCTTGATCACTTAGGCAAAATCAAAATAATTTTGCAAGTCTCTTTGTGAAGTAAGTAAACCTATCATGCTTGCTCTATTACATGCATTAGCCTTCTTTTTCTTTGTCTTTTTTTCCAACTAAACTTCTTCATTTGATGTAATATGGTAGTGACCCTTTGATGCATGGCATATTAAGCTTCACAACCTTGTGCACATCTTAACATAAACAATAATATAATCACACAACAAATAACTTGACACATCACATTATCAACTACCTTATCTTGTTATAATATCCAAACACTTAACTATTCAAAAGAAAGGATCATGTTAATTAGTTTATTATCATTGACTTAATAATAAGCTTACGATGCATTGAATAAACTCCTCTTAACCCAAAAGAACTCTTCCTTCAAGATTTGGATTTTATTTACTCATTACTTGAATCTGGAACAAGCTAAAAAATTTCCTCTCATATTTGCTAAGTATCATTAAATGGATTTTCATTGTTCACCTAATCAAAAATCTATATTCCCTTGATTCATCCTACTGTGCCTCTCTATATGCTCTTCACCTCAAAAATATTTGCTTGGATGTTTATATATATTTGATTACTCAGATCACCTACAAAATAGTTAGTCTCAAAATTCTCATAAATAATATATCCCTAGAACAGTAAAATGTACAACTATAAGATTTATATGAATATTATTACGATTTTTAAGGTTGTAACCATATATTATTTCAAATGAAGAATAATTTTTAATTTTCTTCTTCTTTCTCAAGACTAAAATAAACAATAGAATGATCTTATTTTTCCATCAAATCATTACTCATGCACAATATATTTAACAAATAAAAGTACATGTATAAATGATTTTTTTTAACTCCCATACATCTACTATATATATTCTTGTCCAAGAGGTGAAGCTAGAGGCAATGCTTGCTCAAAGTTATGCTCCCTCAATAGAAGCCTATTCTTGAGGGGCAGTCACCAACACTAAGCCTATGAGTAAGCATGTATGATCATCGGAAAGGAAATTATCCAGAAGGACAGAGAAAGTAGAATTGATTTGTTGAATCCATGTACAAGACTAGGCCTGGCTATATATATAGACAACAGGCTGTTTTAACCATACATCAAGAATCGTAAAATACTAAAGACTTAGACCACATATTAGGACCTACTGCCACGTATACACCTGTGCTAACATGCCCCCTCAAACTAAACATCCTGAGCACGGATGTTGAGTTTGCTTCGTAGAAACAGAAAATGGTCTTTAGGTAGGGATTTTGTAAGAATATCGGCAGTTTGCTCGGCAGAGCTGATGTGTAAAATCTTGAGCGCGTCGGCTTTGATATGATCACTGATGAAGTGATAGTCGAGCTCAATGTGTTTTGTACGGGCGTGAAAGACCGGATTGTTGGCGAGGGCTATAGGTGATGTGTTATCGCAGTATAGAGGGGTAAGTCCATTCTGCTGAATGCGGAGTTCGGCCAGCAGCCGTCGAAGCCAAATTACTTCTGATGTGGACGAGGAGATGGATCGATACTCAGCTTCGGTTGATGATTTAGCTACAGTAACTTATTTTTTTGCTGACCACGAGATGATAGTGTTGCCCAAAAATGTGCAGAACCCGATGATGGACCACCTATCTGAGTGATATGCAGCCCAATCGGCATCGGCAAAGGCTCTGAGCTGAAGATCGCTATGATCTATGGGGATGCCGAGTTCGGTGGTGCCTTGTATGTAACTCAACAGCCGTTTGAGTGTTTGAAAGTCGTCGTTGGATGGTTCATGCATATGTTGACATATTTAATTAGTAGTGAAAGCTATATTAGGACAGGTAATAGATAGGTATTGAAGCGAACCTGCAAGTTTTCTGTATAGCTTGGGATCGGAGAAAGGTGTCTTGTTGGTGGTGGCGGTTGATTGTTTGAGCGACATGGGGGTGAGGGAAGCTTTGCTGTTGGTAAATCCTGCTGTGTGAAGAAGTTGTTTTGCATAGTGTTGTTGATTCAAGAAGTATCCCGTTGATGTTTTGTCTACCTGTATGCCTAAGATCAGTGATATATCACCAAGTTGTTTGAGTTTAAAATTGGAATGCAATTTATTTAAGAGTAGTTCGATTGTGGACTTATCATTGTCGGTGACCAACATGTCGTCGACGTAGATTAACACAAACAAATATGTCCGATCTTTTGTGTAAATGAGTAGTGAAGGGTCGGCTTTGCTGAAAATGAAGCCGAAGTTTCGTAGAGAATTTGTAATTTTGCTGAACCAATGTCTTGGGGACTGTTTAAGACCGTAGATGGATTTATGGAGCTTGCACACAATTTTCGGATGAGTAGTATCTTTGAATCCTGGAGGTTGTTTCATATAAATGTCTTCGTGAAGGTCGCCGTGCAGAAAGGCGTTCGAGACGTCTAGTTGTAGAATGGACCAGTTGTTGTGGAGAGCTAACGTGATCAAGAATCGGATCGTAGTCATCTTGGTGACAGGGCTAAACGTGTCTGTGTAGTTGATACCGAGTTCTTGAGAACATCCGAGAGCAACAAGACGACGTGCTTTGTATGTAGATACTTTGTTGGAGGAGTCCCGTTTGATTTTGAATGTCCATTTGCACCCTATGATCGGTTTGTTGTGAGGAGGGGGTACTAACGAGCAGGTGGTTAGTTTTGAAGGGACTCATACTCGGTGGACATGGCCGAGCGCCAATGTTCGTGGTTATTTTCCTGAGCGAAGGAAGTGGGAGTGTCCTCAAGGGTGGAAATAACCGAAAGATCCAGAATCTGCCACGGTTTGGTGATGCCAGAAAGAGCCGCGCGTGCATGTAATGAGTTCTGACCAAAGGAATAGGCGGTGGAGATGTCATGGCTGGGCTTTGCAGCGTGGATGAAAGTGGGGATTGAGGCTGCAGTGTTTGAGTAGTGTGTGTCTGTGAGACGGGTGGGTGTTTGATTAGGGAGGAGGGTATTGTGGATGCTGGAGTAAGGAGAAGTGGTGATTGATGCAACGAGGGAGGAGTAGGCATGGTGATCTGATTCGTGAACTTAAAAGGAAAGATGTCTTCTTGAAACGTGACGTGTCTTGATATGTACACTTTGTTAGATTGAATATCGAGACAACGACATGCTTTATGCGTTGTGGAATAGTTGAGAAAGACGCATTCGCGGGAGCGATAGTCCAGCTTGCTTGAGACGAATGGCTTGAGCCACGGGAAGCAAAGACACCCGAACGTCCGGAGATGTGAGTAGGAAGGAGGTTGCCCGTGAAGAAGACGGTGAGGACTATGAGGATGTGTGGCTTTGCTCGGTATGCGATTGATCAGGTAATGCGCTATTGTCAAGGATTCGGCCCATAATTTTTGGGGAAGACTGGCGGCATGTAGCATAGTTCTTGTGATGTCAAGAAGATGTATGTTTCCTTTCGCCATGCCATTTTGCTCAGGAGTGTGTGGACAACTGAACTGACGAGTGATCCCGTGTTCAAGAAGGTAGTTAGTGAATTGGTTGCTGAGGAACTCACCACCGTCGTCGGAGCGAAAATATTGAATAGTAGCATTAAATTTATTGTGAATTAAATTGCATAATATTTTAAATTTTTAGAAAGTCTCAGACTTTGCTGTCATCAAATAAAGCCACGAATACCGCATAAAATCATCAATGAAGATCACATAATAGCTAAAACCATTTATAGACTGGCATGGGGACGGGCCCCAGACATCCGCATGAATAAGCTGAAAAGGTTTTGTACTAACAGAAATGCTACTAGTAAAAGGTAGTTTATGACATTTTGACACTTTGCAAGAAATACAGATATCTGCAGACATAGAAGAATTGTGTAAATCAGGAATAAAATTTGATAAAGATGAGATGATATGCGAGTTTGTTGTCCCAGACGGGCATGCCACAGCCGAATGTTGCTGTTCCGAACGTGAAGAGCTGGATGGACAGAGGAAGAGGAGGATCGAATTTGGTATAGACCGTTTTGTTTGCGACCATGAAGAAGCTTCCGGTTGTCCTAGAATCCTTAATCACGAAACCATTAGCATAAAAATAATTGAAATGTTGTTGTCTGTGGTAGTTTTGAAATGGATACTAGATTATGAGATATGGAAGGAACGTGTAAAATGTTTTGGAGACTAAGCTTATGAGCGGTCTCCGGAAGAGGAAGTAATCTGTTGCCAGTGTGCTGGATCGGAATAGTGTTTCCATTTGCCATTGAGACGGAGTCGAGTCCATTGTAGGAAGAAGCATTGCTTAAGTTGGAAAGATCTCGAGTCATGTGAGAGGTGGCTCCAGAGTCAAGATTCCACTCCGTGTTGTTTGGTGAGGCTTGCTGCTGCGTGTAGTGAGCTCGAGGGTTCGTCGAGGAAGATGAAGCATACTGAAGATTGCAGCGATGCCAGAAATCTATCGTGATATGCCCTGTTTTGCCGCATATTTGACAAACCGGGCGCGGAACAGAGGATTGATTCTGCTGTGGACGAGCTTCGTTGCTGGAGTTGGGTCGCGCATTTTGATTCTTGTATTGGGATCTTGTGAAGCGACCACGATTGGGCTTGTTCAGAACCGAGAGAAGAGCTGAGTTGTCGAACGGGGAACTGAGTTCTTTGGAATGATCTTGCTGAAGGTTTATTTCTTCACTACATAGAAGAGAGTATAAATTTTCCAAGGAAATAGGTGTCAGAGAGGTACGAATCGCTGCCTTGAAGGGATTGTATATGGTTGGGAGACCGTTCAGGGTGTAGAGTATGATGTCTTCATTGTCGATCTTGGATCCAGCAGCTACAATATTGTCTACGAGATTCTTGATTTGAGTGAAGTATTGTTGCATTGATCGATCTTTCATTTGGACTTGGTGTAATTCGTTCTTGAGCTGAATTACTCTCGAACGATTGGTGGGTTGAATTCTGTATTCAATAATCGTCCAGATCTCGTTTGGTATGGATAACGTGAGCACGTAGGGAAGCACAGATGCAGAGATTGTGGATAGAAGCGCGGAGACAAGATTTCGATCAATGAGTTTCCATAGTCGATGATCGTTGACGGAGGAGGAGGGAGGGCACGAGCTCGTGCCCGTGAGATGGTCGCTGAAACCATTTGCGGCGAAATGCTGATGCATTTGATGTCGCCATATAGAGTAGTTCTCGTTGGTGAGGAGAGTGGGAACGAGATTCTTAAGATTGGAGATAAAAAATTTGAGAGGTGCCGGAACCACAAATTCCTCCAGCATTGTGGTGATGTTTGATTCTCTTTGCGTGGATGCCGACGATCCCTGATCGGCCATGGATGGCGGGGAGAGCAAGGCCAAGGATACGGAAGCAAGAACAAAGGTCACTGAGAAGGACGGAAGAACGTAAGCCGCTGGGCAATACGCTCTGATACCATGTTAACAAGATACATCGGAAAGGAAATAATCCAGAAGGACAGAGAAAGTAGAATTGATTTGTTGAATCCATGTACAAGACTAGGCCTGGCTATATATATAGACTACAGGCTGTTTTAACCATACATCAAGAACCGTAAAATACTAAAGACTTAGACCACAGATTAGGACCTACTGCCATGTATACACCTGTGCTAACACTATCATCTAGTACATATCACATAATGTATTATTTTTCTATTTCTTATACATGTAACTTTACGTATAACCCTCTTAACCTTATAAATAAAAGGTTAAGAGGAATATTTTAAATTTTCATGTTTTTTTTTTTTTTTTTAACTTTTAACTAAGGACCTTTTAGCTTCTCAATTACTCTCCATATTTGATGGTTTTCTTGCTTTGTTCTCTTGCTCTAACTTGCCAAAATTCTCATCCATGGACAAATTTTAATCCAACATAAGTGACATTTAAGCCCAAAAATTAAAAAAAACAACCAAAATTTTTTGAGATTATATCAGCTTGCTATAATAGGACCAATGAATAAAATGGTTAAACTTTATTGCTTAAAAAATTCTTTATTATTAAAAAAATATCTTTAATATTCTCAATTTTTCCTTCATTATACTTTCTTTTTAGATTAATTAAACATATATCTCTTAATTTTATTTATCCCAAAATTAATTTAAAAAATAAATCATCTTCATGGAAGAGATCTGATCCAAAATCTCCTCTTCATCATTTCACTCCACAGCTAAATCTTTATGGTAGAGAGAGTTGTAGCAATAAGAATAAAGAAGAACTGAATAAGATTAGAACGAAAAAATTTTACAAAATAATCTAAATCATATTTTAAAAAATGAAGAAATTTATTAAATTAATTATTTGATTGTATGTAATTAGACACCAATAATAATTTCAAAATTTACAAATCTTCTCCAAAATATTTTAAAATTTATTTCATTTTTATATTTGAAGTGAAATGAACATTTTTAAAATATATTTTATATTTACAAGCAATTAACTCTCAGTAAATTAGGCTTCGTTTGAGACAACTTCCTTACTACTTTTTGAAACAATTTTTTAGTACAAAAATTAATAATTCATTTTTTTATTAAAAAGAATCTTTAGAAAGTAGTAAGAAAGCTATCACAAACGAAGTCTTAGTCATATGCACTGCTCCTAGTGGCTGGTGCGGCGAATTAGATATCCAATCCGGTGATGCCACGTCACCCAAATACACTGGATCCTGGTGTATTTTGGTGACGTGGCGACACCGGGTTGATGTCCGGACGAATCTGGACGCAATAATTTGCCGGTGCTTAGACACTTATCTTAGAGGCAAGGTGGAGCAAAAAAATTATCTTTCTGGTGGAACAAATTGACTATTTTAAAAATACACTTAACTTTTTTCATTTAGCTATGAAGCCGATATTGGCAATTAAAAAGAAAAAAAAATTGACATATAAATGATGATAAATACAAACAATTGAAAGCATCTCTCCAATGCATGCCACCTATATTTTCTATTTCTGATTATATTATTCATTAAATTATCAATATTATTAATTATATTTTTAATTGGATAAATTAGGAAATAATATTGATTGGATAAATTATTAAATGTGTTTAAATTATATTCTCATAGAAGTTTTCATAATTTTTTTTTTGTAATTTTAATTGGGCTTAATCTAAAATAAAATTTGCCATTAGTAGTTAAATGTTTTTTTATTATTAGAGGATTTACGTGCATAAAACTCAAAACTTTATCATATGAGTTTGTTTGTTAGTTAATTAAACGATCACGAACGAGCTTTAATCGAACCAGACAACGAGTAGTTTGTCGAACGTTTGGTTCGCTTGCAGCCCTACTTGTAACTTCAAATAATAACAAAAATAATACCTAACTTCTTAGCATTTTGGCACATCGTTCACATGTCGCCACGACTTCTTTATCTTTGCATGCTATTGGTCCCAACGTCACCATCGCAAATCATTGTAACGTCAATCCCGTCGCCATCGTAACATGCCATCGATTCCGTTCCCAATTTCAAATATCACCACTCTTATCGATGTGAGATTCATTGTAACCTCCAATGAGATCTCCATTTGACTTCCTTATCCCCAGTCTCTGGCCCATCACGACATTTAGGGTCTTATTGTTAACAGAGTTACAATGGTGGTTCATTTTTAAGTCATAAGGGGGAAAATGATTTATCCAAATTTTAGGGGGTTGCTTTTGTAATATGTATAATTGCAAGAAAATTTAAAGTTGTAATTTTTAAATTATTCATACAAGATATAATAATAGTGAAATAGAGATTTATCTTAGATAAGAGAATAACAATAGACTCTAAGCACTATGTAATTTGCACTATATATAAAAGCACAAGAACTTGTATTCATGTAATCACCAAGTAATCTTTCAAGCATAAACAACTATATAATTAAATATGCAAGGAATAAAAAAACAAGTACAAATATTTTGATACAAAAGGTTTTTACATGATTTGCCACTTAACCAGCCTATATCAAAAGCCTAATCCTCACCAAGATTAGGATTTCAATATTGGATTTGAATCTATAAGTTATACTTCTTTACACTTAGATGTGTTAATAAATAATAATCTGATTTGAATTCTAACTCAGAAAATCTAAATTTGGGTTGACCCGATTAATATTTGGATTGGGTTCAGATTAAAAATCTTGACTTAATTAATTTTCGGATTGAGTTCAATTTTACGCAAAAATCCAAAATTGACTCGATTATGGTTCAGATTTTGGTTAAATAGGTCGGGCTCAGGTTAAACGTATCATTTTTGGGTTAAACGGGCAGTATTTGCGTTAAAAGAGACATGTTAAACTAAAAACTTGCAAGATCTGTATGGTAAACCAGTCGTGTACAGATTAAATATTTTGACTGTTATGATAAACCAATCGGGTTTGGGCTAAGCATATTTGGATCATATTTATTTTGGATCAAATCTGAACTTGATCAACCAACCTATAGTGACACCTTTATTTCCATCCTTAATAAATACACCTTTAAAACTTAATAAATTCACCAACATACAAAATAAATAATTAAGAAAGATTCATGATAATAAAAAGCACCACATATATTAAATAGATGAAAAAACTATCCACATTAGTACTTGGCAATAAATTGAATACAATAAAGGAATTTAGCTATTCATATGATGCCATCAAAAAATAGAGATGATGAAATATTTTAGTGAAATTTCATGTTTTGAAAATAGGACAAATCAATGAATTGGTTTGGCTATTATGGGTCATATGTTGACTCATTCGATCGGTCAGGTCAGGTCAAGTCAAATCTAATCAATAATATAAATAATTAAAATATAATTTTAATGTTTTAATGTCTCGATCTCTAGGGTTACAATCATGCTAAATTCATACAAATATTATCATTGAACTAACTTTAATTGTTTACAACAACAACAACATCAATCCTTTATTATAATACCTGAATCCTTTTTCTTCTTTGTGTCGTATTAAGAGACAAATTTTCATTTAAATCTAATAAAGAAATACCATTTCTAATATTTTCCAACCAAGTATTTTTAGGTTCATCGCTACCTTTGTTAACATAAGACAAATCTAATAAATCTAATCTCTTAATCGGGTCATCAGAAGGACACTGTTCATATAGTTTAATATTAAAAAAAAAAATCAAGTTAAACTAAACGCATTCATATATTGATTATTTTCATAGCATATGCACAAAAAATGCTTTCACATGAATGTTTTTGACAAACATGGATTAACAAATAATATATTAATTAATTAAATGAGCCTAACTACTAAAATATAAAATTAAATAGGCTTTTACTAGGGAAAATACTTCATATTTTATGCAACAAATTATGTTCTTTAATTGTGTATCATTTGAGCTTTAATGCGAAACCAAGCTTAGAAAATCCACAATATAAGAGATATATGCTTCGTTTGGGACGACTTTCTTACTGTTTCTTAAATCAACTTTACTTTAAGAAGCAGTAAGAAGCAGTAAGAAGGTCGTCCCAAACGAATCCATAGTCTAATCCACCACTGTGTGTCATCAAAGAAAGAAAGGAACTCAATAATTAGGGGTGCGAACGTACTAGCCGATTTTCGACAAGCATCAACTTTTCATCTCGGCTCAATAAGTATTGTTAAGCTTGGCTAGTTAAAGGAACGCTCATCATTTTTTTATTTATGTCCCGTCTCAATTCATCCACGTTTCAAACCGAATACGAGCTATCAATAATTATAAAATATACTTGAAAATCATATATAAATTATAACATATTTAAATCACTAGCTAAGTACAAAAAAAAAAAAATCACTAGCTAAGTATGTATACAAATAGAAATATATCAATATGAATATACTGAATAGTTTAGGAGTGGATTACTTATGAGTCATTATGGGCCTTAATAGATCATAGGTAATTAGGGTTTATTACATGCATGAATATTTGTTCAGTGAGTCATTAGGAGTCTTATTATCGTATAAATTTGAAATAAAATAAGTAAATGAATGAATTGAATTATGAAGCCTCTCGCCTTATTTATTAAACAAAATTGCTGACTATAACTTATGATTATATTTGCAATATTGTAATTATATTTACCTCATATGCCAAATGTACCAATAACTACTCCTTAATAATCAGAATCAAAGTAATGCTACAAGCTTCTTAAATACTGATTGCCAACTGCTATTTGATGAAATGTCAGTGATGTTTTGCTTATTTAAAGTTATGTATTTCAGTGATGTATTCTCATATTAAATATAATTAGTCAAATTTTATTAACCAAATGATTATAGTTATCTGTTAATTAATTGTGATGTGCTATTAGGACATGGAGGTCGGAGGAAAGTGGTCAGGCTATAGTATTTGGAGGACTGTTGTAAAGCAATGATGGTCGGAGGACTGTAGTTTGAGATTGGTTTGATTGTGGCAATTAGGTGATGGTTCGATGGCAGCAATCAAGCGGTTTTCAAATGGAGCTTCTGAATTCATTAAGTCTTTGAGCTCTATCAACCTTTGCTACACACAAAGCTTCATTAATTTCTACTTGGCATAAACCTAATAATTTCATTTTATGATTTTATTTAAAAGACATTTAATATTTTTAAATTTCCTAAAATATCCTTAAAAAGGAATTAAAAAGTCCTCATAATCCCCTATATTGGCTGCAAATTTTGCATTTCTTAGGGCAGTGGCAATGTTGTAAATAATGTGAAGTTATAATTTTAACATAATTTATTCAATATAATACCAATTTATATTATATGATATATCAAATCTCAAATGAAGCTATTTAATTAACTAAATGTATTTAAAATTAACATCAAATTTATTAAGTATAACATATTGTTATGTAATATACACTTAATTAAATATAATTAACACAACTAAGCAAATTTAATGTAATATATAAAACTTAGTAAATTCACCAACATACAAAATAAATAATTAAGAAAGATTCATGATAATTAAAAGCACTAGAGATATTAAGGCTTCGTTTGGGACGGCTTTTTTATTGCTTTCTAAAACGGAGTTTTAGTACAATTTTTTTTATTTTTGTACTAAAACTCCGTTTTAAAAAGCAATAAAAAAGCCGTCCTAAATGAAGCCTAAATAGATGAAAAAACTATCCACATTAGTACTTGGCAATAAACTGAAAACAATAAAGGAATTTAGCTATTCATTTGATGCCATCAAATAATAGAGATGATGAAATCTTTTAGTGAAATTTCATGTTTTGAAAATAGGACAAATCAATGAATTGGTTTGGCTATTATGGGTCATATGTTGACTCATTCGATCGGTCAGGTCAAGTCAAATCTAATCAATAATGTAAATAACGAAAATATAATTTTAATGGTTTTAATGTCTCGATCTCTAGGGTTATAATCATGCTAAATTCATGCAAATATTATCATTGAACTAACTTTAATTGTTTACAACAACAACAACAACATCAATCCTTTTTCTCCATTGTGTTGTGTTAAGAGTCAAATTCTCATTTAAATCTAATAAAGAAATATCATTTCTAATATTTTCTAACCAAGTATTTTTAGGTTCATCGCTACCTTTGTTAAAATAAGCCAAATCTAATAAATATACTCTCCTAATAGGGTCATCGAAAGGACACTGTTCATATAGTTTAATATTACAAAAATCAAGTCAAATTAAACACATTCATATATTGATTATTTTCATGGCATAAGCACAAAAAATGCTTTGACATGAATGTTTTTGACAAACATGGATTAACAAATAATTAATAGATTAATTAATTAAATGAACCTTAGTACTAGAATATAAAATTAAATAGGCTTTTAGTACTAGGGAAAATACTTCATATTTTATGCAACAAATTATGTTCTTTAATTGTGTATCATTTGAGCTTTAATGCGAAACCAAGCTTAGAAAATCCACAAGATAAGAGATATAGGTTTTGTTTGGGACGACTTTCTTACTGTTTCTTAAATCAACTTTACTTTAAGAAGCAGTAAGAAGGCCGTCCCGAACGAATCAATAGTCTAATCCACCACTTTGTGTCATCAAAACAATAAAAGAACTCAATAATTAGGGGTGCGAACATACTAGCCGATTTTCGACAAGCATCAACTTTTCATCTCAGCTCAATAAGTATTGTTTAGCTTGGCTCGTTAAAGGAACGCACCTCATTTTTTTATTTCTGTCCGCCTCAATTTATCCACGTTTCAAACCGAATACGAGCTATTAATAATTATAAAATATACTTAAAAATCATATATAAATTATAACATATTTAAATCACTAGCTAAGTATGCATACAAATATAAATATATCAATATGAATATAATGGATAGTTTAGGAGTGGATTACTTATGAGTCATTATGGGCCTTAATAGATCATAGGTAATTAGGGTTTATTACATGCATGAATATTTGTTCAGTGAGTCATTAGGAGTCTTATTATCGTATAAATTTGAAATAAAATAAGTAAATGAATGAATTGAATTATGAAGCCTCTCGCACTCTTTTCTCTCTGTAAATTTTTGTAGTTGTAGGCACTCTCAAATTACCCCTTCGTTTTCTCTAATCTACTCGTTAAGTTTTGAATATGTTCGAAGTTGCTTAGCTATCTCATTTTTGTTGTGTTATCTTCTTCATTTCGTAGTTAGGTTTGCAACGGCGAAATAACTTCTGAAATCCTATCAGAATAAATTCGAGCTGCCCTACACCCCAAAATTCTGAAGCTAAAGATCAAGAAGGAGAAAAATTATTAGGTCCGGACACCGGACGTAGTTCTATATCCGGACGCCAATAACATGTTGCCACGTGCTCTTACTCTTTACCGCGTGGCCCGACGACCCGAGCCAGGCCGTAACCCGGTATTGCGCGCTATGTTCGGGCATTGTTCGGTATTGCTAGGTATTGTTCGGTATTGCTAGGTATTATTCGGTATTGCTCTTGACAGAGCGGTATTTCTCGTTATTGTCAAGCAATACCTAGCAATACCGAGCAATACCTAGCAATACCGAGCAATACCCCGGTCTGAACAAATCAGCCAATACATAGCAATACCGGGTTCGGGTCGTCGGGCCGCACGGTAAAGAGTAAGAGCACGTGGCGACATGTTATTGACGTTTGGATGTAGAGCTACATCAGGTGTCCGGACCTAAGAATTTTTCCAAGAAATGAGGGACAAAAACGGAAGTTGCAGGAAAAATTATTCATAACCTTACACCTAATTTATTAAACAAAATTGTTGACTATAACTTATGATTATATTTGCAATTTTGTAATTATATTTACCTCATATGCCAAATGTGCCAATAACTACTCATTAATAATCAGAATCAAAGTAATGCTACAAGCTTCTTAAATACTGATTGCCAACATGGTATTTGATGAAATGTCAGTGATGTTTTGCTTATTTAAAGTTATGTATTTCAATGATGTATTCTCATATTAAATATAATTAGTCAAATGTCATTAACCAAATGATCATAGTTATCTGTTAATTAATTGTGATGTGCTTTTAGGACATGGAGGTCGGAGGAATGTGGCCAAGCTATAGTATTTGGAGGACTGTTGTAAGGCAATGATGGTTGGAGGACTGTAGTTTGAGATTGGTTTGATTGTGGCAATTAGGTGATGGTTCGATGGCAGCAATCAAGCGGTTTCAAATGGAGCTTATGAATTCATTAAGTCTTTGAGCTCTATTGAATCTCAATCTAAGACTCTCTTCATATAGAGAGTTAAGTTTATATCTAATTTTTAGAGTGACATGCCGTATAAATATATTTAAAATCTTAAAAACTCCGTCATATAGCGTGATTGATTCCCTCAATCATATATCATTATTTTGCATTTTAAGTATCTTAATGATTTTGTAATGAAACGATCTTAGGCTCATTGAATTTTTCTTGTCGAGCACCCAATTTGGTTATAACCAAGCGAGATTTAGAGATCGTTCAGTCATCTAATCAATATCCCAAAATTTCTAATTATATTTCAATTGCTTGATTTGAGATTGTTCGGGCTTGGATCATATCACATTTGGTGTCGATGGATTTGTCTCATTTAGAAGTTCAGTTTGACTATAAGTTTGCTACAATCGAAGTTCAGATGGTCCTCAATTTGATTCTGAAAAATTTCAATTCAAATATGCACTGAGATTCATACATTTTGAGTGAATTTTTGGGTGACATATCAAAGATTAACAAATACAATTCTCAAGGAATAAACCTCAACAAAGCCATCCACATGATCAAAAATAGAAATGAAGGGGACAAAGAACTATGTGATCTTGATAAAGTTCTTCACCAATTTTTTCTCCTTTAAGTTAAATTCTTTGATTTTAAACCAAACAATTTAATTTTAATTTTACATAATAATTATCAAAGTGGATGTTATTCTTTTCTAAGTTAAAAAAACCAATGATTAACAATTTCAGGGCTCCTATCTCCTATGAGTGAAAGGAGAACAAAATAAAAGATTATGTTAATTTGACCCTTTTTCTCATTTTCTTCTTTCTCTTTTCTTCGATCGATCATCTTAATGCCATTATTTACATGCCAACATAAATCTAACAAAGAAGTGTCACATTATATATTTACAAATCTACCAAATTATATTCCAATTAAACTATTGTAAGATTCGACTTATCATTCCTCTTCCTCTCCTACATCTTCCTTCTGTTCATTTTCTTTCGATGGCAACTATTTTTCTATTCTACGGTCGAACTCATAGTGCACTGCTCAGAAATATATTTGAGAATCCCGATGGGCCAAGTTCCAGTACATAACCTAAACCCTAAAACTATTATTCTTTTGTTATTATTTGCTTAAACACACACATCTTTTGTGGGCCATATTCCACCATCTTCTATGCATCAATGAGTTCTTATGATATTCATACATAAAACTATTAGTTGATATCTACTTCTTAACAATCCCCTATTTTATATATTTATTTATTTATATATATATTTGTCTTTATCTACCTCAATTAAGGGGCACCAACCAAACATTTTGCAATTTTTTATTTTTATTTTTTTTGCATTTTGCCCTAACAATCTCATCATCATATTGAATGACAACTTGCATAATAATAATATTTTTTTTCTTAATTTACTAACATATAAATGGATTCAATGATGTCATTCTTGTCTTATATTTGACCTATATCATTCCTTGATAATCATCACCTACCATTCTTTAGTTGTATCTAACTCATCATACATATATAATACAACAAAGAAATCACAATAATTTAATGCAATAATCACTTCAATCATTCCATATCATTGCTCATAGTTGCTGTGGCAACTTCTCTTAACAAAAAAAAAAAAAAAAAACTATAAATTTTTTTTAAAATTTTCTTGTTCATAATGCAATAACAATTATAAACCAAGCTTTATAAAATATTTCTGTAATTTAAACCAGAGTATTCATCACCACTAATTGTTTATAATAATATAAATTAGGGGTGTCAATTTCGGGTCACGGGTCGGGTTCGGGTCGAACCCGAACTGACCCGAGTTCAAACGGGTCAACCCTAACCCGACCCGGGTAGACAAACGGGTCGAAAAACCGAACCCGGACCCGACCCGGCGGGTTGCCGGGTTGACACGACCCGACCCGGTTTGGGTGGCCGGCGCCGGAACCGCGGCGGCCGACGGCGGCGGACGCGAGCGCGACGGGCGGACGCGA
>NW_021318595.1:12376638-12412219 GCF_001605985.2 Dendrobium catenatum
TATATATATATATAATGGTATAAGTTTTGCTAATTCAAATTCTTAAGAAATTAGTTATTTATATACCTAAAAAAATAGCATGATTGGCAGGAATCTAGAGGTAAAATTTGAATTTGCAAATTTCTGAAATTAAATTCAAGATCATATAAATTTAAATTTATGTGAACTTATAGTTAAATTGAACGTCTCAATAAGACAGGCCCAATTATACTAAAAGTTGTCTAATACGAGTGTAAATGAGCTCAAATCAAGTACTTGAAGTATAATTGAAAACTTCAAACATTAATTGGATGACCAAATTATCTCCAAAATTGACTTGCTTATAATCGAATCGAGCAGCTCAACAAGACGAATCCAAAGAGCATAAGATTACTTAATTATGAAATCATTAAGATATTTAAAAATTGAATAAATATTTAACGATCAAATGAATCAATATTGTCGTACGATTGAGAATTTTGTATTTTGGATTCTAGTTTAAATTATCAAAATGTTTATCCCAAAAAGCCTATAAATAAGGCTCCATTCTTCATATGAGGGGATGGGGAAGAAGAATAAAAAGATCTATTGCATTTTCCATTCATCGCTGCCTACAACTTCCACCAACTATTACCACCAACAGCCACCTGCATCGCTACTTATCTCCAGCAATAATCACCGCCATCTTTAGACTTCTGACAAGATATTGAACCTTGCTGTTGAGTTTCAATTGTCCAATTGTAGACACCATACTATTGTAATCTTACAAAGGAGAAATAATATATTTTATTCCCAAATAGCCCTCTTCTTCAACTATGATGAAAGAATGATTCTTGTATCCTCTAATATAGAGTGGATTTTTTTTATCTCGGCTAGACCTCGAGATTTTTTCTCTTTTTGGATTTTTTATGGGAAAATTTTCCGATCATAATATTTTTATGTGTGATGAACTTTAATAACGTTGGATGTAAAACACACTCTGTTGACTCAAATTTTTTTAACACGTAACAATTATATAATCATATTTTAAGCAAATTTAAACTTAAATGTTGCATGATTATTAGGGTTACAAATGAACTGAACGTTTAATGAACAACCTATGGTTTGGCTCGATAAAAAGTTAGTGTGCATGATAGTTTGATAGTCGAGCATACCTGAACATTTTTATTAAAACTCAATTGTTAAATGAGCAAGTGTAAACAACTTTTTTTTTTTAACGAAAACTCTATTAAAATAAGGAGAGGAGGTTACAACAGTCCACGAGCCAAAATATAAAAAGAAACAAAGATAGAGAAAAATAAAAAGTAAAAGTCGAGCTCAGAACTCGGCCGAGGCTACCAGCAACCCCTAAGCCACGCATGAACCGTCCAGTGAGGTGAATTCAACGTCCACAAACCAACCAAAAATTCGACGAACAACACCAAAGGTTGCCCCCAGCGAGGTAAAGGGGTACGAGCCCCAGCCACATCACTGCCCACCAAAAAATCCGACCAGAACATCCTGAGAAGCAAACCCGAAGCATAAGAAGGGAACAGAAACAGAACACAGAAACATCATCTTCTTCTACGGCCCCTTCCACGAAAACGGCCTCGTGAAGCAGCCGAACAAACAGGTCTATCTCTAACCATACCGAATTCATTCCCTGGATCAAAGTGTAAACTTGTTATTCAACATATTTATGATTATTAACAGTGTCATTTAAAGCGTGTGAATAAGCTTATTAAGAAGTTCAATTAACACTTAATTAAAAAATTTGTAAAATTAATTAATATTATTTAAAATGTAAATACTAGCCAAACTAATATAAATTTTAATTGCACAAATGATGTGGCCAAAGAGAACCCCAACCAGTAATTGCTAATTAGAGCAACAGCATATCACGTTAATTATTATTATTATTATTATTATTTAGAGTGCAACACATGAATTTCTCAGGAGATCACTCATCTTAATGCTGACTTCCTATGAAGGATTGGGATGGGTGACCTACTGGGTAGCTCTCATGTTACAACACTTGAGAAAAATCATTAAATTTATAGCGATATTAAATACATATATTATTTGAATTTTGATATGTTAGCATAGTTTTTAATCATAATTGAGTCTCAAAAATGATATTATTTAGGTCATGTGGAAGTTTTTTTTTTTTTTTGGTGACATTTGGGCCAATTAAGACAAACTCACACAAACAACACATATGCAAAACTCGAACTCATGACCTCTTGATTGATAGTCAAAGTTCCAAACCGACCGATCAAGACAAGTTATGTGAAGTTAAAAATTATCTCAGTGGAAAATTGACTCCTAGGCTTGGAAGGACTCCTAAAGATTCCTAGAAAGATTCTAGAAAATTAGAAAATTTCTTCTAAGATTAAAAGGGAAAAAACATTGAAGACAAAAAAAATTATTTTGGAATTCAAAGAAGCTTTCTTTAGACACCAAAGAGGAAAATAATAATAATAATAATAATAATAATAATAATAATAATGAAAATGAGAGCTTATTTTTAGATTCTATGAAAGAGCAATTAAGGAATACCTAATTAAATATATTTTATTTGTCTTTTGTAAACAATATTGATTGCATGCACATCCTCCTTGTAAACCAAGCAAGCTTTGATATGATATATTTGATTTTTGCACATAAATTTCTTATAAACTCTTCAAAATGAATAACATAATCTTGGCCAACTGATTTATTAGTCTTATTAAAAATAGAAGATAAATATTTTTAGAAGAACAAATATATTTAGAACTCTCTAATGAGATTCTAGTTTTAAAAAATTCTTCGAGGTCTATGTAAGTCTTAAGGACTTGGAAGTTTCAAAGACTCTTAAACATAAAAGGATGAATATTCGATCCATTTGCTAAAGCCCATAGTAATGGCTCAAGCTAAGGATGTAAATGAGTTGAGTCGAGTTCAACTCATGACTAAATTGTGCTTGGCTCACCTATTTATAACGGTGGGCACAAACCTGAGCTTGAGCTAGAATTGAGCTCATATATTGATCTTGAACTCAATGCTATAGTAACCATGCGATCAAGCCCTACTTGTGTGCTCATATCGACAATAGCTCATTGGAGAAGGTGTCGATAGAAATCGACGGGAAGAGTGATGATTGTTGACAGGAACTCATATGTGAAGGCACCAGTGCATGACTAGAGATAGGAGCTCATTGGAGAAGCCATCAATAACAACATATGATGGGATTAGCGAGGAAGTTGTGCAAGCGTTTGATAGAGGGAACTGATGAGATCAACAACATATGAAGAAGAAGAGGCATTTGTGTGACATGTGGCTTCAAGTCTAATGCTCAAAATCAAACAGGGAATAAACAAGAATTAAGAATCTAAATTTTATTGAGTTGGCTCACGAGCCAACAAGTCGAGCCTCATCCATCTCAAACTCGTGCTCATTTGATATACGAGGTTTAATCCGGGCTTCTGCTCTAACTAGCTTCTTGAAAAACTCAAACCATGACTCGTGTTAACCAGTTGAGTTCATGCTAGCTCTAAATCGGCACGGCTTACTTACACCCCAGCTCAAGCAAGAATTAATAATCTTCATTTTATTGAGTTGGCTCATGAGCAAACAAGTCGAGCCTCACATCCATCTCAAACTCGTGCTCATTTGATATACGAGGTTTAATCCGGGCTTCTGCTCTAACTAGCTTCTTGAAAAACTCAAACCATGACTCGTGTTAACCAGTTGAGTTCATGGTAGCTCTAAATCGGCATGGCTTACTTACACCCCAGCTCAAGCCCGAAAGTTCATGAATATATTTTTTATAATAAAGAAAAATAAATAAAACATTTAATTAATAATTTTTTGACAAAACTTATACTAACCCATCCAAATAAATCCCATATAATTTCCCCAACCTCATAAATATTCATTAACAAACATTTCTCCTTTCCTCTTCAAGCTTCTTCAACCTCAGTCAAAAACATCCAAACATCACATTACTAAACCCAAAAAAAACAATCTGATTAATTTGAGAAACAAATCGCAATAACTCCAACACATCTTGAACACATCTCCTATGTCTCATTCATATCCCAACTGAACTAAATCAGTTAGGTCCAGCAAAGAGTTTGGTCCCCAAACTCCCCAAAATACCTATAAAGATATGTGAAGAACAAGTAATCTTAGCATCAAAGAAGATATTGCAGACATCCTCTTCAATGTGAACTGTCCAGCCATAACTGGCATTTCTTCTGAATTCAAAAGAAGAATCTATTGTCTCTGTGAGGCTGAGAAGAGAGAGCTCATCTGCCTTCTATCTTCTTTGATCTGAAGGCTTTACTCCTGTGGACCAGAGCCAACACTACATTAATAAATCTGAATTTTGGAGGATTGGAAGATGGATAGATATATAAGGCCTTTAATGGCAAGTAGCTCTCATGCCTAAATTAATAGAAAATTGACTATTTGTCTGCTTGTCATGGCTTACCACGTGCTGTTTTGGTTTTTCCACTGTTTTTTTGTGCTATCTGAGCTGTTTTTTCTTCTAAGTTAATGAGGTTTTATTGATACTATGATGGTTTCTTTAATGACTTTATTAAATGTCAATGATGAGAATCACGAGTTAATAATACCTTTGTAATATTGAATTATGCTGTGGGGATCGCTAAGGAATCTTTTTCTTCTTTTTTTAGTTGATAGAAAACTATTGTGTTTCTTTTTGTTGAAGTAATGGTTGGATGGAATCCAATGAGGTTGAAGGTCTTATTATTTCTGTTTGAATTCTTAGGAGATGAAGCTTTATTACCAAAGCAATGGCTGTTGTACTAATCAACCATGCAGTCTAAGGCTTCGGTTCGGACTACATTATTATCGCTTTCTAAAGTAGCTTTTAAGTACAAAAGTTCTTGAAAGCGGCTTTAGAAAGCGGTAAGAAAGTTGTCCCAAACAAAGCTTAAATATGGAGAAATTTGGGATAGCTTGCAATTTTTATAGAGATGGTTGCAAAGAGGAAAAGTAAATTTTTTTAAAGGTGTGGGTATTATAAAGTTCTTTTTAAAAGTCAAATAACAACAATTTTATAGTTTCCACACATTAATAGATTTAGAGCTCATTTGGGACGACTGTAGCTTTTTATAAAGTGGTTATGGAGAACACAGTTTTTTTAAAAGTTGTTGTAGTAAATAACTTCCTACCCCAATAAATTATTAAAAAAAATAAAAAAAACAGTGACAAAACAAAAATTATGACTGCGATCTGAAAAGCGAAGCACTAAGAAAGCTGAAGCCTTAGTTACAAAAAACAATTTTCTACCACAAAAATTTCTGAAAACAACGAAAAAGCAACAATAAAATTGTAGGCATACCACAGTGTGATTGAGGTCTCAAAAATAAAATAGGTAGAAAACTGCACCTTACTATTATGTGGGAGCCATAAAAAACTATTATCTAATTTTTAAAAAAATAAAAAAAAAAATTATAATACTCATAGAAACTTAAAAAAAAAACTTTTAATGCAAATGCCTTCATAAAAAGCTATAGCCATCCCAAATAAATCTTTTTCTCAATGAATTGCAAGAAAAACAATTTCTTTGAAATTTGAAATTTATCTTATTGCATTTATGAGTCTCAGTCATAAATCTTATTTAATTTTAATTTGATTTTATATTTATTTGAATTCACACATAATATGTGAGTCAATAAATATCATAATCATTAAAAAAATATTTATTATGTATAAATTGGGCCACATCTGCACTAACTTTGATGCATTATATTTCTTGCACATTCAAACAAGAAATAAGCTAACAACCACCTTAATGAGAAAACTATTAAATAATGATAGAGAGTAATGGGTCTTATTGTTACCTGTAAATATACATATTCTTCTCAACAAGAATGCATAAAAGTCCAAAATTTCAAATCAACATAATTAAAAACAAATACATAAACAGTTTTTAAGCATAAAACCCCCTACACTTTTCATATTTGCACTTGAGAGGCCTTTGCAGCAGAGCAAGGTAAGCTAGCTGAACAAGAAAGGAAGAATATAATACAGTAGATTGAAATCTGTGGGTGGTTTTGGTAAGAAAAATAGCATAAAAAATGTAAAGTGTAATTTTTTTTTATTTGGTCAATTTTTCATTAATTTGTTCAGCTTATCATGCAATGTAATTTAAAATTATTCTATATTTGCAGCTCTAAATATTGAGAAAGGGTTAATTTTAATTATCTTCAATTGTGTAACTTTGTGCAGCCTAACAAAACAAAGTTGTGATGATTTCAAAAGGATAAGATTAATTTTAATGATTTGAAAAGAATAAATATTTAAAGAATTAAATATAAAACTTTTCATGATATTTATTTCCTTCTCATTTATTTTAAAATAGAAGATTTATTTCCTTCAAGTCACAATTTTTGCTTGGTCCCACACCTTGCTTCCTTACCTTGCTCGATTTACGAAGGACTATAGCTAGGGTATTATGTCACGCACTGGAATCTAAAATGGAAGAATTTCATTTCTTTCTCTTTATATAAATTTTTTCACTTCTTTAACAACTAGATCATTGATAACAAGAACTAACTAATTTCATTCGGAAAAAAATATAAACTCCAATAAGCATAATTATATTTTCATAGTCAATCTTTGCATTTTGATTCTATGTCCAAAAGCATATATACAATAATCATCACTGACTACAAAAGAATATACATTAAAAAATAATAATAATAAACAGCTTGAAGTAAAACTAAACTAGCATCATACAATCATCACTACTTAGCCTTGTATTGCAGGCTCCTTACCATTACCTGAAATAATTTAAAATCATATATTAAGCATAAAAGTTCAGTTAGTAACCAAAACTTATCATTGCATTAAATGCAAAACAAAAGAATTAAAATGCATGTTCCTGTCAATGTCACTACCAATCAATAAGCTATTGATGTGAACACTAAGTAATCGACGAAGTCAATATCAATCATCAGTAAAACAAATATGCTTAGTAAAGTTAAAAGAGGTATATAAAATCATAATACAAATTAATACATGACACAATCAATATTGTTGTGGATCAATGGTTTATGATTTTGATGATAGCAAACATTTTTATTTCTCTACGACTGCCTTATGTACTGACATTCCAGGTTCACACGATTGGACTGCAATTTGGAACCAGCTCAAGATTGGGTAGACTAGGTCTGAGTCAGTTTGTACCCTTTTTTCTTTCTTGAGTCTATTGTATTTATTGTGGCTCCTGATGATTTGTAACGTATAAGAGTTTCTGACTATTCCCTAGAGTTTACTGTTTTTGGTAACATCATCCTAGATGATATTTATATCGGCCGGAACGATCTGTTCAAAAGCAGAAACCCTAATTAGAACATCCTCATTAAAGCAACCGTCATTATGCAAAACACATCGTCCTGGACGATTTTGTATCGGTCAGGACGATAGGCTTAATTCAGAAAGAATCTGCCGCCAGATCTACTTAGGAAATTCTTATTTTTGGATATCGGCCTGGTGGATCAGCCTGGACTATAAAATATCAACCAGGACGATCCATGGCAATTTTTTCAAAATTTCTCTGGCAATTTTGGAAAGCAATTAATGGTGATTTCGTCCGGGCCAATTAGACATCGGCCAGCTTCATTTCAGGGCGATATTCATGACGATTTTCCTCATATTTGAACTAATCGGCCAGGACGATATGTCTATCATCCTGAACGATAAAGTCGACAACTTGCATTAAAGAACACGTTTTTAGCTCTTCTATTTAAGCTATGACAAGGCACTTTGTAAGTGTCTTTGGCAGTCATTATAGCTTCGTTCTTGTTGGGGAAAACTTGAAGAGAAAGCTTGAAAGGGAGTGAGGAACGGGTGAAGTCTGAGAGAGGGAGAAGATCCTGTGAGGGGGGACTCAAGGGAGTGTGGAGGGGGATTCCACATGGTTGCTCCGGCAGGCTTGCATCTTAATACCGTCGGATTCAAGGTTTGTCTCGAGGGAAGTTCACCAAAGAAGAAGTTCACTTTGGTGTCAAAGGACCCGGCAACTCCACCGCACCGGGGAAGGTGGAAGTGATTTTGTAAGGGCTTCTCCGCCTAGCTGTGGGGGCTAAAGGAGAGACACTTGTTTTAGTGCAATACTTGGAGGGTGCCTCCAAGGAGTGGACATAGGTCAAGGTTTGACCGAACCACTATAAATCCGGTGTGTTCTTTCTTGTTATTTTCTTCCGCATTTAATTTCCGCATTTGTTTTATTTGTGGTGATTTTGGTTTGTACTTTGTTTAAAGTTTATTCTTTACCAATTTACCACTCTTTATTTAGCCTTGGCCAGTTCTATAGGGCTTAACATCCCTAACGAACTTTCAAGTGGTATCAGAGCACTTTCTAGTGTCATCTGAGCACTTTCAAATATATCATGTTAGTATGCTATATTATATTGTATCAATATTAATGCTAGTTCACTTAGTTCTATATCAATTGTATCCATTAAAATAGCTCAATGCACTATCATATAAATGCAATCATTAATATGATTATGAAGACTAAGACAATACATCCAACTTTAGTATAGTACTTTCATCATTTCACCCCAATTGTTGGCTAGTAAATTAACACTCTTTAATTCAACCCAAACTGTGGATCAATTGGTCATCAGTCTTTGTCATACTATCATTATTCATTATCATAAGTCAATTTACAAGTGACTTTCAATAAATATTTAAGAGTCATCACTCTATACCCGTCGATATAATTAATTAATCGGTTATAGGCTCTAACTAGGATCACATCACTAATCTTTTATTTTAAGGAAAGCTCATAGGTCCACCCTCTTATGCATGATATTATGTTTTAAAGAGCCAACATATATTAATTATAGTGTTAGCAACAAACATTTCTTTCTTACATACAAATACCATATTTATCTCATATATTAGTTATACCATTTTCTCTATGCAATACAATATCATGTATGAAATATAATAATCCATGAAATGCAAAAAATTATGTGTATTATGCATTTATTTTAGAAAATCATAACTACCAATTTACCTAGTAAAATTCAATTATATATAGTCAAAATGCTCGCGAGTATCATATTTATTATATACAAAATATTACACAGTGAAGGCTTGATAAATGAGGAGAAAATATATTTTTAGAGGATTTGAGAGAGAGAAATCTTATGAAATTAAAACTATCGAATATAAGAGTAAGAGTATGGTCACCTAAATCAAGTTGAAAAAAATCCATGATAGAAGCGACGTATGAAACCACGTTGAAGAACTTTCTCTTTCTTTCTCTTTCCTCTTCTCTCTACCTTCTATTCTTCCCTTCTTCGGCTCCTTCGCTGACAAGAAATGAAATAAGTGGGAGGGCGGCTGAATGGGTTTTTATATGTATACCTAGCTCCATGACTCCCATCCACCATAACACTATATGCCTCTAAAGAGTTACTATTGTACAGAGATCATCAGCACCGTCACATTGAATTCAAGTTCCCAAGCGGTAATCCCCCTAGAAATGTTACACCTGAAGCACAACACCGCAGCGCCCAACGTAGAATTTTCATGTTTTTCAAACAAATTTATTTTAAACTTTTGGGTTATTAAACATTATATGGCTCTCAACCCTTCCCTTAATACATCTGTGTAGACATCCGCCTCCCTCCTTTGACCAAGAACTTCAAAGCTGCAAGCTCCTTTGTTTTTCTTTAGCTGAGTGATGAAGCTGACATCTATCTTTTCTCTTCATCTTCCTCTTTCGACTAAAAGCTGAAAACAGAAAAACCTCCTCCTTGTCTTCTTCTCCCTTGAATAAAAATTACAAAGTAGTGAGCTTTCTTTCTCCCTTTGCTTCTCCTTATCACTATAATCCTATCCCCATAAGTTCTTAGTACCTACTCTTCCATTAATTTCTTTAACTAGCATCATTTTAATAAATTTAATTGTTTTTATTTCTTGCAAAATTTTATTATATTCTCTCCTTGATCTTCACCTACTCATGTCAAGATCCAATACATATTTGTATAAGTATACTAAATTTTCAAACATTAAAGAGAATTTACCATAGATTAGATCTTATTAATTTCTTAGTTAAGTTGCAATTAAGTTTAATATCATAGGTTTATTTTGCAATAATACTAATTTAGTCAGGCTAATTGTGAAAAAAAACCTATATTCTTATCAGCTACACTTAGCTTCCATGCCTTTATTTGCCTAATAATAATTGCTTGAGAATTATTTTGTGTAAGACCTTTACATTAACTTTTCATCTACTATGTTGTGATTGGATCAAGATTAACTTGGAGATTAGTAGCATTCTCTTAGTGAAAAGTAACTTTAATTTAGTATTAAATGTAATATTCTTTGTTAAGAACATTATCCTTGTTGCTTTTATTAGGTTCTTAGATATCTTTAGTTTGCTAGACCTACTTTCAATACTCAATTATCACTAAATATCTTTTCATAGATTTTATTAAATGTTCACAATGGATTTATCATATGGTGGAAATAATTTTGGCTTATTTATCGCTTCACAAGCTCATGTAGATTGAATTGATTATTATAGTACATCTACTTTTGTGCATGTTTCTTCCATTCACTATAATAAATGATATTCGTATAAATCACATTTTCTTGATAATTTACAATTATCATATTGACTATATACTACCTTTTATATTTTTTCATAAAAATATAAAATTGTATGCTTGTATACAATGGTATATAGGTTGATGATGCCCTTTTGGATTTTAGTTTGTTAGACCGACAGGCTTACAGAGTAATGACTCTATTGAAAATCATTGGATTTATTTGGTTTGGTATTTATCTTCTTGATTTAAGGGGGTCTTGGATAAAATTGATTATATATATATAAATAATAAAGTTTAAATGTGATTGATGATTCATATATATAAATATGTACAAGCTTATTAGATGTTGTAGTATATGAATGTTGATTTAAAAGTGCATTTAGTTATAATTTGTCATGAACACGAATCATGAACAACATTGTTGAATCAAAAACCATCCTTGGGTGATGCCCTGGCCCTACTTGTAGGACTAGTTAGGAAAGTGTAGAACAAGAGAGGAAGGGATTAGCAAGTACAAAGAAAAAGCTATGAAACTTTATATCTTCTTTGTGAATAAAAATTAGCATAATATTTAAAAAATGACTCCCAACCTCGTATTTTTAAGTTAGGAAGACTAAATAAGAGGCTACACCTAAGGAATAATAAAATAATACATGATTTGATTATTATAAACATATGTATAGGACTATGGAGGCTACATGTGGTTAGTTATCTCTAACCTAGGTAAGACACCTCTAATGAGTGCCTTCAGCAAGTAGATCTAACAAGTGCCTTTAGTGATTGTCTCTAGATGGTTAATCCAATGAGTGAGGTTTTGGTTAGATTTAAGTTATTATTATTAGGTGGATGAGTGTCTCCTGCTTACTTAATATATGCTCATATGCTTTAGGTGAGTTCTTATGAGGCAAGTGCCTTAATTACGCAAGTTCTTCTAAAATGAGTGCCTCTAAGGTAGACCCCTCTAGGTTTGGGTGGGTTCTTCTAAGATAAGTGCCTTTGAGGTGGATCCTACATGGATGGGTTAGTGGTATGGGCAAGTTTGCTTAATATCCATTGATTCATCATAGAGGCTTCTCTAATATATGTAAATAACTTAAATCCATATATTATGGTATATATTTAGTTTCTTGATTCACTTGTACCTTTTTAGAGTGACTCACTAAAAGAGCTAGATAATTAAATAAAGTATTCATTAATTTCACAAACAAGTATAAGTGAGAAAGAAAATATACATGACTATCATTAATAAGGAAATGATTATTACTTTTTTAATTCATGGGACACTTCTTTCTCAAAAAGGGTGGCTAAGTCGATCTAAAATATGTGAATAATGTTTGTCTACTAAAGCCTTAGCAATCACATAGGAAGTGTCCCTAAGTGAATCAAGAACACACTTGGGGTGGGGGGGGAGTGCGGATGTGGGATATTTCATTTTTTTTATGATAATGGTAGTATTAATCTTAATTCATTGTAAAATATGAAGTTGAATATTTGATAAATAACTTTTAGATACAATGAAGGATAATTATGCTGAACGTATGAAGAACAAAGAGTGATATAATGAAAATAACATAAGTCAATCCATAAAACCCATGCTATTCCCTAAAAATTTGAAAAATTTTAAAGTGATAATTTGCATGGACATTTGTTAGGTATTTGGTTTGAACTTCAATTTTATATTTGTATCTATAATGTACCAAATCCAAATAATCCTAAACACTAGACATACTTTGCCAAATGTGACACAATCATGAGGGACAAAACAATACTTTTAATTTTAGAAATTAAAAATGAGAAAATTATAATTAATAAAAAAAACTAAATTCATATAGTCAATTACTTATACACATTAGCACATAAGAGGTCAAGTTAATTGAAATTTAAAAAATGAAGATATAGTTATTATTATTTTTATTTATCATTTTAATGTAATAATTAACTATGTTGACTAACTTAACTCTGAGTAGTTTTACAAATAATTGAAATTTGAACCATGCCATTTTGACTAGTGAGTTTATGCTCACCATATAATCCTATTAATCTAATATATTTTCAAGTGATATGATAAAATTATGATAACTTGTTGGGCCATTTCAATGATGTAATAAATACATGAAGAGGAGGCAAAAATCATGGAGCATCAAGGATCCACGGACTAAAGAAAGAAAGATCTATGAGAAGATGAACTATTACTCATGAAGAGGCCTACAATGCTTGAGCCATTATCATATATTGCCTAAGTGCTAGTTCAATTAGTGTCAATGAACCAAATAATTTGGTGCCATTATTCAGAATAAATGACATAACATATGGCGCTTATGCACTAAATCATAGCCTCTAGGCATCATACTATGATGAAAATTTTGCTATAAGACAAGGAATTAGTGACTTGGCACCGCCACACACCAATTCTTATGTGCCATGACATAGACATTTAAAATTTTGAGGCTATTTTAGAAAGATGAGGAATTAGAAGGTTGTTTGAGGGTTTTACTTTAGGAGTTGAAAAGGGAAAATTTGACGTCAGATGAATGAAAGTCATTGAAGTACGTGCTATTTGATGGAAAAAGAAGTTGATTGGAAAACCATAAGGACGAATAATTCAAGGTTATTTTGGATATAAAATTGCAATAGGTTATATTATTTTTCATTTCTCTTAGTTCTAATTATTTGGTATGATAAATTTTATGAGTTTCATGGATTGTATTTCTCAAATCATCACGAACAAATTTCATTTCTAGGTTTATGGTGCAATCAAAACATATTCTTTAATGAAATTTTCAGATTTTGTGGGTTCAAATTTATTGATTATTTGATTAATCTTACACTTAATTAAGCTATTTAAATAGTTATTAATCAATTTAACATTCTACAACATTCAATGTCTTGTAATGGATAAATTAACAAAAGTTCTTGTTTGAAAAGGGAATATACTTAAATAGAACTTACGAACTTATAAGAATGAAACTATAAAACAATTATTTTGATTTATTTCATATAGAAATTTAGTGAACTAATGGAAGGGATTAAGTTTTCTATTTATCAAAAAAAAAACTTAGTAATTCTCGATCGATAATCCATCATTATCATATATTTTGTTCAAATCATGAAGTAGAAAAGTGTGTTTACTAAAATCATAAATCTAAAATTTTCTCCATTTAAGTTATGTTTACATTTGTGGTTATATATTTAAAATTATCTTTTTAGTTTAATAAAATTATTTGTAATATAAATTAACATTTTATTTTACAAAAAAAAAAACAAATTTTGATTTTCCAGGGGATGATTCTCTACTAATATTAAGTTACTTGTTTGGCTTATTAACTTTCATATCACATTAAAATTGTCAACAATAGTATACTACCACCAAAGCAATTTTATCATAATATAATTCAAATATTAATCGAGCAAGTATACCCAAGAAGGCATAAATAATGTAATATTATTTATCCTTAATGTAAAGGCTTGCTAATATTCGTGAAAATTTACTCATATATCATGATTAATACATCAGCTAGGCTGATTGATTATGACTTACCTTAATGAAAGGGGTGTAGGAAACACTATATATTAACTACATTTTTACAAAATATAAAGTGCATTTCATTTTATTGATCTTGAGAGAGCTCATGCATTAACTTTTAGAAAAAAAAAACTTAATATTGATTTTTATTTTATAAACATTTAATTAGCTTTATAGAATTAAAATTTTCATTAAGTGCCTAACAATTTTGATGATTCCAAAATTTTAAATATCAAGGGTAAAGATAAACAAAAATGTAATTGCAAAGTACAATTTGGAGGGGGTAGAGAGAGAGAGAGAGAGAGAGAGAGAGAGAAAGTTGAGGAGGTTTTTTTATATAGAAAATTATGGGGGATTCCCCCACATTCATTAAATGAAAAAAAATATATATACATAAGCCTCCAAAGGAGGCAGAAATAACAAGGAAAATACTTAACAACTAAAGGTTGTACATAACAACCTAAAAAATTATCAAAATGATAGAAAAATTAATTAAAAACAGATTAAATCACCCACAAGACTCAAGAAAATCAAGCCTTCGTGCAAAAATTATTCTCTCAGGAAAAGCCTCACGTGGTTGCCAAGGCTAAGGACCCTCCATTGGAGGCAAAGCCAAAAATTACATAGTATTAAGAGTGTAATCCCAATATAAATACAACATAGAACAACCAAAATCAACGATGTAATTAAACAGAGGACATGATAGAGCTGAAGGATGAAACAACAATTAGGTAATCGTCTAGAAACAATGCTATGAAGATCCCAATAACCAAATTTGCCTCCAAGGTTGCCAATCAAAGAGATGACTATCTAGAGAGGGGAATGAAGGCCACCACATCATTGTCCAGAATAACCCTAATAGACATAAATAAACACATCCATAAATAGCAACAGGGCATAGAGAAGGCAAGGCACCCGCAACAACATACACAAAAGCTAAAAGATCCATAGCAGAAATGCAACATAACCAGATAAAATAGAACATAAATAATAATAAAAAATTAAATTGCTTTCATAATTCTTCAAAAGAGAAATTTGGCTTTAATCAATAACACAATAGTATTTAAACAGGTATGAGAATGACCATACCTTATGCTATTATGCTCATGCCAAATGTAGTAGATTGAAGCACAAATGGCTAAATAATAGTAAAATTCATAATTCTTAGAAAGGTATGAACAAAAAAAATAACAACTCCCAATAAGATTTTTTTTATAATGTTAAAGAAAAAAATCACATTCATAAAATATGTGGGGAATATATTCATCGCAACTGTTGCAAAGAGGGCAGATAGGATTAGCAGGGGTGTTCATTAAATTAAGTTGATCAGTAGTTTTAAGTCCACCCACCAAAGCAAGCCAACTGAAAGAAGAGAACCCCAAACAATATCTTTATGCCAGATAAAATTGAAACAATCAACCTCTTCATAACTTTGATAACAATTGAAAAGAAAGGTTTTAAAAGTAAGATTTTTATTATTATATCATAAAGGAGAGTTAGAACTAGCATTGGAATACTAATAACAAAAATAGAGTTATGAAGAGAAGGGGGTAAAGCCTGAGGTAAAGACCAAATCCTAGCAGATATAATATTAGCCACATTAGAATTAGAAGGGAGAACAACAACAAAGCCAGGAGATATCTCAGCCATATATTTTCTAGCACACCAAGGACCCCACCAAAGAGCAGTACTATTGCCAACAACAATGTTGAAGGAAATATTTAGTTTAATCAAAGTAGCCACCTTAACCAAATGCTTCTAGAAGGCTGAAGTTTTCCCATAAATAGGCTTCGAGAAAGAGATATAAGAGTTCTTAAACCAGCAACTAAGAATGGAGTCACAAGAGATGCATTTCCAAATCTAAGAAGAAGAATAAGCATAGATTAGAGCAAAAAATTGAAGGAAGACCAAGACCACCTAAATTCTTGGGTAAACAAATTTTCCTCGAGGACATAAGATGAAGCTTTTTGCCAATAATATCACCATGAAAAATGAATATGGCACAACACTTATCAATAAATTTGCAACAAAGGCAATTGAATTCCAAATACTAAACTTGATAAACTAAATTCTAAAAGCGAAAGATAAAAGTTTTGCTTTTCAACCCTCTAACATATTAGTAATTTTATGCAATAAGGGAGAGAAGTTAGCCACTCTAATTAAGTCTCATGGTAGTAATGGGAATACCTAGATATTTAAAGAAGCCATCCGTCAGAGAAAACCTAAGTAAATTACAATTTCCTTGGTTAACACTATCTTTAGAGAAGAAAATTGCACTCTTGCCATGATTTATACTATGCATAGAAGCATTTTTAAAGATAAGCAAGTTGTCCGCTAAAATTCGAGCATTATCTAAAGTAGCTTTACCAAAGATTAGTAAATCATCAGCATAAAATAAATGGGAAATGAAAGAAATAGCCTGTTTAAAGCCTTGAAAAAGAGAAGTTTCATTGCAATTATCAATAAGATTAGAGAAAGCATCCAAGATGATGCAAAAGATATAGGGAGATGAGGGATGGCCTTGCCTAAAGTCAAAGGAAGAATTGAAAAACATGTAAACTCTCATTATAACAAATGGAAAATGGAACATCATAAATGCAAGCTTGAATCCAAGAAATAAAGGACTTAGGGAATCCTTTTTGAAGTTCCCCATGAAAAAGAAAAGTTCTAGAAACAATGATAAATGTTTTAAAAATATCAATCTTGGCGCAAAATATTTGGACTTTCCTTGATAATTATAATTAGAAAGGATATTAGAAGCAAGAATAATATTATCAGTGGAAATTCTTCCATTGATAAACCCAGATTGACTAGAGTGAATAATGTAGGGCATGATACGTTTGAGCCTCAAAAATAAGATTTTGGCAATAATTTTATAAAAAATGTTACATAAGGAAGTAGGCCTGAAATATTTGATATGGGAGGCATGAGGCCCTTTGGGAATAAGGGCAATAATAATGGTCTTTATTTATTTTAAGGAGAAAGGATGTGAGAAAAAAATTCTTAATGACCTTACAAGCCTTATTGCCACTAATATGCAAAATTTATTGTAAAACTCAAAGGTGTAGCCATCAGGGCCAGGGGTAAAAGAGTTAGGATTGGAGAAAATAGCTCTTTTAATATCATCATTAGTGACAGGAGCAATTAACTCGGAGATAAGATGAACAAAGATAGTAGAGCCAACAAGGAGATTTCCTTGGATGTCAAAAACTTTAGAAGTAGAATTGAATAACTTAGCAAAATGAGAGATAAGGGTATGACTGATATCAATGGGGGGAAGAAAATCTTCCATCATCAATAGTAATACTCTTAATAACAATATAATTTTGTGTTACCCTAATTCTGTCGTAAAGAAAATTTAGATCATCCTTATCATGCAGAATTCACTTGGTCTTGTCTCTTTGGATAATCCAGGAGGCCAAGGAGACATGGTGGAAAGAGAGCTTTTTCATTAATAGAGTTCGACTAAGAATTGAGAGACTAAGATAAAGGGTTACAATTAAGTAAGTCCAAATAGTGTTTTTGTTGAATTTGCAAATTAGAGACTTTGGAAGCAAGAAGAGATGAAGAAGACCAATGCTTAAATTTAATCTTCCTTTTAAGATTAATAATAATAATATACCAAATATTAATAAGTTCACCATTTTAATTCAAAGAAAAAGAAAAAAAATAAGAGCATCCCAATAGTTATGATAATTAGACAGGAAAATTTTAAACATAAATCTATTATTAACAGACACATTGTTATTAAAATCTAAAATCAAAGGGGAGTGATAAGAATATAAAGGGCAATTAATGACTTTATAAAAAGACAAAGGAAAATTCTTTAGACAAATTATTCACCACCACACTGTCAAGTTTAATATGGATGGGATAATCAACCCTATGATTATGCTAGGTGTAAAACAAACCAAATGATGTCAAATCATGTAGAACATTAATAAAAATCATATTGATAAAGGTCCAAAGCATACTAATGGCCACAGGGTGCCCCCAACCTTATCATTAGGATACCTGCAACAATTGAAGTCACCTACAATAGCCCAAGGTTTGGAGATATCACTCTCAATTCTAATAAGTTACTTCTAGAGCAAATCTCTTTCATAAAGAGAATTAGAAGCATAAATGAAATTTAAATAGTAGAAAAAGCAACCATTAAACCAAATTTCCCCATGAATAAATTGGCTATCAATGCAAATATCAATAAAGTTAATAGAAAGAGAATTCCACTTAACCTAATGTATGACCATGAGAGCTTAAACCAAAGTTATTACAACTATTCTCTATTCTAAAGACCATATGAGAAGGTGAAAACCAAGCATTGTCAAGAGAATAATTAAGGATCCTGGCTTCCAAAATATAGATTAAATCAAGTTTATAAAAACCTGCAAGATCCTTACACATCATAACTCTATCAAGGTTATTAAAATCATAAACATTCCAAACAGTAATGTTAGATTTAATCATTGAGTCTTTCTATTTTGTTTGAGACCCTTTTTGTCATCCCTAGATCTAGTATTAATGGACCCTTGAACTTGCACAGTAGGGACCGAGGCTACAACAACCATGGAAGCTTCAATATTATTAAGTCAATCAAATTTATTAGAGATGTGCAAACATGTAGAATCTCCAACAAAAGTTGGAGATGCAACATAAGAGGAGGGGGGATCCCTAGAAGGAAATTTTAAAATAGGAATAACAATAGGGATGTCTGAAGAAGAGGAAGCACTCTCTTCATTTAGTAGGGGTTTATCAAGAATATGGTTTACCACATCATTTTTATCAGTGAAAGAAGGATTAACTGTAGAAACTTTATTATGAACCGTAAGATTGCCCTTATCAAGGTCATTAAAAAATATAGATTAAATCAAGTTTATAAAAACCTGCAAGATCCTTACACATCATAACTCTATCAGGGTTATTAAAATCATAAACATTACAAACAGTAATGTTAGGTTTAATCATTGAGTCTTTCTATTTTGTTTGAGAGCATTTATGTCATCCCTAAATCTAGTATTAATAGACCATTGAACTTGCACAGTAGGGACCGAGGCTACAACAACCATGGAAGCTTCAATATTATTAAGTAAAACAAATTTATTAGAGATGTGCAACCAGGTAGAATCTCCAACCAAAGTTGCAAATGCAACATAAGAGGAAGGGGGATCCCTAGAAGGAAAGTTTAAGTTAGGAATAACAGCATGGATATCTTAAGAAGAGGAAGCACTCTCTTCATTTAGTAGGGGTTTATCAAGAATATGGTTTACCACATCATTTTTATCAGTGAAAGAAGGATTAACTGTAGAAACACTCACAATGCCCTTATCAAGGTCATTAAAAATCTGCTTAATAACAACACTACTAACAATAAGAATTATAGCATCTCCCAATACTCCCATAGAATCATTCATAAGCCTAGAAGGAGCAGCCTCTTTTCAAACAATTATAAATTCATTGGACAATTATTTTTTTACAATTTTCTCACTAATTTTAAAAAATCTCTGTAATAAAAAACTATTTTTTAGAACTAGATTAATTAAGTTACTTCGATCAATTTTATAAAATGTAGTCTAAAAAAAAAAAACTTTAACTTAATTTTAAGAGTAAGAAGCTCAATTTTCTAGCATCCAAAATGAGTAAGAAGTTCCTTAAACTTCCTCATAATCTGTTAAATTAGTCAAAGTTTGAAAAGATACACATACTTATTTTTTACAGAGCTAGCTGGCTGAGGCAAAAGTCAGTAGGCAGAAGAAAAGAGGAATTCTTAAGGTTTTATTCTGTAAGGTCCTTTTCAAGGAATTGAAAGATAAGAACCCAATCGGTTCCTTCAACTTCAACAGCCAATTCCGCAAATCATTCCACCAATAAGGAATCCATCTCATCAGCAAGCTTCACAGCTTTCACAAATCCAGCAGGAAATTGAGGAAAATAGCATTAAAAACACCATAATTTGATAGCAGTATTCTGAACTTTTTTAATACAACAAAGTGGATTCAATGGTAACAAATTATCCCACCACCCTCTCTCATTTGCTCTCTCTCTCTCTCTCTTTCCAAATTACATCTTACATGTGGTGTTGAGGCATAAATTGCACCACAGGATGACATTAGCCTAACAAAATATCAGAACAGCTACTAAGCAAATTCTTAATAATAATCAATAACCCAAGTAGGGGAGAAGGGAAAATTAGAAGGAAATTATAGTAATTACTTAAATCGTCAGTTTTGATCATTCTATGACCATTCCAAGCTGATCTCGCTCTATATATACAAAGAATTCTTGCAATTCGACTTCAAACCGATATGATTAGAGCTCAATCTTCATGTGGGGTATGGACAACTGCCCTGTAAAGATCATTTACAATTATAAATTACCTTGAACGGCTATATTCATAACGGTTAGAACATCAAACTGTAAAATAATTACCATGAAAGCTCTGAGAGGGGGCTCCAATCTCCTGGTTCTGTCCAAAGCTTGATTGGAGAACAGTATTGAGTTCATCATCCCAAAGATTCTCAACCTGTAAGAGAAATAAAATAAAATTAATATCAAATATATCTCTGAATGGGTTCCATATTACACTTGTAATTTGTTTTACTAGCACTTCAGTACCTGAGAGGCAGAACTTCCAAACATATCAAGGGATGATTGCATGAGTGCAGCTTGATGAAGAATAGAATCTAATTGACCAATTGAACAATGGGTGTCAATTCCATTTGCCAGAGTAAAAGGTATAGGGCTTTCCTCATTGGACTGGTGACCAAAATTAATTGAAGCAGATAAGTTTTCCATGGGGTAAAGTGAGCTTGAGAAAGAAGCATTTTCTTGGTTCAAAAGAGACTGTAAACAGAATCCATGTTTAGGAAGCATATTAGCTAAGGCTTCATTTGGGACTGCTTACTTATTGCTTCTTAAAGCATATTTTTAATTAAAAAAAATTATACTAGAAAGCTGCTTAAGAAGCAATAAGAAAGCCGTCCCAGCCAAGCCTAAATTGGTAGTAAATAGACGAGATAACAGTTCTTAACCTCTTTGGCGAAGAGATTTTCCAAGTTGAACTCAAGCCCGGGATTCACTGTGGCTAGCTTCATTGAAAGAAACTACAGCAAAAGACAAGGAAATAGATATAATCATAAGGAAGAGATTAAATAAAGTACAATTCATATGCAACTCAGATCATTTTGTTCTAATATTTTACCTCAACTTGCCGCTGCAATGCCTGCACATAGTTTATAATCTCATCAAGCATGAGAGCTTTTCCAGTTATCTGTCAGACAAAAGTTCATCAAAAGCAAATTATTAAGTAAAAAGTGTTTCCATTGACCAAATATTAAATTTCAGACAGCCTAAAGCATAATTACCTTGTTGCAACCTGGCACAAGATCTTGAAGGAGCTTCATTCTCTGGCTGATTTTCTCTCTTCTAACCTGCAAATAGTGGCAAACACTGCCCATAAGCTCAAAGAAAAGATGTCAAGATAGGATTTTTACACATAAATACTGGCAAAACATACTCTTTCTGCAAGACTATGACTATCTGTTGCTTGGCCTCTTCTTGCCCTGACATGGATGTAATCTTTGAAAGGCTCAGAGGCCTTTGTTCCATCATCCTTTCCCTGTTTCTTCTCATCAACATTCTGTTCTTCTTTAGGCATACCACTATCCTTTTCAATTTCAGTACTCTCCGCAGACCGGCTTTTCTTTGCAATTAAATCATTTTCAACTGTCACCTATAAAGAGAAAATTCTCAAACTTTAAATATCATCCCAAATTACAGAGCGAAAATTCTCACAATTCCAAAAACCACACCTTTAATTTCCTCTTGGCTGCTGCTTTCCTCTTCTTCGCACTGCTCTCTCCAAGAACGGATGCTGGATCCGTCACCGATGAGTCCTCCTTACCACTTCCAAATTCTCCATCTCCCATCTCCAGCTGCATGCGGCTTTCCTTAGCTTTTAGGCAATGGCCACTCGAAACCCTAGAGGGCTTACCGGCGGCCTCCGAGACGCCGGAAAATGCTCCATAGTTGGCTGAACTGAAGCAAGAGTACCTCGCCGCTCTCTCCGCAAACCCCGGGTCTGCAGGAAATTGCATCAAACGGTTGACATGCATGGAATTGAGGGGATTGCCCATGAAGCTAGAGATCTCGCCGGAGGCGGGCAAGGGAAAAATGGGGCTCAATGAATCCATAGACTGGTTCCAATTAAAGCTCGAGAGGCCCAAAGCCGGACGAAGCTGATCCGGCGAAGGCGTTCCGCAGTTCATCTCCGTCGACAGACAAAGTCCCCTCCTTTACCAAACAGTGATGGCGGAGAAGGCAGAGAGAGAAGAAAATGCCGAGATGTTGAAGACCGTGAAGAGAATTTGGAGCAAGAATCAAGGAGGAAAGCGAAAAGGAGGACCTTTAGAATAGGGAGGAGAGAGGGTGAGGGGGTGGGCTTTGAGCCTTTGATAGATTGTAAAAAAGGTAGAAGACAGTGGAGAGAAAATAGATATATTTACGATTATGCCCCTGCGTGCAGATTTTGATAGATTTTTATTGTGAAGAGATAACGGGAATGGTCTCCTCCCAAAGAAGTATATGCCTCCCTCGATTGGATAGAAATTAATATATAGAGGCACAACAAGCACTAAAAATTATACAGTAATAAATTATATTTTTAATATATTTATTTTTAAAATATTTTGAAATATCACGTGTGACATTAATATTTATGAAGGTCATTTTTTAATTTAAAAAAATAATTATTATATTCACAATTTCAATATACAATGAATTCTTTAAGAAATAAATATATTAAATCTTTTTATTAAGAAATATTTAATAATAATATATTATTTTATGAACTTTGAGTAAGATACTCTTGACATAATTTATTAATTCATAATTTTATATATTTATAAAATAATACATAATTTTAAGTGCTTAGAGTAAGATGTGCTTAACATATGTAATAATCTCTTTTAAAAAAGAGAAAAGGGTTGGAAATGAGGTGTGGTGGTGGACTGAGGCAGTTGGATTGAAATTAAAAAAAAAACAAAAGGAGAAAAAGATGGAAGAGTACAAAAGATTAGGTTAGTGATCATTTCTCTTATTAAACCTTTGAATTTTTAATAATAGAGTAAAGTTTTAAGGGAGATAATTTAAGAAAAAATATATTATTTAGAATATTTGATTAAAATTTTTATCAAGATGAGTTTTAAAATTATTACTTTTAAAAAAAAATATAAATTAATTTTAATTATGTTATGTATATTATATATATCATAAAAAAATTTAATAATTAGGAGTCTCATTTTGATTAAAATATATATAAGAAATTCTAAATTAATTTTTTTTAAAAAAAAATATAATTACTTTTTAGCTTTTATGAGTTTTAGAAAAAAGCTATCAAAATTAGTCGAGTGTTGAAAAAAAATTGTAACATTTTATTTTAGTTATATCCACAATTTGACTTTAAAATAATTTTTTAATAGCTCCTTAATAATTAAAAAAAATGATATGGAAAATGTAAACTATGAAAACAAAAAGTCCTATTAAAAAGTGTGAATAGTTGAATATTATGTGTACTGTGCTTAAGGTAAACATATCTTCTTTGAGAAAACATTGTTAAAAAGAACTAGAATTTTTCATAAATGAGATTTTCTTCTACTAATTATTGAAAAATGGTTATTAAATAGGCAATTTATTAATTTAAATAACTTATAAAATATTTATAATTTGAGTTAATTCATTTATCAAGTAGAAAAATCAAACCTTTAGTTATTAATTAATATCATTAATTTTTTATCTTGGATTTTTGTAAGGAGAAGTTATCACCAAATTTTTTTGTTGACTATTTTTCTAAAATAATGGCAAAAATATGAAAAATTAAAACGTAGTTTGTGGATATATATAAGAGGTTGATATTAATATAAATGATTATAACTAATAAGATGCTTCAATTGAATATTTAAGGAGAGAGATTTTTTCTTTTTAATATTTTTTTAGGGGAACTTTGGTGACATTTTTACACAATTATAAAATAAAAAACTTTTTTTTTTTTATTAAATTCAATTAGAGAATAGGGAATAAAGCTAAGGCAAAGTTTCTTAACCTCTTGGTTTTGGACTCTTTCTAAGCAAATAGAATAGCCTTTGAAGGCTTTTTAACTTTCTTCTACACCCTTTCATTGCTTCATGTACTATAAAGTAGTAAAAGAACAAATGTGATTTCTTATTTTATACAAACTAATGAAATATTTTAACTCCTTCCTAATAATAAATGTTAGAAGATAATTTGTTTTATTCCCCCATGTTTATTTTTAACTACTACATTCTTTAACAAATGCTACTATGCATTAGGGAAGCCACATGGTTTGAGCCTTATGATACAAAGGTGTGGTCTTCCACCAACACCACTAACTTTCCACCATCCTATTTAGTCATAGATCTATGCAATAAACACCCTGAAATCCTTATTACAGGCAATATAATATTCTTTTAAAGTCTGATTTAAGGGAGAAACGGTATTTACTTTTTTATTATAACTCAGTGGTCATTAGTTTGAGGTATAAAAATAATCTCTTTGTAATAGAAGGATAAAATTATTTATGTTAAACCTTAATAGACCTCTACAATCTCATTTTTATAATATTTTTTGATTAAAAAAATGAATAATTAGAGATGGAGGTGCATTATGCAAATAAAATTTTGTTGATAATATCATAGTGAATTGTATATAATGCAATCATTAAGAATAAAATTTTTTATAGTAATAAGGACAAGTGAGCATACATGAATGAAGTTGGAGCATTATGCTGACAATTCATTATTTTTTTAGTTGGTTGATTGGTACTAATTTTAATAGAATAAAGATAGGTGGAAGATGCTTTAGGTTGAAGGGTCTATTCCCTGCTTGTAATTGTCTCCATCTTCCCTAATGCTTAGGCATTAGTTACCCCCCATGGAACCCTAACCCTAATTTATAAAGATCTCAGAAGAAAATTTTAGCTTGAGAGCTAAGTAATGATGATATGTTGATATAATTTATTATTTTGCTAATCATATTAATATGTTTTAAGAGATTATTTTCCATATTGGAAAGAAGAAGAAAAATAAAAATAAAAAAATAAATGTCAGATTTTTTTTTTTTTTTTGAGGAAAAAGGATTATAATGATTTGAATAAATTTTTTATTAGAATATATTTTAAATATGTTAAATTTATTTTTGAGATGAATGTTATATAAAATTTAAATTAATAAAAATATAAATTTAAAGGTTATTTATTTAAAATAAATTTAATGGTTATTCATTTTGATTTATTTTTTTTTCTTTCTATATTTTACTTTATTTCCATTGCCAAGAAATGAAATAAACAGGTATAACATGAGGAGCTATTATGTGAAACGTTAATATTCAATGGTGGAGGTTTACAGGTGAAATTTCTGTAGAGTGTGATATATTAAAAAATAGATTTTTGCAATACTTTATGTAATATTTTTGCAATTTTAGAGTTAATAACCCCTGCAAAATAGTTTGTAACTGTTTTTTTTTTTTTAAAGCCTTTTTTGCAACAATTTTGAAATCACTACGGTTTCGTTTGGGACGGCTTTCTTATTGCTTATTAAAACAACTTTTTAGTACAAAAATTTTAAATTTTTAACTAAAAAACTGTGTTAATCCAAATGAAGCCTAAGGATGAGCCTTTTACAGCAATTTATATTACTCGTCAAGCCAGCGATCTAAATTAGTACTGCAAATTGCAATAATAGCAACATCTTAAAGCATTGATAATATTATAAAATTGAGGAGATTGAACTTATTGCAATCACTCCAATTTTACATTGGTTTAAACTACCACAAATTATAGCATTTTTTTCCCCTTTGCATGATGCTCAAAACCTACAATTACAAATATTGTGAGAGAAATGTTAGACAGAGGTAACCCAAACATCAAATTTGTGAATGATTAAAGGGAGATTTACATACATACCACCTTATACTATTCTATTTACATATTTAACACTTGAAACTTTAATATTACATATATACCAATCATAGTTCATTTTCATATAAAATATGAGTGGTAGAAATGAAATATATGAGTGGTGGGAAAGAAATATAAGTGGTATATTTGATATTAAAATAATATAAGGTGGTATGCATGTAATATTAAAATTTTAGGTGTTAGATATGTAAATAGGATGTTACAAAGTTGTATGTATGTAAATTTCCCATGATTAAAATAAATCACATGATACAAAAACCTAATTCATGCAAGCATCTTCCCATGGTGTGTTAGATTTAGTAAACAAAGCGTGCACTTTTTTTAGTATCTTTATATTTGCTATTAGCACAATGTCTTATCTTAGCTCAACTTTGTGATCAACCATAAGCAAGCATTTAGCTACCAAATAATAAAATCTTATAGGAGTTTGGGAAATGAAATGAGGGCCTAAGAGCTTTTAATTGTATATGTATTGAAATCTATAGTTGATACGTCATCAAAAATCGTCTTGATCGAGCACAAATATTGAGTCATATCTAAGTCGAAAACTTTCAAATTAAATTTGGGACCATCCGACTCCAATATAAGTAAACTTTTAATCAAATTGAACGCTCGGTGAGACGAACCCAATGATACCAAAGTCGATCCAATACGAGCCCAACTGGTCCCAAATCAAGGGACCAAAGTATATATTTGTAAGGTTTAAAGCATTAATTGGATGACAAAATTATATTTAAATATATCATGCTTATAGTAGAATCAAGCGGTTCAACAAGCACTACGGGAAACACGCGATTACCGTCGGATTTTCCGGCGGAAAAATTTGCGCCGGCAAATAAGGCGCATCGTGCGAAAGAATGTTTACGGTGTTTTTTCCGGCGCATATAGCGCTAGAACGTTTCCAACGTCTACTGAGCCGGTAAAAGACGTCGGAGTAGACCAGCATTTTACTGGTTTCAGCGCACTTTACGGCGGAAAATAACCAGCGCAGTTACCGACAGATATTGCGCTGGTGTATTTAAACTCAACGATTTAAAACTGAGCATTCCGGCATCTTGGATGCCGAAAAATCCGCCGGCGAAAGCCCTATTTCCGAACCCGAGCCCCTCTGGTTGCTCATTTCTTTTGTGCGTTTTTCTCACATCGCCGTTGTTTCCCTCGTTGCCCTCCGTCGCTCGCCTTCAATCGAGGTCGCCGAGCTCTCTGGACGGTCACCGAACGTCGCCGACCGTCATAGCATTTCTCGCCGGTGAGAGGTCCAGTTCCGACCGCAAGTTTTCGCCGTCGATTACCCGTTGATTGTAAGTTTTTTTTTTCGTTTAATTTGTTTGGATTCATGCCGAGTTTATTTATTATGGAAGCTATACATTTTTTGAGAGGTTTCATGGACAAATATAGAGAGAGTAAGGAGGATCTACATATGTATTTTAGTAGATTTAAACAAAGCATATGATAAAGTTTTCTTAGTGAATGCAATTTAGGCTTCATTTGGGACAACTTTCAAACTGTTTTATAAAGTAAAATTTAGTGTAAAAATTTTTTTGAGAAAGAAAAAATTATACTAAAAAACAGTAAGAATTCTGTCCCAAATTATGCCTTAATATAAGCAAAAAATTCATGAGATTTCAAAGTAGCAATGACAAGAATACAAGAAATGGATGGTATGCTCTTAATGATGTTACAAAATATATTGATCATATATAATTTAAATTAAAACTGTAACCATATTTTGCATGAATAACTTCTAGCATATAAAATAAGATTTTTGTATGTTATTATCTCAACCATCCATTACTAATCCTTGTAATTAATTGTATTAACAACTAAAATGTTTTGAAATTCTGTGACCGTTGGCCCCTATATATTTGAACAAGGACATGAAAATAACTGAACTTCATTTGCTTTTTGAACACTTCAATTAAAAGTATAAAAAAAAAAATAGAATGAAAAAAGAAATTAAGTTTTCTTGATTGGATTAGAGTGTTAAAGATAAAAGTATGAAGAAAATAAAATAGATTGAAAAAGAAATAAACTTTTCTTAATAGGTTTTGTGAGATTGAGATTAAGAACTTGCCTGGTAAACCTAATAAGCAAATCGCACACCCTGAGAAAGGAGAGACTCCTGAGCCGACCTCCTCTCTATTTGCCTTACAGAAGCCAGCTTTATCTGCTTTGAATTCAAATTATAAACAGATTAATATTGATATCCACACAAAATACTTACAGTACCTAAAAAGGTAGAAATAAAAAAACAAAACAAATGATTAATACCATGCTAATAATTCCTGAATCAAGCATCCAGTCTCACTACCAAAAAATAAGCCCTTTCGCAGCGGTTTTTTGCAGCGGTTTTTGTAACCGCTGCGAAAAGCACGTTTTGCATCAGAAATGTGAATCCAATTGCACCGGTTTTAACCGGTGCAATTTGCACCGGTTAAAACCGCCGGCAAAGCCCCACTACCAAAAGATAGGTTCTTAAGCATTGGGCACTAGGAGCGGTTTGTAACGTTTATTTTGCACCGGTTTTAACCGGTACAACAAACAGCTCTTTGCACCGGTTTTAACCGGTGCAATATTCCTCGTTTAAACATGATTAAATCCCTAATTCCCGATCGCTACTTTCTTATTCTTTCGAACCCTATTTTCGCCGCCCTGTTCGTGTGGAGCGATTCGTCGCCGAGCAACTCTACGCACAGTGATCAGTGTCTTCGCCGGTTTTCGCCGCCCTCCCTTTTCTCACTGTGAGTGTCTTCCCCTTCTTCTTCTTCTTATTCTTCTTCTTATTCTTCTTTGATCTTCTTCTCATTCTTCCTCTTCTTCTCATTATTCTGAAATCATTTTGCTAAAAATAATTTTTCTAAAGCCAGAGGGCTTTTTGCTCTTGCTTGCTCTGGCTTTTGCTCTTGCTTGCCCTATCATTTCATTCAATAGAAATGTTAACCGGTTCATGTTTATCAGAAAATATTTTGCAAAATTTTATTAACTCCTTACACCATCTCATGAAACCTTATTTTTATTTGATATTGTTTAATTTTGTATTGAGTAGTTTCCAAAAATGTCATTTGTATTTCGATAAGTCTAATCACATGTGTTCTAAATAAAAAAAATTTGCGTGTTTTTAGTCTTGAAGATGATTTCCATGTGTAATTCCATTAGTATGACTATTACTATAAATATATTCATTTGCCTTCTAAGCTAAATCTTGTGTTAGTTTGGTGTAAACAATACATACCTCTATTACAGATTAAGTACTTTGCATGAAAAATTGATAGCAATACTTAAAAGGTATGTGTTCGAATGTACGAACTAGTAATATAGCTTTGGCGACGAGTCTGGTAGCACGAAATAATATAAATATCATTTTATGCAAAATGTTTATAGCTTAGTTTGTTCAACTATAAATATCATTTGTACTTTTTAATTTTTAAATTTATCTAAAGAACAAATTGATTAAACATGTGTAGTTTAGTAGGCTATTAGAATTGATGTTAATTGCTGTAACGCACCCACTGGCAACCTTCATTAAGAAATGGAGTTGTAGGATTTTGGCTCCATCCATAGACTTTTTAAGATGGCGGCCTTACCAAGTTACCATGCTCTAATTTTCGGGTTAGTGGATATTATAGCTACAAATAATTTAACTGTAAATTTATGTGTTACTAATTCTAATCAATTTCCTTATTAAAAAATAAATATATGAGAAAATTATATATTACTCTTTTTTGGTTTATTATAAATGTCTATTTTGCTAGTAGATTGAAGATAATGTTCCTTTAAAGATATGAGATCAAATAAAAAGACATCTCTCTAAGGATAATTTTAAGCGAATTTTAATTTTAAGGTGCATATAACAGGCTTTATTAGACTTCTTGTAAGTGTTTTTCTTGGGATTGAGTATAAAATGTATGGATTAAGTTATTGAAAAGCAATTACCAGTGGGGGGAGTCTCGTGTATATAACAAGAATCCCCATTTTTTGGTAGTGTCTGTTGGAATTCTGCAGTCATGGTAAGCGACGATACAACGAATCAGTACAATCATGCCGTCATTTATTTGGACGCCGGAAATTTCCGGCGCATTTTACGGCTTCCTTTCCGCCAGAGTTTTCTGGCGTCCGTTATGCATCGTAAACAAGCCGTAGCATATTTACGGCCCATCTATGACGTTTTATCCGCCGGTAATTTCCGGCGGATCCATACGAAGTAAACTTCCGGCGCAGTTATCGCCGGAATTTCCGGTTGAAAATCGCCGGCTTCGCTAGCATTTTTTGCGCCGGTAATGCGCCGGAGATGGCGCCGGAACATTTTCCAGCTTCTTAAAAACGTCGGAAAGTTTTTTCCGACGCGAACCAAAATGGCGCCCGAAAATCCACCATAAATGCGCCGGAAACCCAAGACTTCCGTCGAATTTTACGTGTTACCGACGGATTATATCCGCAGGTAATAGCGGGTTTTTCTGTAGTTAAGATGAATCGAACGAGCCTAAGATCATTTAATTTTGACATCATTAAGGCACTTAAATAAAGCATTAATGCTCTATCATTGAAGGAATCGGCATGGGTCATTCGACATAGCACTATAAATTTGTCATTATCTTCTCTGTATTTATAGAGCGTGTTACTCTCAAAACTTTATAAATATACTCCCTCTTCTCATATGAAGGGGGGCTTGGACTTTTGGAGGTTTAGACCTTAGGCTAGAGACTCAAGAAAGCTCTAAGGCTTGAAGCATACTAGAGTCGCAACTGCAGGAGGGTGGGCCGACATGCTTTCTTTTAAATGAATATAAAATATTTTGTGATGGGAGACATAAGGGGCATGATATGATAATGATTGGAGTGATGACTTTTATATGTGATGCCACTTGACTATGACTATAACTGATATGATATGATATGACTGATATTGTACAGTTCTCAAGACCCCAAAAAGATAGGAATAAGCATATACAACCTGATTTTTGCATGGACTAGGTAGGCCAACTGAACCAACTAATTGGCTGGCTAATGATGACATTGCCAACATCAGCCTCGTCTCTTGGCATGAGTGCTTAATTAGTAGGGGGGCCTTAAGCACCACTTCTTCAAGGCAATGATTTTTGTATTACTTTTGTTAATTATATTATTTTATTTTTTGAAAAATTATAAATTTGTAACTTCCCCTAATTAGCTGGCTAGCTGACTACTGACCACACCACCAACATCAGTCTATGCCTCTAAGTAGGGGAGTCCTAAACACCACCCTCCCATTATGTAATTCCCCATGTATAGGCTTTAGTAAAATATTATCTTCAATAAGAGATGCATATTGCTCTTACATACTCTAATTCTCCTTCACTAAGAGTAATCAATTATCTTTTAGAGTTGTGGTAAAAATTCACACCACTTAATCACTTATTTGTAGGGTTTTGGTTCCTCCTAAAAGATCTAGATTATTGATTATATAGGCAAAGTATTCTCTCTTTATATGCTTCAATTTTTTCTTCATCAAGATTACTCACTACAAGAAATTCATCGATTACTAATGGCCTGGACCGGCGGTTAACTAATGGTTTCCGGTGATTTTGGAAAAAACCGACAGTTTTTTGGCGGTTTTAAGACAGCCGGTAAAAACGGCACAGGAAACCATTACCGGCGGTTTTTTTCATCGACGATTTCCCGGCGGTCTGCTGCCGGATATTGTCTGGCGGTTTGACCGCCGGTCACCGCCGATGTTCTACCGGCGGCTGCCCAGCCGTTAAAACGACGGTAAAAATACTGTCGGGAACTACCGGTACTGTTTACCGGAGGTTACAACACGAGGAATTGTCGGCGGTAAGACCGCTGGAGTGTCGCCGGACTACCGCCAAAAAATACCAAAAGTTATAGTTAATTACCGGCGACATCAATCAATCGTCTGGTATCAAAGTTTTTGGCAGCTAAACCGCTGGTTAGCCGCCGGAAACCTGTAGCATCTGAAAAAAAAATTGACAGCCTCCCCTCTATTTGAGGGATTTTCACCATAAACTATAAACCTGCACATAAAGCAATAACAACAATTTTGGGCAACACGCCACTATAGTCAATCAATTATCACAAATATATAGATAAGTAAAACTAAACAAAACAATAAATGAAACCAAAGTTCACAAGTTCAACCAAGTTCACAAGTTCTAAGTTCATAAGTTCTAAGTTCAATAAGTTCAACCAAATAAGTTTACAATCAGATCATCATAAGTTCTTCAAACATAAAAAAGTGCTAATCCTCGGCTGTATCCTCGCTGTCTGGAGATGCTTGTTGCTGCTCTGTCTCTTGTCATTTCTTCTTTTGATTTTCATCTCTATAGGATCGCAACTCTGCTTGCATTTTATTTTAAACCTTTTTCATTTCTTCAATCTCTCTAGTCAGCACTGCAACCCTCTGACTTACAGTTTCTTCAGCTCCACTTGGATCATAAAATGCTGAGGTGGATGAACTGCCCTCATAAGCAAATCCTTGCGAACCCAAGCCATATACCTTTCTTAACATAAGTTAAATATAATACGTCTACTTTCCTAACTGGGTCATCTGAAGGCTGTCATTTTATGTGACCAAAACATCAAAGGAGACACTCTAATCTCATCATCCACTGGAGGTACTCCATCATTTTCATGTATATGCTCATTTTATATTCTATCATCTAGGGGTAAAGCATTGTTGAGAAGCATAATACTAAGTTAAGTATTGTAACGATGAGGATGCTTAGGTCTACCTCTACCTTTATTAACATAAATCAAATCTAATACCTCTATTTTCCTTACTGGGTCATCAGAAGGCCTCTGTTTAATGTGAAAAAATCATGTAAAGTGACTCTCTCTAATCTTATCTTCCACTAGAGCTACTCCAACCTTATCACATATATGCTCACTTCGTATCCTATCTCTAAGGGTCAAGCCACTCATCCACCCAAGAAAAAAAGAGTTCAAAATGTTATGGTGTCAAATGTTGGACATTAAAAGAGAAGCATAATACTAAGTTAAGTGTTGCAGAGATGAGGATGCTTAGGTCTATCTCTACCTTTCTTAACATAAGTCAAATCTTATAAGTCTACTTTCTTAATCGGGTCATCTGAAGGCTGTCGTTTTATGTGACCAAACAATCTAAGGAGACACTATCTAATCTCATCATCCATTGGAGGTACTCCAACATTTTCATGTATATGCTCATTTTATATTCTATCTCTAGGGGTAAAACGACTCATCCACCTAAGCACCCTCATCTCTGCAACACTTAACTTAATATTATGCTTCTCTTTTATTGACCAAGATTCGGCACCATAAAGCATTGCAGATCTCACCACCATCTTATAGAATTTTCCCTAAAGTTTGAGGGGGGCTTTTCTATCACACAACAAGCTCGATTCATTCCTCCATTTCAATCATCCAACTTGAATTATGCTGATAATATCCCCTTCTATTTTACCATCACTCTAAACAAATGATCCAAGATATCTAAAATATGTACTTTTATTAATTACTTGATCGCCCAAAGTCACAAACCGCTCACTAGGTTTATTGCTACTAAAATTGCACTCCATATATTCAGTTTTAGATCTACTTAAGCAAAAACCTTTAGACTCTATAGTTGACCTCCGTAATTCGAGTTTACCTTCAACTCCATCTCTAGTCTTATCAACATGTAGAATATCATCAACAAAAAGCATACAACTTGGTACATTCTCTAGCATAGTTCTACTTAGGAAATTCATGACTAAAGCAAAAAAAAAAAAAATATTGGGTTCATTCCTCTCGCAAATGTCTTGTGAGAACATCCATGACTAAAGAAAAAATATATTGAATTAAGACTGATCCTTGATGTAATCTAACCCAAATAACAAAATTTAACAAGTAAAATATCATCAACAAAAAGCATACAACAAGGTACATCCTCTAGCAAATGTCAAGTGAGAACATCCATGACTAAAGCAAAAAGATATGGGCTTAGACTTGTTCCTTGATGTAAACCAACTGTAATAACAAAAAATATTGAAAAAAAATTAAAAAACGCTCACTTCGGAGGCGGCGTCGCGCACGGGAGTTGGGAGAGAACTTCGGCCTTGTAGTGGGGAGTTTGTCGGCGGCAGGAGGGACCTCGTCGGTGGTCGGAGACAGCTCATTGGCGGCCTAAATGATCTCGGTCGCGTGAGAGGGTGTGCCGAGGAGAGGGAGCGAGCGTAGCCGAAGAGAGAGAGAGAGAGAGAGAGAGAGAGAGCACGAGATGAAATGAAATGGGAGGCTCGGGCTGATTCATTTTAGGGCTTTTATCGGCGGCGTTACGGCGGCTCAAACCGCCAGTAATAAAATTACTTAACACCGGCGGTTTTGGCCGCTGCTATAGCGCCGGTAAGTTTAAGGGCTACGGTATACCCGGCGATTTTGTGACCGCCGCTATTTATGGCGGCATAAACTTGCCAAATGGCCGGTTTGGCCTCCAGTATTAAACGGCAGCCTAACCGCCGGGTAAACCGCCGTTAGTACCGGCAGCTAGACAACCGCCGGTACAGGCCGCCGGTATTTGAAGAATTTCCTGTAGTGACTGAGATAATGTAAGGGAGTTATGAGTGACACCCAAGTCTTTAATCTCTACGATAGAGTTATGGTCCTTCTCATGAAAAGGTTTCACTTCCTCTATTTGGAAGAATTTGTTTACCTTTTTTCAAATCTCCAATTTTCCCCTTAATGGGGAGGCGAAAATTGTAAAATATTGATGCAATGCAAAGATGATATTAATGAAAGTACACTAACTCATGAAGTTTGACTTCTAACTTGGTATAGAATTTTGGTGTTAGTGTTGGCAGTGAAGCCATTATATTCATTTGGGATGTGCTCATGATAAAATTTGTATCCTTGAATCTAACTTCAAGAGGGAAACAGATTGATTGTTAAAAGTTGATATGTGAGTTTAAATATTTATTATGTTTTGATATATAATAAATCAAATAGTTTTGGATGATACTATAAAATGTACATTTCTTCATGCAAGAACTTAATTAATAATTATAATGAATTTATTGTAAGTAATAAATTCATTATCTTTGTATAAAAATAGTTCAATTTGTAAGACCTTACTCACCAGAGAAAATTAAGCTATTTATATGTCTTTTAGACATACATAAAATCTTCTTGTCTTCCTTGAAGATTTTATTGCCCAATTGAAATATAATAATTATAGTTTCTTAATTGATTAGGACCTTCTTTGGCTTACTCCTTTGAGATATCTTGAAGAGCATATATCTTCTAAAACGCTGTCTTCTAATATTTTTTTACTGCTACAAGAAGCTTGTAACTTTTGAGTCTTTTATCCATTTGAATTTTTTTTTTAGAACTAGAGAAACATAAACCTTATTATCCTTTTATCCCTATGAGATTTGTTTTAGTCATACCTTTTAAGACTTATACCTTCAAAAAATTTCAGTGCATCTATAACTTCTGAATCTTATGCTTAATAAGTTTATATATATATATATATATATGCCTCCACACAACTCGCAATTTCTTTCTTTTTTTTTTCCCA
>NW_021318595.1:12412392-12444710 GCF_001605985.2 Dendrobium catenatum
CTCTCTCTCTCTCAAAGGATGAGACTATTTTAAAATTTTTTTATTTATTTTTCAATTTATCTATCTCATTCATTGTGAGGTTCACTATTAATCTTTTTGTTGATTTTTATTAGACCATCCTAAACTTTTGTTTTACTATGTCTCATTAATCTTTCTTTTTTTTTTTTTCACTTATATCATTCTCCTTGTTTATATGTTTTCCCCATTTTAATCATTTATCTTCATATTACTAGTTTTTTTATTAAAAATTTCATCAATTTTTTTAATTATTTTAAAATCTCTATATTCTCTTTTATAGGAAATTTATGTCAATGTATCCATTGAACATAATTTAGTGGTCATCGCTCCATACATAGTATGTATGATGAGCAATAATTTGTACAAAGATAATGACTGTTCATTAATATGATAAATGCCTATTTATATTATACATTGAAAGCTATAAGTTGGTCACAAATTTAGCTTATTCCATTTTTTCTTCAACATTCCCTTAAATGATAAGCACCCTAAAGTCTAAATATATTCATCATTATATCATGCTTAAAATTTGCTCTAAGCTTCTCCACCCATTATGTTGAGAGCAGAGAGCGACAGAAGGAAAGGGAAGGCAGTACTGACAGAAAGGATGAGAGAGAGATTTTTTTTTTTTTTTTGCAACTCCTAAATTAGCTAATAAAAATAAAAAATGGTAAAAAAAGCTCATAAATAATTTGAATTTGAATATTTTTTTTTTTGTGCATAGGCAGAGGTCAAATTATGACAATTTGTGTGGAAAAAATGTCGATGAATATTTTAATAAAATAATTAATGAATCATAAATCAAAATATATTTATTGATATGATGAGCTCCTTTTATAAATAGAAAAAAAAAATTATTTTTTAATTCAGATATATATTATATAAATAACTTTTTTAATTAAATTTTGATATATTTTATATCAATATTTTTTTTCATTATGCTTATATTTATGAATATTTAATAGTTAAGCTATATTTGTCTTTTAACCTACAAATAGTACGAAATTTTCTTTCAAATATTTCATATAATCATATAGGCATTAAGATTTTTTTTTCATATTTTTTCCTATGATGATAATACTAATAAATTTCTAATAATTTAGAATATGTTTGAGGTAGTAGCAATTTTTAATTAGGCTAGTTGTGAAAAAATAGTGGGAAATTGTTTTTTTTTTTTTTTTTAAAAAAGGAAATTCTTTTTTGAAAAGCAGGATAACAACTTTTTAATACCGACTTTTTGTAACTTCCCATCATAATTTTATTTATTTATTTATTTTATTTTTTTTAAAAGTAGCAAGAAAGCAACGATCAAATGAAAATATAGCTGCTTAATTTATGAAAAGCAAAACAGTTTGAAAACTATCACAAATAGGTCCTTAGTCATATTAATCTTCTAAATTTACTTAAATCATCAAAGAATATCGGATATGTTTGGGAAGGCTATAATATTTTGTAAAGATGGTTATGAAGCTGTAGTAAGGAAATTAACTTTTAAAAAATATATTATGGATGTTATAAATATGTTTTTTTTTTATAATTAAACATCTACATTCTTAAAACTATCACATATGAGCAATTTTAATTGATTGCAAAAAAAATATTTTTAACATTTCATAACATTCTATAAAATAGTGAAATAAAATATTAAGAAAATAGTAACCAAGTAGAATCATAATCACGATCTAAAAAACAAAACAGCAAAAAAAAAAATTTAATTCCACATTTGATAAAATTGTCAAACCATTTTATGATAGATCTAAATTTCTAAGATTCTATTTGGGACAGCTTTCTAGCCTCTTTACTTTTCATACAGTAACAACAATTTTGTTTGGCTATTGCTTTCTCACCACTTTTCAAAAAAAAATTATACTGGAAAATTATTCTCTACAATTATAGTATCAAAGTTATTTTTTTCACAACCAACTTCATAAAACGCTATATCAATTCTAAATTACAAACCCTAAAAAACAGAGAGAAAGCAACAAAAAATCAATAACAAAACAAAATTATAATCACGATCTAAAAATCAAAACAGAAAAAAGCTGTCACAAACTAGAGAAATTATTACGTGTCGTCACCGAATGATGTGCATAGGCGAATTAGAATGTGTCACATCATCATTTGATGTGTATCGGTGTTATGTACTGCTGTGTTCCGGGATGATGTAACCATCCTGATTCGCCTCTGGACGACCCAATGACCGCACATAATAATTACTCCGCAAACTAACCCATAATTAAACGAAAAGAATGAATAACATATGAAACGTAAAATCAAAGACATGCACACAATAAAACCAACATCATACTAACATAAAATAAATGATAACATTAACATATTAACATTTATTTCTTCAAAGGCCATCAATGATTTCCACTCTGATTACCTGCCGACGGATTCGGCGCACTTATTCAACAAATCACATAAAAGCCGGAAACGTGCGCGTCATACTGAGACAAACTTAGAGCACGAGGAAGCTTTGCATTGAAGCCACCAATAATAAATAAAAATGAAGAAGGGAAATTGCATAGCCACTCTGTACAAGTTCATAACTACTTGCATTAAATGCTTAATATTGCTAAGTAATAAATAAGGAGCAGACTATGTAGAGATTTCTATTATAAGAAGTGAAAGCTACTTCTTTTTGGCAAACGCGCTGACCAAAGCTTGAACGCTTGCAGTCGGCACCGACTTTGGTCTTTTAACTATGGAGGAGTGTTCAATAAATGATTTGGTTTAGGTTAATCCGATATAGTTGTTCGGGTCAGGTTACCGGTTGAAATCTTGATCGGATTAATTTTTTAGATTGGCTTAAAACTGACCCGTTATCATTCAAGTTTTGGTTAAATAGATCAGTTTGACAATTGCAAGATCTAGATAATCGATCTGTTTGTGAAATGGGTTGACCCTAACCCAAAATTTTCAGGTAGGATTCGAGTCGGCTTTTCGGGTCGTGTCAAATATTGAAACCCTTAATAATAAGGGTCGAATATGGTAGGTTTGAGTTAGGACAGTTTAGATCAAATCAGATTCAAGTCAAATATTTGAATGATAGGATAAATGAGATAGATTTGAGTCAAATATATTTGAATCGGGCATGCTAACCCGAATTGATATCCATCCCTATTATGGAGTGATAGTAAGTCAAGATCTATGACCAAATTTATATGTACTATGAATGATTATATTGACTTCTATTTAAATTATATTTGGGTTTATTTCGAAAATTATTGATTTCAAGGGGGCTATTTTAATTATGCTATTAATTTAAAATTTTATTTAGATGTTTAATTGATAAAGACCGTTGAAATTATCATATACACAAAATTTGTTTCATAAGATCTTGATGAAAAATTGAAAATAATAAGTCTTAAAGATCTTAGCTTTGCTTAAAGGATTTAATTTTTGAATAAGTTATTTTTAGTCAAAGGATACTAATTTAGACTTCAAATCAATTAAAATTTAGATTATTATCAATTGAGTTTCAATCTTTGAGATATTTATTAGACCTAATTGGCTTAGCAATTGCTAGGAAAAAGGAGAAAAAGGAGATGGCAAAGAAATTTTTTAATGAATGGTTTTCAATTCTAAAGCAAGAGGGTTTGTATTTTTTTAGTGAGTAAAGGTTTGTTCATCATTGCTTCCCATCTTTAATTCATGTTTAAGTCAAGTGAGTCTCTAAGAGAATTGAGTATGAGCTAAGTGCATTTGTGTTTAAGTTTATTTATTTAGCTTAGGTAGAGTTTGAGTAATATAATCAGAGTATTAAAATTATATTTATTTATTTTTCAATTTTTCTTTTATAAGAGATTTGAGTTCTAGTCAACAAACCTTCTCTCTCTCTCTCTCTCTCTCTCTCTCTCTCTCTCTCTCTCTCTCTCTCTCTGAATTTGAACTTATCAAGTGTGTGATTTCATTATAAATTCATATAATGATATAAATATTATTTTACAAATGGCATTTGAATAAAAATAGATAATTGCTGCATGCCAAAACTTTCACAGCAATAGATAGAGAGTTTAATGTCCTTATTTTGTACGAAGGTCCAACACACACAAAGAAGAGAGAGTGGGTGTTAGAATTATAAGAGACACTTGAATATTTACATGAAAACTTAAAAAAAAAAAAGGGAAAATCGACGGGGCCTGACCCAACTAAAATGATTACACTAGTGTTTGTCATTGATTACAAAAGATGCCTTCCTCAAAGGAAGACATTGACACAATAAAAAAAATATACATCCTATAGAGCATTTTACATGGTTGAAGTTGAAAGAATACAATTTTATGAGAGTTATTCTTAAGAGAATGTTGGTTTGCTTGTATGGTCAAAAGGACTACAAGCTGGTGATGATGGTCAAGGGACCTTAATTGGTACTCACTAAAGTTGGAGAGATTGTAGTCAGACGACGGTGGTCCAAGGGATTGTAATATGGCGATGGTTGTCCAAGAGATCATAGTCGAGCGATTGAGGTCGAAGGGACCATTGTCGAGTGACTGAGATCGAAGGGATCGTAGTCGGCAGGTGACGGAGGTGGAGAGAATCATAATTATATGAAGGTTGCAATATTCATTATGAGAAATTCAAGTAATTTTGTTAATAAGTACTAATTTTGATTTAATTAGTAATTATAAATCTTAGAATGTCCAATAGGGTTTTAAGTAACCAAGGAATTGGGTTGGAGAAGTGAAAACTTGTGTCTAAAAAATTACTCTGCAGACTCCACAACACGAGAATGGTAGCACCGCGACATTAAGCTCTCAAAAAATAGGAGAATGGGATGCATTGTGGCGTAGAAAGTGTCGTTGCGGTGCTGAACCTCATAAATGGATACTCTAGCATAATATAGAAAATTCTTTGGGAGTGTAGTGCCATTGGGGAAGTGAGTGCCAATTTGTTAAGTCAAGTTAATGATTTTTAAATATTAAAAATATATAAAATCATTTTGTTAACCCCATTTTCTCCGGCCCTAATCAAAGGAGAGAAGAGAAGAAGAGAGGAAATAGAAAGAGAGGGAGAAGATTTGGCAACCAAGATTTAAGATTCATTCCGTTGGGCCTATTCTGGATATTGTAGAGCACAATATAGAACTTTGAATCCCTGTCTCTAATTTCAATTCCAGTATTTCTACAAAAAAAGTTATGAGTAAAAATATATTTTTCTCACATTTTATGAAGGTTTCACTGTGTAACTTTTAATATATTGTTATATGCTTCATTTTGAATGATTTGATTGTAAGAAATCAAATTTTCAACAGTTTATTCTTCTTATATAAGTTTTTGAATATTTATTTCAATTGAAGCTTGTCAAGCAATTAAATTAATTATTTAAAAATCTTAAAATATTTATGTGAATATTTCCCTGAAGTAAAAAATTGAATACGAAAAGTTTACTAACTATCTATGTATTATATGAGTAATATATTGAACTCATAATTCCATCACTATTGCCAATCACTATAGGAAAAATGGGTATTTATGACAGACAAAAGCGGTCAAAAATAACTTTTTCACCAAAAATATGGACTTTTGGTGGATTTTTTACGAAAAATGGGTCAACAGTAATATGAGCATTGGAAACATGTTTCCGAAGGAAATAGGACCGCTGAAAATATTTCTAACGGAATCACCAGAAGTCTTATAACGAAAAATTTATCTCCAAAAATGACGGTTCCATATACCTATTTTGGTTGGATTTTCCCTCAGTATTTCTGGTGGATAATAACCACAAAAAATTCCAGCGATCAATCCACCAGTTATTTCCACTGAGATAACAGACTAAAAAACAACCAGAATTACCACAGGCATTTATAGTCAGAAAAACTAGAACAAGTAATCGTATCATCATTTCCGACAGATCATCTGCAAAAAATTTACATTAAACATGTAGCAAAAATTAGAAAAAAAATTAAGTCCCTCCTCTTAATTATTCAACAACACAATAATCCTGCAAAAAACATACACATAACATACACACATTTCAACTTCGATCACAAAAATATAAACTAGTAAAAAAATGTTATAAACATCAAGTTCATTACATAATAAAATTAGAAACTAGCTCATTTGATCACAAAATATAAACTAGCTCATTAAAGATAAACTCTACTAAAATAAGCATGAAGTTCATTACATAATAAACATACAACATAAGTTGTACAAATACATGGTAACAAAATATCTAGTAATAATAAAAAAAGTCTAATCAGAATCAGTTTTCTTATTCTCCTCCTTTATTGATGTTGGCTGCTTTCCACTAAACTACTCCCTTATTCTCTGTAACTCCTTTAATATCTAACTTTGTTGCATCTGCATCTGCATTTTCGTGTCAACATATAATTTTCAGACTCGATTAAGCTTTGTTGTAAGGGCAACCACATATTGGATATACAAAGTATCATGGCTAACTCCTTAGAAGTTGGAGCCACCAAAGAATATATTGTCAAAAATATCTTTCTCTATATGTGTGACTCTACATTATGTTTGATCAAGTTTACTCTTCAATATGGTAAGGACCAAAAAATGCTTTTTGTGGTCCAATTATGATTGACTTCATACCCTGCCAATCTGTAATTAGCTATTATTGAAAAATAAACTATTATGGGCATGTATCTAACTCTTTCAAATATTTTCTCACTGCTCAATATCGGAGGAGACTGCAACATCACCATTTTACTTTTAGTAAAAGCATTATATTGATAGGACATGTCTTTGGGGTCATCCCTCCAAGTTTGAGCTCAATCTGATGTTTCTAAGTCCAGAAACTAAACTTAGTTTTAAAGGTTATAAAATCTTCAAATATTTACGACCCATGCCACTGGACCTAACACCTGGTAGAATCTAACCTTGGAGTCCCCTCCAAACCTTCTGATCCCTTCCAAACCATTGATATTGACTTTTTAAGCATTAATTTACATTTTCTTAGATTCACTTTGATCCGGAATGGACTTGAGGCCAAAATGACCAAAATGCTCTTTAAGGGGATTTTTAGACTTTTGACCAAAATTCAATTTTACTTAACCTCATCAACCCTTAAAACCTCTTCCAATCATTTTCAAACACTATTTGGGACCTATTAGTCCCAATCTTAAACCCTAGGTTAAATTGGTTGATCATGTCAACCTAATTTGACCTAAAGGCCCCTTAAGGGTTAAAACAGTCATTTTGACTGAAATGATCTCCCCATGCCTTGGAATATCTTCCAACACATTCAAAATAAGATTTCAAACTTGTTGATCCTAATCATTGCCTTTGGGTCAACTTGGTTTACCAAGTCAACCTAGGTTGACCTAACGACCCATTAAGAGCCCAAAATGGGTCATTTGACCCAAATGACCTTCCCAAATCTTGAGACCATACTCATTGGACTCCAAATACCCAAACAAATTCATTTGACCCAAAACCAAGTTTTTGGTCAACTTGCTTGACCCATTAACTCTTATATGGTTTAAATGGATTAAACCAACCCAAATTTGAGCTCTCCAACCCCTATTACCTTTTTAAATCAACTCCTAAACATGACTTATGCATTACTTGACACTTGGTCAATCCAACCCAACTTGAGTTAACCAAGTCACATTTATGGCACTTGCTCTTACTTACCCTAGCCTTGACTTTGATCCTTGGCCTTTCCCCAATTCAGCCCAAATATCTCTCCACACTCCTTAAGTGGCACATCATCACCCTTGACCTAGTTGACTGGTCAAAGCAAGTCAACATAGCATTTAAACCTCTCTTGAAGGTGGTCAAACCTTTCCTTTGACCCTAAACATCTTGGCCTTGGGTTTGGGGTTCACCCAACATATTGCTCTCATCCCTCCCTACCACCTCATCCTCCCTTGACCCTTTGACTAGTCAACATAGTCAACCCAAAATCTCAAACCTTTCCAAAAAGTCATGATCACCCCCTAAGCAACTTTCCCTTGATTTAAGCTGCTCTGGGTCGACCTATTTACACTTTAAATCTCTCTAATAGACTCCCTAACTCATGTTGGGCATCAAAGTAAGGCCTCTGAAGCATCAGGACCGTCCACTAAACTCCAGATCATTTGAATGGGGTAAAACCCCATTTGAGAGCATCATTCAAGCCTTAGCATTCTCTCACATCCTCCAGCCTCCTAACTTCAGTTCTTATTTTGTTTCAACTCCCCAAACCTTCTTCTACATTCCCACTACAAAACCCAAGTGGTTGCACGTCACCGGTAGCGAGCTTTCTCGCGAATCAACCTCCCACTTCGTCCTAGCCTCATAGTAGTCAATCCATGCATTTTCGGGCGTAGATTCCTTCTAAAGATTTATACGATGAAAGTCTACAAGCTCAACTGTATAAAGACATTGAAGATCCAATGATATAATCCCTTGAAAACCTTAGATTTAGGTCACAGTAGTTAGATCTATTTAGTTTTGTATTAAGCATGTTTCATGCTATGTAAATGTACCCCCATTGCTTCTGTTCATGTGCTCAAGTTGTGTTTAAAATTTCATGCATTTTGGTGCACTTGATCGAAAAAATGAGGAATCCTAGGGCATTTTTTGTATAGCTTGGGTGTACGAAATATCGACCGTTGATCCTGTGATCAACAGTTGAGATTCCGTCATACGGCGCTCTATTTTGACCGTGCATCTCGCAGTACGTCGAGATCCTCGTTCGGCTTGGTCTGAGCCCTCCATTTTGAACAACGGAGATGGTGAGAGATCTCGTTCGATCAAGATAGAAATCACGAGATTCAATCTCCATCGTTGGATCAAACTGTAGGAGATCCTACGGCTATGCGGCATTGCTGACTCGGATAAGTGAGCCAAACGGTCATGACGCCACGTCCCTCCATTAATGACCAATTATTGCCTCGGCGTAATGATTGGTCATAAATGTTCTTCCCTTAATGTGTTTTTGAACTCGAGGTCAAGATCGTGCCACGTAGCCTTCCATTATCGTGGAATGGATCTGGCACCCGAGATTGAGCCGCGTGTCCTCCGTTATATTTGACACTGTTTTTATTTTCTTTTTTTATTTAAACTGAATTTAAAACTATTGTTTATATGTTTTTATAATAGAAAATTATAATAAATTAAATACTAACCCAAAATTAACATATTTTATATTAATATTTTCAGAAATATTAATACCTTAATTTAAAATTATAATTAATTTAAAATGTTAAATATGTAGACATATATTAAATTATATTTTCGACGGATTTTCTGCTGGAAAATAATTTCCGGCGGATTATTTTTGCGCCGGAAGATTAAGAAAAATAAAAAAAATGGAAAAAAACAAATCCAAATCATTTACTACTACCTGTCCGGCCTGCCCCAACCAGGCCCCGTCTGCAACCTGCCAAGCCCGAGCCTGCATAGGACCCCGCGCGAACAGGTCCAGCTCTATTTGGCTTAAGCCTCTCTCTCTCTGCACGCGACATGTCTTCCCCCCTTCTACCAGGTGGACTTCAAATAAAAACTGTCAATTCTGCTAATTTATTTTATTTAAGGTATCACTTATAAATATGAAAAGTAATAATTATTTTAAAACTAAAAATAGTATAAATTATTAAATTAAAATAGTAATATTATTATTATTATTATTATTATTATTATTATTATTATTATTATTAACAAATCTTTATATTTTCAAATAAGTTTAGGAAATTAAAGGATCTTTCAAGCTAAACTAATCTTAGATAATATTTTTTTAATATATTATTTTGAAAACTATACCCATATATATGAGTTTTAGAAATATAATTAGATATTTTGAAACCTACTTTTGAAATTATATGTATGTAAACTCTATAATTGAGAGATCTTATGGAATTTTAAGCATAGGTTGGGATACTTGGATAGAATCAATGGGGGATGGTTAGTGAATAATTATATTTTGTTCACAAACTTAGTCTTTAATCTAATTACATGTTTTATTTGTTTCTTTTTAGTATTTGCATGTGTAGGTTACACACACCACTTAGCTTATGAACTCCTAGATTTAAGGACTTGAGTGCTATATTTGTGTATTTGCATATATGATGTATAAGGGTTAGTAATATTAATTTAATCTCATACAACTTAGTGACACCCTTAAGGACAAAAATTAAGGACTTGTATAGATGACTTAAATTTGTAATATATAGGTTGTATGTTCCCTTGACTTGAGAAAATTTCAAATCAAACCTCCAAAGTCAAACTCATAACTAATTATAGAAAATTTCAAATCACCCAAACTCAAAGGCATATGATTCTAATTACAATATAATATTTTTTAAAAATATCAAACCTTCAAAGTCAAAAAGTCAACAATTTGATCAAACTCATGTCAAAATTGGATCAAAACTTTGATAATTCATAACTTTTCATAGAAAACTCTGAATTGAGCATGCTAATAGTCTAACTACTCTTAATAAGGTCTAATATTTAATAAAAATCTAAAACCTCCAAGATTAACTTTAATTTTAAAAATCAATTTTTAACTCCCTTTTAACACATTAAGATAATTCAAAATACAATAATTCATTAAATTCCAAAATTTTCTAACTTGAATAATAAAACTCAACCAACCTCTTAAAATCAATAACTAACTAAGTATCTAACATTAATCCATCCTTAATTTTAACCAATTTAAATTAACTTAATCAATCTCGGTTGTTAATGGGTAACCTAGGCCTACGAGGCTTTTAGCTTAGCCCCTAAAGAAGGTGAAATAAACTTTACGGTCTCGATGTGAAACAAAGGTAGCGATCACCTAACAATTAAAAGATATTCAAATTGAGCTTTAAAATTTCTCTTTAGCCTTAATGAACTCAAACCTTAGATAACTCTAACCAACTACCCAACTTAGGATCTACCCTAGCCACACGACCTTCTACACATACTTTAGATAGTTTGCTAGGACAACCGACTCTAGGTATAGGCTAGACCAGTGTTTACTTTTCTGTTGTGTGCCATATTTTTCATGATTTTTAATGCATGTTGTGGATAAAATTCTTTGATGTGTCTACTTATTTTTACTGCACTCTGAGGATAATTAATATATTCAGCGATTAGATTACCCTTATGATATGAACAATCTGAATGTCCACTGAATTTTCTGCATGTGGTCACGCTCATGTAGGGCGATAAAAAGAGGGCTAAATAAAAATTAATTATAAATGTGCTTGCTACAAGTGTTTCAGCTGCTAAGCCCCCAATTAATAAAAAGGGCATGGCGAGTGTGTTTATTTTTTTTTTTTACATATATATACATTTGCTTGGAATATATTTTGATTTATTAAATGCCTATGATAATCTTGTAGAAGAGTTTAGAATTTTTATTTTATGAGATGTAATTTATTTGAGATATTAAGAGTTGTGGAAGATGAACTTTGAGTCGAGATATTCATATCCAAAGGTTGGATTCCAAAGAGAAAAGGATGCCACTTAGGGGGATAGCCCTTTTCTATTTGAAAATTCAAATTTGGATAATATTTTTCATATCCAAAGCGAAAAGGATGTCCTTCCCCTTAAAGGAAGAGCTCTCTTTTTCATTTATGTAGCAAACTCTGAAAAGAATCCAAGGAGCCCGACGGAAGGAAGGATGAAGACAAGAAGACAAAGAGTATCCCACCCAAAGTCACTTACGTCTTTATCAAGATTAGAATCTAGGTTGTTGTCAGTGGTGCCCGACCACTTTACTTTCTGTAGACCCTGGGTTATAATAAATAAGGCAGATTGCCTATGGACATTTATTAATTAATTTAATTATATATGATGTGTTGATGTGATTGCGTATATGATTACTTATTTTTCTTAGTTTTTTAGTGTTTGTGTGTCGCTTTTTTTTTATCTTAGATACATGAGACTAGTGAGGGTGTGAAAAGTTTTCAACTCATAATCAAATGTTTAAAATTTTAGGAGCTAAATAACATAGAAAGATAATGAATCTAGAAAGTTAGTTACAGATCACTTCCGGGGTCGCATGCATATTACTGCATTTATTATCTGCTTACTTTAAACACTTCCCCGCCTGCAGGTAGAGTTAGAATAATCTGACATATGAGGATAAGGTGTCAGACCTGGGGAAGCACAGTCTTCTAAAAAGTATTATTAAGCCTTTTTTCAAAAATTTCAAGCCTACATGATTTGAATGTGTCAACTAGCATGCATCGCATTAGAAACATATTTAAAGGAGTCAAAATTTTAATTACAGTAGTATTTAGCATTTTCACTCAACATAAGTCAAAGGAGCCACTTAGGACAATCTCTAGATTTCAGCCCCAGCTCTCCAGAACTTTAATAAAAATATCCCTACCACTAAATCATAAAAAGGATTGAACTCATATATTTTAAATTGACTAGGTGGCTAGTTGGCTCTCCAATCCAGATCGGGGTAAGTCTAGATTTCTATACTGCATTAGCTAGATTTGAAAGACTGTAGTCCAATATCAAAATTTAGATTTAGAATTTGGGGTATATCTTGGATTATAAGACCCTAACCTCCAGGAATATAATCCTAAATTTTTAATAAAACATTTAACTTTAACTATATCTTCTTTCAATCTAAAACATAAATCCCAACATTTAGATTAAGCTGGGATAATTCTGGACGGTTCTGGAATCTCAAAATGTCCTCTACTTTTCTTCCCTTGACTCTGTTAATAAGTGATGAATTTTGATCCCTTCACTTTTAAAATTCCAAAATTCACTTCCTTTTGTATCACTCTTAGAAAATTTTTAACAAAATTTTACTACTATTTTAATCAAAAGTTTTCATATGAGACACTATCATCGTACGATGTAATTAACTACGAGGGCTTGTGCTCGTAGGAGATTTAGAACCTGCATTGATTTTTAAAATTTATTTTTTTTAACTCACTTGATATTTCTTTTGGGAATTCTAGTTCATATTGATTATTATTGTTATAATCATATGATTACTAAGATATGATATTCTTTTTCTACAAAGAGATTTATCATGTGTTAACATCAATTCGAATATGAAATTAATGATCTTCTTCTCTTGATTATTGTTGTCCGATTTTAGATTGAACCCCATCTTGATCCTCCCGGGGTCATATGTGGTTTTCCCTTAAATCAGATTACGATAGCCTAGAGAAAATTTATAATTTTGGATCTGAACCCATTAGAAGATTTTATCTCCGCCTTTCGAGGCGGTATATCATCTCTAATGGTCTATTCAACTTCAGACTTAAAATCTTAACTAAGTTCCAAATCTCCTAAAAGAAATTTTTTAATGCTCAAATTAATATTCTTTAGAAAAATTAAACCAATGATGATCAATATCGTCATGCCTGAATAACTACCAAACAGTGGTATCTTCTCCCATAGGAGAGATATATCGTTTGTTCATAAGGTTTTGTGTATGAGATCAACAATAATCTACTTAGAATACCGTACCTAGAAATCAGATAGAACTCTATTTTGACCTTCTGAGGTCATATGTGGTTCTATCTCGGATCTGATTGTGATATCTAAGGCAGGATTTATAATTTTAGATTTGAACCCCATTGTGAAATTTTATCTCCACTTCTTTAAGTGGTATGATTTTTCTAATGGGACGTTCAGTCTCAGAATTCGAATCTAAATGACAATTTTAAAGTCCCAAAAAAAATTGATCTTTTTCAAATCCTAGTTTCAAATTTCCACCAACACTCATATGTGCACCAGAGCTCATATACGCATATAAATGTTGCAATCTAAGAATTATGGGTAAGTACAATATTCCACTAACTGTATATCATTCTATTTCTTTTCATCCCAGACTTTAGTTTAAATCTTGGTGCATTACAATGGCAGCATGTAATCTCTTATATATATATATATATATATATATATATATATATATATATCATACATCCATTAATACAATAATATATTTTTGTATATGTAAAATCAAATTTGAAAACCAACTTTGTAGTTTGATATAAATTTGTAGGAATTATGTTATCTACCTGATTGGTCTCCTTAAGCAGCCCAATGAACTTATTAAAAGTATTTATAGGGAACATTGAATTCTATCTTGAAGCTTAACAACTTCATAGCAATAAATAATTCTAAGTGAGTAGTACACCTCTTCCAAATTAGTTGTTGAGCAACATGCAACAATCATTATAGTACTTGGTTAATTTCTACCTTCCATCAAATTTCTAAAATTAGATAACTCAACTTATCATCTATTAATGTGACAATTTCAAAGAAAGCAATTAAAGACTATAGGGTATCCCAGATTTTGCCTCAAAAAGATTATTTTAATATGCCAAGCATGATTGTCTTTGGTTAACTCCTTCCTTCCATCAACTGTCTACAACTCAAGATAACCCTATTGATGACTTTTTCTAAGGATTCTTAAATACTTGAAAATTTTATTAAAAAAAGAAAAGAAAAGTTAATGTGAAGTGCAAAATCTACACATGCCCCCAAAATTTTTTTTTCTTTGGAGTAAATTTATTATTATTATTTCACATAAATAATAATAGTTAAATATAAGTCATTTTTATGATTGACTTATGAAATACATAACATCTACTATATCCCATTCAAGGTGGAATTAGTCCTAAAAGACACTTGATTTGAGCTTTCTTATTAGGGTTTAATTTAATGAGTAATACTCAAAAGGATAACTTAAAATTTATCAAAGTCTCTTAGTAGATTTCTTTTGGCCTCTCTCATTTTAATTTAAGTTCGATCACGAGAAAAAGCCCATGCATGCACTCAACATAGGGTAAACCTAATTCCCTAGAGAATTTCTCATAACCTTTCTCATCATGAACTATAGTTAATAATTCAATGAGCTTCATAAATTATAAAAAGGGGGAAAAACTTTGAAAGGCATATTGGTAAGGAAAGCTTGAAGGATAATTGTGTTAGATAGGTTCCTTAATAGAAAATCTTTATAAGAGTAAGTGGTAGATATGATATTGACTCATCCAAAAATTTTAGAAGGTATAAGCCTTTAAACATGCATAATATCCTTACTAAAATATCCCATGAAGGTAAGTGATAGATAGAGTCTCCACTCCTCGAGAAAATATTAAAAGGCATAAGATTCATAAAGTATTTAACTATTAGATGAGTTCTTTACTGAAAAACTTTATAAGAATATATGATAGATAAGATCTCTACTCATCTAAGAAAAGCTCAAAATATATAAGTCTCGAAAGATATCTAATACTGAATAAGTTTTACTAAAAATCTCATAAGGTCAAGTGGAATGCATGATCTTTAATCTTCTCAAAAATCTCAAAAGGTATAAACCTCAAAAGATTTAGAATCTTAATTTACTCAAAAATCTAGGAGGATATTCTAAAGTTAACTAAAGGGTATATAATGCCAAACAAAGTCCTTATCATATCATATAAGGGATTGAAGCTACTATATTCTAACTTGTGGAAAATATCCTTTGATCATAAAATCAAGATTTAACTTTGAAGAATTTGATTACTATGAGATATGAAGATTTCTAATTCTTCTAAAATGCTTTTAGAGGGTGTAGGTTCTCATAGATGAGCAACTTTTCAAAAATTTCATTATTCTTAAACACATATTGAGAGTTTAGTAATTATCACCCTTCTAATAACTTGATTATAGACATAAAGCAAGCTACTATATTACTACATAAAGATTTAAAAGTAAAAAAAAAAAAAGCATTCATCCAAGGGCTAAAGAAAACAAGAGTTTTATTTCAAATGAATATATTGAGTTACAACACTTATATATTGTCAAGATATTCATCATCACTATCACGAGAGATCATATATGCTTGCTTTTGCATCATCATCAAAATATGGGGAAGAGTCCTTAAATCCACAAGTGGGGGCATTCCCTTTATTTGCACCAATCTTGTGATGCACCACATGAACCCCTTTAAGAAACCCAATAAGACATTGATCTATGTTCCAAGTTCTTCACCTCTACATCAAACTTATTGTCATAAATTTTTAAAATGTGATCATGAACAATAGTATGCTAGAGATTTCTTGAATTCTTCTACGATCTTTTAGGATTCAACACATGTCTTAGCTTTAGTTCTAATATCACAATGTTTTATTTGATAATTAGTCTTCTTAAGAGCTTTTCTTAAGTGTCTTTAACTATTTTGTCCTCCAACAAATTTTTTAATGTGCTTCTATCGTCTCATCTCGAATACAATCAACTTCTTGATAATTTAAGGGAATGGCATCTATCATGGTCATCAACGATCATCACACCACCAGATTTTCTTGGGCTTTCATCCGACAAAAGTTATGTTAAGTACATGTTCAAGCAAAAAATATATATAAAAGATTGTGAGAAGATATGAGTCATGCAATAGTATATCAAATGTTATATATAAAAAAAAAAACTTTATAAATTATTCGAGTGATCTCCAACATTCTATATACTCCTATTGAATAATTTTCTTAGAAGATGTTCAAATAAGTGCGTTTAAAAGGAGGATAGAAGTTATATATAGCTTTCAACCTCATGACACATCCCCCCTCGACACAAAGGTAATGAAAAAAGAACCATTATGAAGTTTATCATGAATCTCATGTTACTATGAAGTGTAAAGAGCTAAAAATTGTAAAGATCCATGAAACTATGTAAATCAATAGAACTTCTTTCTAATGTGATTAACATTAAAAAACTCACATGTGTAACACCTCAATAGGTTTTTTCCATCACAATGATGCAATGTAGGAATTGCTAACCATTATTCGAAAATTCAAAGCTAGATTTTCCCTATGATCGTGAAGTTCGAAATTACCCTTAAATTCATACAATTTCAAAAAATAGACAAAAAACAATTCAATACTGCAATTAAACTTTATTCATTCTGATCTTCATAGTGAAATACACCTTACATACTCTTCGCAGTCACCTCATTGTTTATGGAATCATTCACCGAATCAGTTGTCAGAACACCCCAACTAAAACGATATGACGAAATGCAAACACCATCATACCAATGAAACCACCGAAACTCGATCATTCGCTCAGAGCACATCAACCACTCCATTTCTAGGCCGATGCAACATTAATCAAAATCTAGCTATCTCATCAACTAATTGCCCTCTAAAACCCCAAAATACTACACTAAAACTCCAATTATTCTTACAATATTTCCTGTTATGGTTATTATTTTTCTTTGCAGATTATTTTTTTTAATAAATTCACGTGACAAGATACAGCTTTTTCTTCATGAATTAACAGTATTTTATACAAACAATAATCTGATAAAAGAATAAAAAAGCTGACACCACTAAATAAGTTGATTATTATATATTTAGATCTTGCACATGATAAAGAATAATCATGATCTAAAATAAAGCCTCCGCAGTGCATACGAGACCAGTCTTACTGAACATCTGAAGTATTTCCTTTGATTCACAAGTAATGCAAATTACAGTAAACATAAACTGAAAAAATAATTTGTTACTCACTTGGTTTAGTTAAAGATCCTATTTTTATTTTCATGAGTCAATATTTTTTGATAAATACTATCAATAGTTCAGTAAGGATCATTCTCAAGCATGATAAATAATACACTTATTGCTAAAATTCTAATCTAAAGATAACATTTTCTTCTGGCATTGAGCTCAAGCTCAGCTCATTCGTCTACTCCCAAGCTCAAGTTCGCCGAAGAATCACGTGTAAATCATGCTAGGAGCTCACTGGAGAATGAACAATGGAGAAGTCGTGGCAGGAGCTTAGTGCCTTACCGGAGAAGGACCAGCAATAAGAAAGTAGCGATGAGAGCTCATTAGAGAAGGCATCGAGGAGACCGATGACTAGCAAGACGTGTGAAAGTGCGCTAGATAGAGAAGACATCGATGAGACTTGAATCGATCGTTTGAAGAAATAGAAGAGTTTTTGGACCGAGTTGACTTTAAATTAGGAGAAATTGCATTTACGGTTTAAATATTTATTCAAAAGGGTCAAGTCATTAGCCAACTAGTCAAGTCTTGTAAAGCTCAAATTCCGGCTCCTCTACTATACGAGATGTAATTTGAGCTCAAGCCGAACTCATAGCTTAAAAAACTCAACACGTAAACTTAACGATGTATCAGAAGGTTAATTTGTGCGGTAGAAGAAGTCGTCTTAACCTTCATAACTAGCGGTAGTGAAAACCGCTGTGTATGTTGATGCATAACACCGATTTGCTAACCGCCGCTAGTAATTACCGTGAAAACTTTATAATTTTAGTTGTGACTATGCTATTATTTTTCCTTATAGGCCATTTTCTTAAGATCAGATCCACGTGACAAAGATACAGCTTTTTCTCATGAATTAATATTTAATAATATCTTAGACAAGCAAATACTTGCGTGATAAAAAGAATAAAAACACCGAAACCACTAAATTATTATTTGACCATGCACATGATAAGAATAATCATGAACCAACCGACCTTTTGCTGTAGATCAGTTTTATTGAACGTTTGAACAATTGGTTCCTTGGGATAATAAGTAATACAGATTACTATTTTTTGAAGTTATTTCTCAATACAAAAATCTCTTAAAATAGAAAAAATAATGATTTAAAGCTGTCCCAACGAAGCGTAAAAGAAATAACAATATGTTGCTGATCCGATTTACTTAAAAGACCCCATTTTTATTTCCATAGGTCAAAATTTATTGATAAATACTTTTTGGAGTCCAATGAAGATCAATCTCAATAGGGGTGTCAATTTCGGGTCACGGGTCTGATTTGGGTCGAACCTGGAATTGGCCCGGGTTCAAACGGTTTGACCCTAACTCGACCCGGGTAGGAAAACGGGTTGGAAATCCGAACCCGGACTCGACCCGATGGGTTGTTGGGTTGAGCCAACCAGACACGGGAAGGCGGGCACGGACGCGGACGCACGATTTGGCGAGGTCGAGTGGGCACGTGATGGCACGCAGGCGCGTGGGAGCAGCGGCGGGCAGCCACAACAGGCGCGTTGGCAATTGCGCGGGCAAGCAGTGTGATGCCCCGAGATCTAACTTGGAAAGAATGTCAATCAATTTCACAACAATTTACCAGAGTTATCTATAAACCTTCAGTAAGCAATCTATCAAACATCTATAAAATTTAAACATCAATATTCAAGTCGATTCATATCTCAAAACATCATATACAATACTCAGGAACTAAACTATCAATACAAGTAGAGAAATCTATCCTGTCCTGAGTACAAAAGAATCATCTATCGATCAAAAGACAAAAACCTGAAGATCTGGATCAATTCCTATCTCCTGCTCCCGAGCCCTGACCTGAAAATATCAACCACATATAATGAGCTTTACAAAGCCCAGCAGGTCACCTAATACCTATAACTGAAATCAAAGCACGGCGATGCTATCAATATGCATGTCAATCTATCAATCTGAATCAGTCAATGGTCAATGAGTCTATGCAGTGGAAATCAAATCAGTAGTCGATGCAATCCAAAAATCAATAGTCAATAAAACCAGTCAATGCAGCGGCAGACAAATCAATCATTTCAATTCAATCAATCAATATCCGTCAATCAAATCAATACGGTCAAATCAATGAAATCAGTCGAGAAAAGCAATACGGAACAATGAATCTATACGACAGTCAATACGGTACAGAAACAGTAGGCAGTAGTACGATGTCCATGTTCATGCTATCAATACAGTATCTATATCTATCAATGTCCATATCAATGCTCAGTAGTATCAATGTTCAGTAGTCAATCGATGAAATCAGTGAAATCGTACGATACAGTAAACCCGATCAAATCCGTAAAATCCGTAAATCAATACATTAAACATGCAATCAATACGATAATACTGAACAATGTATAATCAATGGTCATGTTGCTGTTGTAGAATTCATATTGCTGTTGTAGATATCAATACATTGGTTCTATGAAAAGAGTCGTCACTCTATTGCCCGTCGGCATATAATCTCCTTATGACTCCCATCGTTATATCCATGATCCATGATCTATGATTTAAAGGAAAGCCCGTCGGCCCACCATCCTGTACAGATATCATCTCCAACCAATGTTCAACCAGGTTATACGTGTTTCATATATATAATATATTAGAGTCATGTAAATCATGCCTTAATACATCTTACTTTCACTTAGCAATATAAAACCTTAAACTTTCTAATCACACAATATCATTTGTGTGTATGCATTTATCTATTTGGTGTTGTGAGTTAAGTTAGTAATTTTCATGAGTTTCTGCTGATCTTGATTGAGTAATACATACATGGTTGTTATTTGTTTGGCCATGGCAACCTTGACGAAATAATGAAGGCTTCATTTGAGGTAGCTTTCAGATTACTTTCTAAAGCAGATTTTAAGCACAAAAAATTCGTGAATTAGAAATTTTTGTGCTAAAAATTTTTTTTTAGAAAGCAGTATGAAAGTCGTTCCAAACAAAGCCGAAGTCTAGTGTAGTATATATTTGTGTTTGCCGCTCATCTAAATTTAGTTTTTTAGTGAGATTTAGGGTTTATTTCAGACAATTTTTCCGTGACTTCATTTTTAAAATAAATATCATAGTACTGTTTAGCTACAATTTTAATATTTCTTTTTAAAAAATTTGTGTTGAAAAATAATTATTTAGAAGTACATATGCTGAAGTATGATTGTTGTGACAAAGTTCTCTATTTTTTTCATTAAAAAAAATTAAGGCTCAACATAATTCAAAAATATTTTTCCCATAATAATTCTATAGCCAATTTTACGAGCAATTATTACGTCAAGTCACCAGACCCGTCCAGAAACCAATAATCACGCGCCACTTCACCTGGAGCTTGGTATTGAGCACTCGGTATTGCTCGGTATACGTCCGGATTTTCGATTTTTTTTTTCAGGACGTAATAATTACTCCAATTTTACAGCCACTCATAGCTCCCTATGTAGATTCTTAATAATGTTAGATCTAAAGGTACTTTATTTTTCTTTAGAGAAATACTTGATCTTCATCCAACAACTTTGATGGTTGGTGAATAATTGAAGTCTAGTAACAAAAGTGTTCATAGTGATCAAATTTAGGGTTTATTTTGAGTAGTGAGACTATCATTGCCAAGTTGTAGAATAAGAAAAAAGGATGAATGGTCAAAGCACCTCTATGATTTCAATTAAGAAATAGACCTCACTAGGAATATGAGGATGTATTTATTTAAAAAAAAAATTATAATTATAATTTTAATTGTACTATATAGTGCATTTTCAAGCCATTGGAATGGTATATTTTGATATTTTGTTAAATATAAATATATTTTGCTTTGCATGTACAATCTCAAAGAAGTTTTTTTTTTTGTTAAATAAAACCCACATATATATAGGGGTTTATGCATCAATATAAATAAGAGATTACAAGTCCTACTGAATTGATAGCCCTCTAAAAATGCATCATTTGAAATAAAACCTATGGACTTTTGATTCAAACTATTACACAGCACAAGTAGGAGAAAATAAAGAATTACAAGCACAGCTTCCACCATGAACAACAACATGAGCACCAAAGAAGCCTAATCAGCTATCAGAGACTCCCAGAGCAAGAGCAGCACCATAGCTAGAGAGACAGAGAAATTTGCACGAGCAATTGAACAAAAGCCCACAGCTAGGAGAATGCTACCAACAACAATCTCCCAAACCATCCAGATACAAACATAATAAAGGATCCAAACAACCAACCGAAGAAATAACCAGCAGCATCCAACTAATATCACAGCAAACACCCCACCAGATCAAAGAAACCACCGAAGACAAAAACCCAATATATAGCAATAGAATTTCGAAGGAGTTCTTGATCTCTTAGGTCTTCCTTAAACATTTAAATCTTGCACCACCTCTTTATTTATCTTTTTTATGTTTTACTTACCAACATTTTTTTTGCAAAATCATCATTACTAACTTGCACCACATTCATATCATAGTCATCATGTGAACCAAAACAAACATCCACTTTAGCCTACCCAGAATCTCTAATAACCGACGGATCGTATGGGTTTAACCAGTCAGAGTGGTCAATAGGGTTCACATTAGAGTCCACAATCACAAAGAAGATGATGAAGCTAATTTAACCAAATAAGGATGTGCAATAACTAAATATTTGAGATAAGAGATATTATATAATAAATACATAAACTTTGGAATGAAATCTTTATGTACACTTTTGAATAAAATGGAATGATCTCATATGACTTTTCATTCTCTTAAAATCATAGGGTTTTTTTTTTTTTGGATAAATTTTTTAATATTTTTTCTATAAAGAAATCAAGTTGTTGGTTTTTTTTTAATCAAAATATTTTTTAGATGTGTTTTTTAAGTTTTTTTCCTAAATAATGATGCCCGCCACCATAGATCACCAGCTGCATCGTCGAGTGCCATCACCGGTTTAAGGAATAGAAAACCAAATTATTTTATTTTTAAGAATAAAAAATAAATAAAATTAAAAAAATACACTAAACAAATTTATTATTTTAAATAAAAATTTAAAAAATCTCAAATATATTTCTATTTCATATTAATTTATAAACAAAGTAAATAAAAAAAATCCAAACAACTCCCTAATTCTTCTAATCAAAACAGTTTCAAAAAGTAAAGTGAGCAAAATCATTGGGTAGAGAAAAGGATAAATTCCTAGCAACCTATGGATAGAACAAGATTTTGGTCAAGATGAAGATTAATACCTACAGATTCATTACTTAAAGACAGATCTATGGCAAGAAACCCTTCATTTTGAAATAAGAACCTGGCACTGTTTGTTTGTATTCAGCAGATTTGTTCTAAAAATAATAAAAATGATATTATAACATTTTTATTCAATTCTTATCAGGACAATTAGATAAAATATTGAAAATTATATGACAATTGCTTAAAATTAGATCTCGTACTTTACGGTTTACGATTTCATTTGGGATAACTTTTGTTAAAAATAAAATTGTGCTAGAAAGCAGCTGCAGAAAGCAGTAACAAAACTATGCCAAACGATTTTTTTTCTGCTTCTTAAAGCAGTTTTATAGTAAAGCTGCTTTAAGAAGCAATAATAAAGTCATCTCAAACGAAGCCTAAAACTCTCTTAACTTCGAGCATTTATCTTATAAATCTGAGCATTTTGTGCATTTGGAATGTCGATTGATGTTTTTTCTTAAATTTCTTGGCAGCAGGAACTGCATTTTATTTTCCAAATTTATATGTTTGCACTGCACATACATGTTTGCAAGATGTTCTTCAGTATGAATGAAGCTTTCACTTCAGTTTTTTCTGCTGAAGAGTCCTCTGAAGTTGCTAACAATCTTCATATAAACTGATATAATATGTATTCAGACCTCTAATTCAGGCATTTTACCTTTTGATTTTCAGTATAAAGGCCAGAAGTTCAAGTTTGGTCTTCGATTCATCTTAATTAAATTAAATAAGTAATTTAATTTGTAATTATATTTTGATTAAAGCCTATTTATTTGTAATTAACCTTATGCTATAATTTCAATTAATAAAAAAAATAATTCATATCAGAAAATAATTACAAAAAAAATCCATAAGATGCCAATATGCCAATATGCAAAAACATCTAAAAGTGCTTATTTCCAACATTGCAATTCCTATAGTCAGTACAGCTCAACTCAGCCATCAAGTAGAGAGCAACAATATATAAAAGGAGAAAGAAACAGAAATGAGAGGGAAATGCAAAGGTAATCAACAAATATCAGATGGTTACAGCTATTTTAATCCTTCATGAACGAACATTTAGTGTAAAGTAAGCAGAAACTTTAACAGTTCAACTGATATTTGGCTAAAGGTGGGATATGTTAAGGCTTAGTTTGGGATAGCTTTTAGCCACCGTTTTCTTGTCGCTTTCAATAATTTTTTGTGCTTGAAAGCTGCTTTAGAAAGCAGTAAGAAAACTATTCCAAATGAAACCTAAATGTTTTGTTGAGCTATTTACTTATAAATTTAGTGGGATGTTTTATAGTTTCACTGCAAGCAGCTTTATCTTTCTTTTAAAATGCGCTTGAGTGGTTGTTTATTAATGTGCCTTGTTTAATCGTAGATCACTCAATATTCATGAATTTACAATGAGGATTCTAAAAGGATGTTCAGATTTTGAGTTATACATCAAACTTTCTATCACATCAATTTGAATTGGATTTCAACATTTAGAGTTCACCTCCAACTCCTTGCACTACAAGAAAATCATTCATTACCGGCATATTTTTCTGGCAGAAATAGGTGATTTTCCGATGGAAATTCGTTGTTCCGGCAATTTTTCAGTGGTTTTACTCTCTTTCCTCTATGTTCGGTAATTCATTACATGTTGATATTCAAATAACTGTGATTTCTAAACCTTCAGTTGCTCGATTTTTGGTGGAAATTGAAGTTACTAAGGATTTTGAGGGCGTAATATGACCAAGTACATGGGATAATGGATATAGGTAAAATGTTGTTTTAGAGAAAACTAATGGTTTTCAATCATTGTTGCATCTTTAGGCTGGCATTACCTCTTGTAGAAAGGTGCTAATGCTTTCATTCATCCTTCCAATATTGAAGATCTAGTTATTTAAAAAAAAAAATTTATAATACCCATGTCTCCTCCATCAAAGCTTCATTTGGGATAGCTTTTTTACTGCTTCTTAAAGCATCTATCAAAAATATTTTTTTTTAATTTTTATACTAGAAAGCTACTTTTAAAAGCAGTAAGAAAGTCATCACAAACGAAGTCTAAGGCTCATATTATGAGTCATCAAAAGCTTTTCCATTATATTGGTGATCAAAGCAAAACTCAGCATTGAGATTCAAATCCCTATTATTTGAAATTAGTCTCACTTCTTGTTACCCTAATGATACTTCAATACCTCAAGGTGAGGAGAATTTATGTAGCCTTTAACATCGTGACTCGTATTTTTGCTTCATTACTAGATCCTCAACCTCTTCTTCAGCCTTCACTTCGTAAAATGAAGAATTCTTTTTCTGCCCTTCTCATAAGTACTATGGAAGCAGCAACAAAAAGATTATATTAAAAAGCTTGAGGTTTAATAAATTCACACCTAGGAAGTTTATTATATATCATTCATCAGCTGCGAGTTTAAGTATGACTAATCCTTTCCTCTTTGGTGCTTCAAACTGTGTCTCTTTTTACGTGCCTTAATAACTCATAGTTCTATACTTATTTATTTCTTTGCATATTATATAAACTATGTAGACCTCCTTTTTAATCCTTTCAAACTCTTCTTATGTTCTCAACTATATATATATATATTCAAGATAAATAAAAACTTGACTTCAAAAAAAGCTGATTGGAGTGGGGTGTGCCCAAGCATTGTGGTGTTGTAGTGATTAGAGTGACTTAGCGGCGCTGAATGCTGGCATTGTTGCACCAAAGCCTTAGGTTTGGAGAGTTATTGAGAGCTCTGCAGCATCGCGGCTATGTAGCGGTACGATGTTGAGATCTAGATAGAGGATAATTGGTCAGTGGTGATGTGATTTAAGACAATTTCATATCAGAGCATAGCAGCACACGGGCAGTACTATTGCATTGCAGCATGGGTCAAAATATTTTATTTTTATATAAATTATTCATCAATTGTATTCAGGTGTTTTATATATACAGTTGCAAGTATTATTAATTCATTCCATATTCATACATGTTTATATTTATATTATGTGCATACCATAGTGAAAAAGGAAGTTCGAGGAAAACTATTTTCCTCCATCTATCTGAATGCAGATGAGAATTGAATGTGGAGTTATAAATATGATTGTTCTATATCTATCTGAATAGCATATGAAAGATGAATTTAAAGCTATTGATATTCATTTTTTTCCTTTTGACAAATCAGAGATAAATGTGAAACTATTGTCCTTCAGTTTTCCTTATGACAGACGAGAGATTAATGTGGAGTTAATAAGGAAATTTGTCCTCCATTTATATGTGTGGTAGATGAGAGATAAAAGTGGAGCTATAAGTGGATATGTGGAGAGACAAAGAGAAATTGGGAGAAATTTACATGCATTTATACATTGCATAAATCATATTACATGAATCATCATAATAAATGTGTAAACATCAATGTAATGTAAATAATAATAGTAATATATAAGATGTTATAACAACGTGAGACAAGTTATGAAATGTTACACTAATAAGTGAATAACATGCAGCATTATACTAACATGGAAGAACTACGCAAGAATTTAAATGATAAGAATGTTCTTTATTGAAATTTATGTTATAGTGTACATGAATACAATATTTTATATATATATATATATTTGTGTCTTTTCCATACATGATGAATCATAATGTAAATTATTATAACTTATAAATTGAATACTTTAGTGAATTTTAGTAGTGTGCATAGCAATATAATTGTTAAATTATTTTCTAGGGAATGAGAAAGCACTTGTTAAATAGGACCTGGAGATTAGTAGCTAGATGTCCAATGTCTAATTGTAAGTTCATGTCTTATGTTTTAGTTAAGTCTTTAATAAATGCTGTATGTTGGGAGTTTGTTTATGAGAAAGTTTTGTAACATCATAATTATAATATAAACTATTGTAAATGAAATAAAATATGATGTTGTTGTGTTTACTACTATTTAGTATTGCTATGTAAATGAATAAATATTTTTTATGGTTATGAATATCACTGCTTCCAACTAGATTTTAGGGTGTTCAATGACCAATCTTGCCTCTTTCCACTGAAAAATCTAGGATATCAATGATTCACCTACCCAATCAACAATCGAAAAAATCAAAATCATCGAAACGAAAAAAATACACATCAAGTGAACAACATAAAAGAATAAGACAAATAAATGTGCAACCATATATGTTGTGAACCCAAGTGTAATCACTAATATTTGCATTAGACTCATAAAATGCCATAAAATCATATCAGCAATGATCACATTTTTAAGAAAGAAAATTGAAGGACTACTCACTTCAATATGTTCCTTTTTTTCTTAATCCTAGTACCCTTATTCTTAGTTGACTTCACAAAATTTAAATTTGCTATTTCTTAGAAGTTTTTTTTTTTTTTTCAAAAAGATGTCTTCAATGTCAGAAATTTAATCCCATGTAGCTCTAGCTCATCTCAAAAGTTGTTGTCGATTTGCAAACCATGGCCATTTATTGTTTAGAACATGGACCTAATCAACCCATTTCTTCGCGAAAGGAAGAAAGAAAGTTCATCTTGTTATGTTCAATAGCTTATCAAATTGAATTGAGGTGAAAGCATTGGAGAAAACTAAAATATATTTTATCTGGTCTGATAAGATTTCATCCAATCTTACTTGATTAGTCGATATATATCATTTATCAGGGGCGGAACCACCTAGTGCCTCCGGGGGGGGGCAATTTAATCCCTAAAAAAATTAAAAATTTGTTTATTACATAGACATTTATTTCCCCTCCATCTTGTTTTTACTCTTTATTATAGGAGTTTTTAGGCAATTGCCCCCCTAAAAAAATTAATAATTTGTTTATTACATAGACATTTAGGAAATTTGTTCCCCTCCATCTTGTTTTTACTCTTTATTATAGGAGTTTTTAGGCAATTTCCCCCCTAAAAAAAATAAAATACTATGTTCTTTAGGTGATTGCCCTCCTAACAGAATTAAACACATTGTGTAGAGGTGTTATTTATAAATTTGCCCCCCTAACAATCAAGGCTGGTTCCGCCCCTGCCATCTATAGTGATCATTATTGACTGTGAAGTTTATCTATGTTCATCACTAAAGATATATATCCTTTAGCACATTAGGAAAATCCATTTTGTCTTTGGAGAATGTAAGCGGCCTTATTGAAATCAGCTATTTCTTAGTTGACTTCACAATTGTATTGAACTTCCTACATAGAGAATTAGAATATGGAAGTGGCTGGCTTGGAGAGTAAGAAATTCAATATTATTTGCACGATGATAGCTCTAAAGAAATTCTTGAACTGGGAAGCAAAAGCCTTGAACTGGGAAGCAAAAGCCTTGCTTAAATTGATCTATGTAACAACAGTTTCCGACCTTAAAAATTCTGTGAGGGGATTTGCATTTGATGGAAGTTGGACCTTCAAGGTATCATATGTAAGACCTACAGATTCGTGCACCATTGCACTTGTTCTGCCTATTCTAATCAAAGGAAATTCATTGAATTTCTGCATTTGAATTCATTTACATGTGTTTGAGAATGTTTTGTATGCATGTGTTTTGAAGTGGGTCTCGAGGATCTGTGTGCATATTTGTGAAATTTGAATTTTTTTTTCTCCTTGGGCATCGTGAAGTTGAGCTTTCTAAAATTTTGAAAATTAATTCAGCAAGGCAGAGTTGGGATGGTACTGTTGCGGTGCTGTTTGCTCTTTAAGTGAGTGTTGTAGCATGCAAGATTGCATGCCACAACACTTAATTCTAATTTTAAATACTTTATGTTCTGATATATGAAGTACTTATTTATTTATTTTCTCAGTATTGGTATTTACATTTTTTTATATCTAAAATTTCTATTTTGCTCAGTACAATAATTTATCATATTATTTAAAAAATTATGTAAAATGTTCAATAAATGATAATTGAAATTTTAGTTTGGCAATTGCGACCTGCTGAGTTGTGTTGGCTTACGGCTTATCTGTATTATATTTCAAGGTTTGCGAAAGAGAAAGAGCTCATTGAGTAGCTGAGTCAGGATCTAATATGTCCAAGTCTGTGTAGTTTTTTTTTACAGTCGTGTGTTATTCAAATTGTTTCTTTTCTATTCCGATATGTAGCCATGCATTGTCGTGTATTTGCTGTCTATATATTTGGTGAGAAATGAAAATAAATTTTGTGGATGAGTTATTTTCTATATACTTGAATTTGTAATTTAGAGTTAAATTTGTAATTCCTAATATCCAAAAATTGGGCTTACAGCGACGGAAATCTACAATCGGAACAAGGATAGCCAGCCCAAGAGGAAGGCTGACAGAAAACAATGGCGGCTTCTTCCTTCACCTCGTCAGCGACCACGGCTCTCAAGCTTGCGGATTCTCCAGTCTCGGTCTCTCCCTCCACGGCTCATCCACTCAAAACCCTCATTCTTACCCACCAAAACCCCCTCCTTCATTCACTTTCTTCCAAGTACTCATTTCCTCCTTTTTCCTCCCCCTTTTCCATTTTATTTTTGTCCTGCCATTTCTCATCGCAGTTTTCTATTTCGTTATTGCACGATTCATGGAAACCTACTAAGGAGACGGAGCTCGCCTAAGGCAATCTACTCGAACCGCTCCCGGACTTCTAATCAGGATAGCAGGAAGGGGATTTGGTCGATTCGGTTGGTTTCCTCCCTGTCTTTTCTTATTCATTTTCGCTGAATCATGGCGTTTCTCTTCTGATATGGAAAAATATCATCTTTGATCGAGATGTAGAGATGATTTGTTAGTGCCATCTTCTCCTTACTTCCCTGTGGAGTCTCAGGGCGGACAAGGTCCACCGCCAATGGTGCAGGAGAGGTTTCAGAGTGTTATTAGTCAGCTATTCCAGCATGTATGATCTGTGTTTGCTCGAGCGTGATTATTATCTGGCTTTCTGATGATCAAGATCTTAAGTTTAAGTTTTGTTTCCCTTGTAGAGAATTATACGCTGTGGCGGTGCGGTCGATGATGACATGGCCAATATAATTGTAGCACAGCTTCTTTATCTTGATGCAGTGGATCCTAAGAAGGTATTTTCATGTATTTTCCTTATTCTGTAGCTTTTTTTTTGTCTGAATCACTCTTTTTTATCCTGTATTCCACCTCAAGCTTGAACTTCAAGGTAGTCTTAATGGCTTCCCAAGTTGTCATTTTGGGCGTGTTTACAATGTTATCATATATTTACATTCTGTCTTGTGAATGTCATTAAGGTTTATTATCTATTGTGCTTAATAGGACATTGTCATGTATGTGAACTCTCCTGGAGGATCAGTAACAGCTGGTAAGTTGTTTCCTCATCTTCCTGTAATAAGTTTGATCCACACATTAACTATTGGTTAATTTGCACACTCAAATAATTCATGGTTCTTATTAGGTATGGCAATTTTCGATACAATGAGGCATATTCGTCCGAATGTTTCCACTGTATGTGTTGGATTAGCAGCCAGGTATCCAATTTATGGTCTTATCTCTTGTATGGTAGCTTCATACCAACATGTAGTCTTACATATTCTTGCAACAAGTCATTTGAGTGAACATAGATGCATAAAATTAAGAGATTCATACTGTCATACATGCAAGTATTCATTTGCATTGGAAGAGCATAAATTGAAGAAAGTAATTGGCTTTATATTTCAAGAGTGCTCAGCATTTTTATTCTGAGCTGAAATTTTTCTACCAAAACTAAGATTTATCCTATGATTTTTGTTTAAACCTACCTGACTCTTTAGTGCATCGTGTATGGTACGTGCAAACTATATTTTAAATTGGATGTGTTGTGTTGTATTTTAGTCCAACTTTAGCAATTTTATTCCGTTGGGCTATCTTAGAGGTGCGAGTTTTCTGTAAAGTTGGGGAAAAGGAAATAATATTCAGTTGTTTTTTCCTCCAAAATTTGTTCTCTTTCTTCTCTCCCTCTCTCCCTCTACATTCAAGAAGGACATCTTCCTCCAAGATCCCAAAAAACTGGTATCAGAGCTAGGTGGAGGTGGAGGAAGCTTCTTGTAGTCAAGAAAGAAAGATGAGGTAGGGCTGCTGGTGTCGCACGCAAGAGGAACTGGGGTGTAGTCATGCAAGTCACATGGACCTTGGCTGTGCAATCGCAGTCGCAGTCGGACAACATGAGCACAAGCATTAGGCGGACTTGCAGGGCCGGGGGTGGACATGCAGGGCATGTGGTGGACAGGAGCCGCCTGAGCGGTTTCACACGGAAGGAGAGGAGCATGCAGACGAAGATGGGCTAGGAGCAAGAAATCACGGACACACGCGGTCGAACACTCACAGGTAGACCCGTGCGTACACGCGCGTGGTACAAACACAAGGTACGGGGCTGGGCGGATGCGCTGTGCAGGCATGTGGGAGCCATACGTGGGAAGGCGTGCAGTACACGTGGGATCACTCGGGGCGTTGGGTGCACCGTTCACGATAGATGAGCGGGGCACGCACATCTCTTAGGGCTTAGTGCGTGGGGCGCGATAAGGTGTGGGGTGCAGGGCGCAAGGCGAGGCTTGGTGCGTGCGGTGTAGTTGGGTTGCATGGGAGCTTGGAGCGGGTGTAAGAGTCGCAACTGTTGCGTAGGATGCATGGTGGTAGGACATGGGTGTTCACACATGTTGGTCATGTTCAGGAGCCGCGTGCTGACGACGGAGTCGGACTAGAGGTCTGGGTCATAGATGGGAGGCTCGCATAAGGGAAAGGCTTGGGCGGTTTGGTCAGAACACCTGATTCATGTGGGATTCAGAGCATGGAAATGAGAGTTAACCAAAGTGATGGTCCGATGGAGGTTTATTTTGTCATAACATTGTAAAATTGGACTAAGGTGATGATTTTTGTATTTTGGTCCAACTTTAAGAATTTTGTTCCTTTGGTCTATCTTAACAACTTGATTGTGTTATAAATAGAGGTTTGAGTATTTTGCAAAGTTGGGGAAAATGAAATAATATTTAGTTGTTTTTCCCTGCAATATATGTTCTCTCTCTTCCCTCCCTCTCTCCCTCTACATTCAAGAAGGACATCTTCCTCCAAGATCCCAACATGTTGAAATTTGGTATTGGAATCAACCTACGTAGAGTATATTGGTAGTCTTGTACCAACTATTAGACACAGTGTACAACACTTCTTTCAAAGCATCTGTGGTCAATCTTTACGTTCCATACAAGAAATTTAGCTACAAGTGTTGTTTTTAGTTGTATACATCTTATTTCAAATTTTCATTATCGATAAACTATTGATTGGTGAACTTAGTTGATATGGATGGATATCAGACCCGCAGATTTTGAATCCGATGCTGACGAGGATGAGTACAACAACAACAACAACAACATCAATCCTTTATCCCACTAATTTCTTAAAGGATTAATGTCATTATTGTTCGACAAGTTTTACTCTGGCTATCGACTACCTATCGCAACCCTCCACTTTTCTCATCCATGACTTGGGACCTGGCAACGACAGTGTTGACGAGGATGAGCATGTAAAAAAAAGGGGAGGAGTATGCAACCCTTTTTCACCAACCCTACATGCCAAAGGGTGTTGCACTAAGTTCCAATAACAAAAGCTATGGTTTTTTAATCACTGATAGATTACTGAGGTTAGGAGGATCACTTGGTTTTCAATTTGAGTGTGGAAGGAAAAATATGAAGAGACCTTTGTAGGGTTTCTAGTTGTCCTCTTATGATAGGGAACCTTGATCTTGAGGTTTTCTTATATACCAC
>NW_021318595.1:12445776-12461553 GCF_001605985.2 Dendrobium catenatum
TGTGGCGGTGCGGTCGATGATGACATGGCCAATATAATTGTAGCACAGCTTCTTTATCTTGATGCAGTTGATCCTGCGAAGGTATCTTCATATATTTTCCTTATTCTGTAGCTTTTTTTTTGTCTGAATCACTCTTTTTTATCCTGTATTCCACCTCAAGCTTGAACTTCAAGGTAGTCTTAATGGCTTCCCAAGTTGTCATTTTGGGCGTGTTTACAATGTTATCATATATTTACATTCTGTCTTTTGAATGTCATTAAGGTTTATTATCTATTGTGCTTAATAGGACATTGTCATGTATGTGAACTCTCCTGGAGGATCAGTAACAGCTGGTAAGTTGTTTCCTCATCTTCCTGTAATAAGTTTGATCCACACATTAACTATTGGTTAATTTGCACACTCAAATAATTCATGGTTCTTATTAGGTATGGCAATTTTCGATACAATGAGGCATATTCGTCCGAATGTTTCCACTGTATGTGTTGGATTAGCAGCCAGGTATCCAATTTATGGTCTTATCTCTTGTATGGTAGCTTCATACCAACATGTAGTCTTACATATTCTTGCAACAAGTCATTTGAGTGAACATAGATGCATAAAATTAAGAGATTCATACTGTCATACATGCAAGTATTCATTTGCATTGAAAGAGCATAAATTGAAGAAAGTAATTGGCTTTATATTTCAAGAGTGCTCAGCATTTTTATTCTGAGCTGAAAATTTTCTACCAAAACTAAGATTTATCCTATGATTTTTGTTTAAACCTACCTGACTCTTTAGTGCATCGTGTATGGTGCGTGCAAACTATATTTTAAAATTGGATGTGTTGTGTTGTATTTTAGTCCAACTTTAGCAATTTTATTCCTTTGGGCTATCTTAGAGGTGCGAGTTTTCTGTAAAGTTAGGGAAAAGGAAATAATATTCAGTTGTTTTTCCTCCAATATTTGTTCTCTTTCTTCTCTCCCTCTCCCCCTCTACATTCAAGAAGGACATTTTCCTCCAAGATGCCAAAAATCTGGTATCAGAGCTAGGTGGAGGTGGAGGAAGCTTCTTGTAGTCAAGAAAGAAAGATGAGGAGGTTGGGTTGCTGGTGTCGCACGCAAGAGGAACTGGGGTGTAGTCATGCAAGTCACATGGACCTTGGCTGTGCAATCGCAATCACAGTCGCAGTCGGACAGCATGAGCACAAGCATTGGATGGGCTTGCAGGGCCGGGGGTGGACACGCAGGGCATGTGGTGGACAGGAGCCGCCTGAGCGGTTTCACACGGAAGGAGAGGAGCATGCAGGCGAAGATGGGCTAGGAGCAAGAAATCACGGACACACACGGTTGAACACTCACAGGCAGACCCGTGCGTACACGCGTGTGGTACAAACACAAGGTACGGGGCTGGGTGGATGCACTGTGCAGGCATGTGGGAGTCATACGCGGGAAGGCGTGCAGTGCACACGAGATCACTCGGGGAGTTGGGTGCGTCGTTCACGACAGATGAGCGGGGCACACACATCTCTCAGGGCTTAGTGCGTGGGGCGCGATAAGGTGTGGGGTGCAGTGCACGAGGTGCGGCAGGGCGCAAGGCGAGGCTTGGTGCATGCGGTGCAGTTGAGTTGCCTGGGAGCTTGGAGCGGGTGTAAGAGTCGCAACCATTGCGTAGGATGCTTGGTGGTAGGACATGGGTGTTCACACATGTTGGTCATGTTCAGGAGTCGCGTGCGGACGATGGAGTCAGACTGGAGTTCTGGGTCACGGATGGGAGGCTCGCATAAGGGCAAGGCTTGGGCTGTTTGGTCGGAACGCTTGATTCATGTGGGATTCAGAGCATGGAAATGAGAGTTAACTAAAGTGATGGTCCGATGGAGGTTTATTTTGTTAAAACATTGTAAAATTGGACTAAGGTGATGATTTTTGTATTTTGGTCCAATTTTAAGAATTTTGTTCCTTTGGTCTTTCTTAACAACTTGATAGTGTTATAAATAGAGGTTTGAGTTTTTTGCAAAGTTGGGGAAAATGAAATAATATTTAGTTGTTTTTCCCTCCAATATATGTTCTCTCTCTTCCCTCCCTCTCTCCCTCTACATTCAAGAAGGACATCTTCCTCCAAGATCCCAACATGTTGAAATTTGGTATTGGAATCAAACTACGTAGAGTATGTTGGTAGTCTTGTACCAAATATTAGACACAGTGTACAACACTTCTTTCAAAGCGTCTGTGGTCAATCTTTACATTCCATACAAAAAATTTAGCTACAAGTGCTGTTTTTAGTTGTACATCTTATTTCAAATTTTTGTTATCGATAAACTATTGATTCGTGAACTTAGTTGATATGGATGGATATCAGACCCGTAGATTTTGAATCCGGAACTGACGAGGATGAGTATGTAAAAAAAAAAGAGGAGAATGAGTATGCAACCCTTCTTCACCAACCCTACATGCCAAAGGGTGTTGCACTAAGTTCCAATAACAAAAGCTATGGTTTTTTAATCACTGATAGATTAGTGAGGTTAGGAGGATCACTTGGTTTTCAATTTGAGCGTGGAAGGAAAAATATGAAGAGACCTTTGTAGGGTTTCTAGTTGTCCTCTTATGCTAGGGAACCTTGATCTTGAGGTTTTCTTATATACCACGAGTTTGATAAAGAGAATAAACTATTTTCTGTTAGCCCAGTCATCAGACTGGCCTGCTTCTATGCGAGGCGGAACAAAGCTCACCTCTCGAACCGCAAGGACCAACAAAGCCTATTAGGAAAGATTTAGGGATATTTTAGGAGGGAAATTTGAAAGTAGGGGTTGTTTATAGATTTATTTTTAGATTGTATGCATTAAATAGTTTATTTTTCAAGAGTTAGGGCATCTGGAATTTGACAAAAATTTGAGATATTTCTTGGGTTTTGTTTGGGCTCTAGCGGCATCTATAGAATGGGAGAGCCGGATTCTCCTCTCCAATTAAAGATCCATTGTATCTTGTTGCTTTTCTTTTATTATTATCATTCAAAAAGTTCTTCTCTAATTTAATTCATCCAAGTTTTCTCAATCATGGTTATTGCAAAGTGCTGAAATTAAATTTCAGCAAAGGAGAGCATAGGAGATTCTTGTTTCCTACTAGAGTTTCCTATCTTTTTCCTTCTAATGAAATGAATCTGAGTTCTCCCAAATCTTCTCTTCTTCTCTCCATTGTTACTGGCTTTATCTATCAGCAAAAGCTGCTGATTCCTCTCATAGCTGGCCTTACCAGCAGCCAAAAGTCACAGCCTGCAAGTGGAGGAATCTGTTTGTTGCTTTCAATATGATCTCCTTAGAAGCCTGCTGGACGTTGAATTTCTTGTTGTTGCTAATTTCAGAACTCGTACAGGTCTTGATTCAAATTCTGCAAGGGAGGAAAAATAGTATCGCAAGTTTGTTTGTTGTTTGCTATTTCTACATCAATTAAAGGGCAAAAGCAGTGAAAATTACTTGTTCAGAACTACAACGAAAAACTTAGAATAAAAAGAAAATATTTCCTACAGGGTGCAAAAATTGTGGGAGGTATCTTTAATTGATTCATTGATCGTTAGGATTCTGATAGGAAACACTTGAAGATCTCAATTATTTCCTATCAATCTTAAAAAAACAGCGAGAATTCTCCACAAAAATCCACACAAAAACAGGAAAACAATAGATAATTTGTAATATTTGATGAAATGGAAACAGAAAAATACCAAGATACAATTGATCCTCTATTCGAGAGGAGGATCTTTTTCTCCCAAATCTCTAGACACAGCTAGAGCCCAAAGGAAAACCTAAAATCTAAGAGATCTCAAATTTCAGCCAAATTCAAGATGAAATTGATGTAAAACGTACATGCGAAGATGAACTAATTAATGAATTTGCACGCTTAATATTTATAGCACAACAATTATAAACTTTATGTTGATTTTGAACGACAAAAGAAAACACGAAGAGCGGTAAGACAGGTTTAGGCTAAATCACATGCATAAATGTTAAGATCGTAAAACAGTCAATTTAATCCAACATTGCATGCATGAATGATTTTCAACAATAAATTCCAATGCTAACAATAAGATTAGGCACTATGCAAGAATCACTCACTCAACTCTCTAGTTATCTAAGTTTTAGCGGGGAAGAATTAGCATGATCGTTGTGAGTCAAAATATAACCACGATTGAGGAATAAACTACGAAGATAAGTGAATTGGAGAAAGAGTTTACCTAAAGAAGGGGAGTTACGATGCTCCGGTGTGGTTGATTATGAGCTTGGGGAAGAGTGAACAACAACTTCAGGGTTGGACGCCTTCACGATGGCGATCAGAGACGTTCTGGACAGCGGGAAAGTCATGGAAGGTCAACAAAATGGCTGGACAGCAGCTAGGGACGACTTAGACAGCGGCAATGAAAGTCGGGGCAGCAATTTGGCACTTGAAATAATTCTAGACAGCAACTTCGCAGACCTGGACAGCAGTTCCAGCACTTGGAAACTTCAAAGAAATAGAAGATATGAAGCTTCGACGGTTGTTTGGGTGCTGGAGAGGAAGAGGACGGCAACCAATAACCTTCTTGGTGTTGTGGGCAACAATCTGAACCTTCAAGACAGCACACGAAGATTCCCCGACCGGCTGAACAACAGGAAGAGAAGCAGAATTTCTCTGGACAACAATTGGCAGAGTCTGGACAACAGCTTTCAAAGCTCCAATATTCAGGTTCAGCTTAGGGAACCTGTCCAGGGATCTGAACAATAAGCTAGAGAGGGGAGTTTCAGTGATTTCCTCTTGTTGGATGCATAGGCACTTGGATAATAAAGTGGAAAAGTAGGCGGGCAGCTATGTAGATGATCTTGGAGTTAATTTCCGTTGCTTATGTGGCATGTTAGCAATTTAAAATTAATTAGAAGGTGGGGAGATGAAGTTTTAGTAAATCTGAAATTAATTTCAGATTACGTGAATTCGGAGGGAAAGAATTTGAATTTTGAATTCAAACTCTCATTGAAAGGAATTAAGTGTAAGGGAGGTATTGTGGGAGATAATGAGGGAGTATTAATAGAGAGCAATTAATGAAAATTGGAGAGAGAATGTATGAGGGAGAGGGGGCTGGCCATGTAGAGAGGAGAGAGAGGGGTTTGTGATTAATATGTGGGCTCCAAGGAAGTTAATGCAATTATAATCAAATATGAAATTAATTTCAGATTTGATTCAAAGTAATAAAAAACTTCCTAATGGAACTTAACTCACATAGGAAGGAATTTTGAAATTCAAAATAAATTGATTACCAACAAGGATTCCCTCCTAAATCACATAGAGATAATTTAGGAAAGTATTTATGATAGAATTTGAATTTCAAAATTCGAATTTGAAGGATTATGGTGGGTGGGCCGGCGGGTGGAACAAGTGGAGGGGGAGAGGGGAGGGCTGGCCGGCAGCCGGACTTGTGGCTGGCGGTTTGGGGCGGCTAAGGGGGAGGTGAACCAGTGAAGGTGGGCTCGGTTTTGTGAGAAGGGGACGGGGACGGGGAGTTGGAGGCCGGCGGGTGGGAAGATTGGGGAGGGGATTCGATGCAAGAAAAAAAAAAAGAAAATAAAAGTAAAGAAAGATTAGACAACCGCGAACCTTGGAATCCACCAAGATTGACGGGTATTGCTTTTGCCACACTTGGGCCTCTCCTCTCACGAACTCACTAAGAGATCATCAAAAGAGAGAAAACTTAGAACTCACAAAGAGATCCATAAGCACATGCTAAAAATTTCATATTAATCATATATCTTCCCCTCTCCAAGAGGAGGGAGACGGCTTAAATAGCCAAATACATGAAGGAAAATAAAAAGGCACAATTGCCCAGGGCAAACGTAAGACAAAGCCCTCAAGTGAGGGTAGAAAGGGAAAAAGAATCATAACAAATCAAATACATAAAATATATCAAAATAAATAGACACGATCGTAGCAGTTGATCTTCGATGTCCTCATCAGTCTCCCCAGGTAGGAGAAAACTCGACTTCGTCGAGTGGGTGTCTCAAGAATTCTCGGGCATCTGGGTCGATTTGCCATAGCTCCTCGTGCTCTGACCGTGTATCCTCTGACTCTAGTTTACCTCTCCACCTTATCATATATCTTCTTCGTCCCCCCTCTTTTGTGGGAATAATATCATCACTGAGAATCATGTCATCCTTCTCCGCTATAGGTATTTTGGGAGTATTTTGGGAGTGGAGGTAGGCTTGGGGTTTTCACAAGGTGGGGTCACACAAGGCTTAATTTGCAGTGTATGTGGGGTTTAAACTCTGGACCTTCATAGGCTACTATATCTACTATGTTAGAAAAGGAATGAATATTGAACTCTGCAAGCAGATCCACCATGTAAGCATTATCATTGATTTCTTCGACTATTTTACATGATCCCGCACTTCTAGTATGTAATTCCCGGACAAGTCCATACCATCACTGAATTACCAACCTCAAAAGTTTTACATTGTCGTTTAAATTCAGCATGAAGCCTATAATTATTATTGTTCGATTCAATTAGGCGTGCAATTTCCTTAAGTAGTTCATGCATATGCGATGTAAATGCGGTATGTTTTATGCGAAATCATGTGTCCAAAATTCAAAACTCAAGAAGACAAATGATATAGGAAAAATGTGATGCAAGAGATTTGATATGCAGGACGAATGAATTGTGGATCCACACACAAATTTAAAACAGATAAAAATTTCGGAAGACAACAGACTACAAAAACACACATAAGCACACTAACTCACAAGCACACATAGATAGGAACAAAGATGGATCCGTCACAAAATGAGAGGACATAAATTTTTGTATTTAAGGGAACTGGTGTAGGAGGAGCAATGAAGACATCCTTAGCTAAAAGGGCATCTCCACAGGGAGTCTCAGCTAGGGTCACAGACAGTCTCCTAGCGACGGTAGAGTAATCTAACAAAGTCATCCAACAAGGAGAGAGATGGTCCTTTACAATGAAGGACAAGGATATCGAGGGCATAATGTAGGAATCAAGAATATGATAAGACGATGGGTCATGACTCAGTACCACAGTAGGATTGCCCAAAGAGTTACTAGCGGGTATGGGACTCAAGAAATGGGGTAGAGTATCCATAACAGAATTGGGCACAACAGTTAGAAATGTGACATGAAAGTATGGGCTAAGACTCTCTCTAACACTAAGGTCGGTGAGATAAGTCCAATCAAGAGAGGTACACTCTGTCAAATGTAAATCTAAAGGAGCAACCCCTAAAATAGATTCCAATAAGACAAGAGGATGTTTATTGTTCAAATTAGGCTCAAAATCTTTCAGATTCAAATTACTATCTTCCAAACTCATATTACTATCCTCAATAGGATCCCTAAGTCAATGGATTCGGGGTCACTTAAATCAGGGTTTAATTCAGGTAGTAACTTCAATTGACTCACTTCCAATTTGAAATTATCCACATTGCCATCAGAATTATTCAAAATTAAATCAGAATTATTCGGAGTCATCTCAGTAATTAATATCAATTTTTTTCAAAATCAAATTAATATCGTCCAGGCAGACCTTATCCAAAGGGATATCATTAATGAGATTAGACTCCAGATGGGCTAAGGTATCAAGGTTAAAAGGTTCTAAAACTCCTAAATCATGGTTTAGGTCAGGCATGGAGTCTAATTCAATCACTTCAGTTTCATCCTCAAAGAAGTCCTCGTTATCATTAATATCATTTGCATCCACGAAATGGATGCACTCAGTTTTAGGTTCAGAGGACTTTTTCTTGTTAACACATTTCTTTATTAAAATTAGGGGTGTCAATATTGGACACGACCCGAAAACCCGACTCGAACCCAACACATAAATTTCGGGTTCGGATCAACCCGAACCCAAATCGGGTCAGGTTTGGGTTAGAGATTTCAACCCGTTTGTAAAACCTGGTCGGGTTCGAGTTGACCCGAAAACCCGGAATCAACCCAGTTTGACCCGGGTTCGTGTCATTCATGTCCGCGTCCATTCCGTCGCGTCGTCTGCGCCTCTGCGGTTTGTCGAGTCGTCTGCAGCTGTCGGGTTCGACGTCGCGTCCGCGGTTGGCTGTCTGGATCAAGACTTGAGAGGCTCAAGCGGTAAAGCCCATAGGGCATTCCGGAACCGGATCCGCCGTCCGCCCGTCCGGTCGCACCGTGTGACTCGCACGCCCGCAAACGGACTAACGAAGTCACCGACTCACCGCGTTCGCCAGCCATACTCATAGACGAAGGTCTCCGCCAGCAGTTGCGTCCGCCGCCGGTCCGTTCGCCAGCTATTTCGCGCGCTTGTTCAGCCAAATCGCGGAAATCCGGGTCTGGTCGGGTTTGCAAAAACGTGTTAGGTTCGGGTTGACCCGAATAGTGCTGGGTCAGTTTTGGGCTCGACCCGAACTCGACCCGTGACCCGAAATTGACACACCTAATTAAAATCACACTTGCAGGGTCAAGGACTGGGGAGGCTAAAGGTTGACTGGGATGACTAGAAGTCGGTCCAAGTGGGGAGTCATATGAGATTGATCCAACAGAAGACCCAATAACGGGTCGTCCATTAAGGCTAGGAGAAAACCTATGGGGTGTGGTAGCATCCCTTATGTTACTAAAGGAAGGGTGGTCTCGACCACAGTAATGTCCACGGTTTGTTCCAACAAAAGAGGTAGGGTGGTGCTCTAGATGGCGATCATTGGTAGAGGGTCCTTATTTTAAATTAAGTTTTCGCCTCATGTCTTTCCAAGTAGGGTATTCACCGCGAGACTCTTTATGATCTTCCAATCTTATCCAAAATTGAAGAGCCTGACCTTTGAGGTGAGACTTAGAGATGCTAACTTGGTGGGACTCAGGGATATGACGTGATTCAATAGTCCTCTAATTGTCTAACCCATTCCCTAAAGTAGCAAGGGTCCGAGGAACCATCAAAGGTGGGTAAACGGTAAGGTGACTCTAAGTGAGGTCGTTGAGGCTTTAGGCTCAGGTCTAGGTTGATAAGCTGAGTGGGGCATCTTCTGACTAGCATGATTGACCAAATGAGGCACGTACTTAGAGTGGGGAGAGTCAACATGTTCCTCATTTGTGGTTTTAGTTAGAGAGCCTACAAGACTAACTAGGCTATCTAACTTATTTTGAAATCCTATCGAGTCCATTGGAAAGTGCTAAGTGATGCTTAAAGAAGAATGGGCGTAAGGGATATCATTTAGACACTAAGTTAGGCTCACTTAGACTCACTAAAGGGTGCAGAAAATTTTTGGACAGCAAGCTAAGCTAGTGGTTTAAGTCACCTAGTCGCTTAGGAAGGTTGCTAAGACTTGGACAGCACAAAGACACTAAATGAACTGCTCCTAAAGCAACTAAATGGTGCAGATTTTGTGTGGACAGCAAACCACAGTTGTTGGGAAAGTTGCCTAAATGTTTAGGATGGATTTTAGGATGTGGACAGCACTTAAACACTTAAGAAGTTAGCTTACAACTCACTAAACGAGTGCAGTAAAACAGTGGACAGCAAAATAAAACATTGATGCAAAAGAATAATGCGATCGTATGCATGTAAACAAGCTAATGGATAGTTAAGTAGACTCCTAGGATGCATCTAACACATGTAATGCATGCTAGCCATGCTCTGATACCAATATGATGTAAAACGTACATGCGAAGATGAACTAATTAATGAATTTGCACGCTTAATATTTATAGCACAACAATTATAAACTTTATGTTGATTTTGAACAACAAAAGAAAATACGAAGAGCGGTAAGACAAGTTTAGGCTAAATCACATGCATAAAGGTTAAGATCGTAAAACAGTCAATTTAATCCAACATTGCATGCATGAATGGTTTTCAACAATAAATTTCAATGCTAACAATAAGATTAGGCACTATGAAAGAATCCCTCACTCAATTGTCTAGTTATCTAAGCTTTAGCGGGGAAGAATTAGCATGATTGTTGTGAGTCAAAATATAACCACGATTGAGGAATAAACTACGAAGATAAGTGAATTGGAGGAAGTGTTTACCCAAAGAAGGGGAGTTACGATGTTCCGGTGTGGTCGATTATGAGCTCGGGGAAGAGTGAACAGCAATTTCAGGGTTGGAAGCCTTCACGATGGCGATCAGAGACCTTCTGGACAGCGGGAAAGTCATGGAAGGTCAACAAAATGGCTGGACAGCAGCTAGGGATGACTTAGACAGCGGCAATGAAGGTCGGGACAGCAATTTGGTACTTGAAATAATTCTGGACAGCAACTTCGCAGACCTGGACAGCAGTTCCAGCACTTTGAAACTCCAAATAAATAGAAGATATGAAGCTTCGACGGCTGTTTGGGTGCTGGAGAGGAAGTGGACGGCAACCAATAACCTTCTTGGTGTTGTGGGCAGCAATCTGAACCTTCAAGACAGCACACGAAGATTCCCCGACCTGCTGAACAGCAGGTAAGAGAAGCAGAATTTCTCTGGACAGTAATTGGCAGAGTCTGGAAGGCTCCAATATTCAGGTTCAGCTTAGGGAACCTATCCAGGGATCTGGACAGTAAGCTAGAGAGGGGAGTTTCAGCGATTTCCTCTTGTTGGATGCACAGGCACTTGGATAATGAAGTGGAAAAGTAGGCAGGCAGCTATGGAGATGATCTTGGAGTTAATTTCCCTTGCTTATGTGGCATGTTAGCAATTTCAAATTAATTAGGAGGGGAGATGGAGGGAAAGAATTTGAATTTTGAATTCAAACTCTCATTGAAAGGAACTAAGTGTGAGGGAGGAATTGTGGGAGATAATGAGGGAGTATTAATAGAGAGCAATTAATGAAAATTGGAGAGAGAAAGTATGAGGGAGAGGGGGCTGGCCATGTAGAGAGGAGAGAGAGGTGTTTGTGATTAATATGTGGGCCCCGAGGAAGTTAATGCAATTATAATCAAATCTGAAATTAATTTCAGATTTGATTCAAGTAATAAGAAACTTTCTAATGGAACTTAACTCACATAGGAAGGAGTTTTGAAATTCAAAATAAATTGATTGCCAACAAGGATTCCCTCCTAAATCACATAGAGATAATTTAGGAAAGTATTTATGATAGAATTTGAATTTCAAAATTCGAATTTGAAGGATTATGGTGGGTGGGCCGGCGGGTGGAACAAGTGGAGGGGGAGAGGGGAGGGCTGGCCGGCGGCCGGACTTGTGGCTGGCGGTTTGGGGCGGCTAAGTGGGCGGTGGACCAGTGAAGGTGGTCTCGGTTTTGTGAGGAGAGGACAGGGACGGGGAGTTGGAGGCCGGCGGGTGGGAAGATTGGGGAGGGGATTCGATGCAAGAAAAAAAAAAAGAAAATAAAAGAAAAGAAAGATAATAGAACCGCGAACCTTGGAATCCATCAAGATTGACGGGTATTGCTTTTGCCCCACTTGGGCCTCTCCTCTCACGAACTCACTAAGAGATCATCCAAAGAGAGAAACTTAGAACTCACAAAGAGATCCATAAGCACAAACTGAAAATTTCATATTAATCATCATCCCCTCTCTAAGAGGAGGGAGAATGCTTAAATAGCCAAATACATGAAGGAAAATAAAAATACACAATTGCCCCTAGGGCAAATATAAGATAAAGCCCTCAAGTGAGGGTAGAAAAGTAAAAAGAATACTAATAAATCAAATACATAAAATATATCAAAATAAATAGACATGATCGTCGCCGTTGATCTTCGATGTCCTCATCAAAATAGCCAATAAGTAAAAAAATGTATTGTAAAACTTATGCAGAATCTATGAAAATCATTAAACGACTTCTCAAATTGAGCAATGCAGGTACACATATATAATAAATACCAAGAAGTGATATCTTCTTTCTTTTGCACAATAGCAAATTTCCTTTCATTCACTTTATTGGCCAGACCATGTAAATTTAGAGAGCTTTATAGGATTTAAATTCAAGTTTTTTCTTGAATTTGATATAGCTTCTTTTGTTAACTCCTTGTAGCCAAGCATGCTCCATGTACTAACTTTTGGACTCAAATTTGGGCTATATGTGTCTAAATCTAAAGATAGCCCTTTTAGCCTGCCTACTTGTCTTGACTAATTGATTAACCAAACTCAAATTACAGGGAAACACCTCCCAAATCATGGCTTCCTTTATGAGTTCAATTTCTTTTATCAAATGAGCATTAATTATAAAGTAGATAAATTTTGTATGCTGTCTTCTAGTGGTGTAGATGATACTGTAGCCAACTTAATCTAATTGTATAAGTTGGAAAGGCTGGCTACCTTTAGGAATTTTGCAACAATATTTCCTTGGCAATTCAATAAGTATTTCAAGTTTACTCACTTATTCTTTCGATCGTTTATGAATTGAGTTGAAGGAGGATCTTGTTTGACCATGTATAGGATTGGATTTCCTTGACCTAGTTTCCACACACTACATCCTACTGTTAGCAATCTACACGTTCTGATACCCACTTGATTTGAATCAAACCTTAAGATTTTGGATTCAGGAAGAATGTTTATAACAATCCTTTTTCTCCAACTTAGGTTGTAAATGGTAGGTGTAGTATGTTCTAGTTAACGAAAGCTATGCATGGCTTTGATTCTTGGAACACCGATGGATTACCAAGGATAAGAGGGTAGCCTGATTAATAATTTGAATGCAAAAGGAAAAATATAAAGAGATCCTTGAAGGGTTTCAATGATCCTCTTGAAGTGAGGAATCTTAATCTTGAGTTCTCCTTATTGTGTTACAAGTCGATCGAAGTAAAACAAATTATTTATGTATAAGTAAAACTAAAAGAGTGGTATGCTCAGGGGTGGAGCTAGAATTTTTTTCTTGAGGGGACACAAATTATCGAATTGAAAAATATCCTCAATTTTTTTCATCCAGGCTTGAAACCGACATTGGCTGTTTAAAAATTCGGTTTAGAATTGTCATTATAAAAAAGATTGAATATATGATAATAAAAAAAACTTATAATTGAGAATGTTAGCTGTTTATATTCTTCTTACATGTTATTTATAGTATTGAAGTGGATGTTTAGTCTACATGAATAATTCCAATAAATTGCTCAATAACACAACCTTTTTTATCAACATAACACAATGCAATAACAACGTATTCCTGAATTGATATATCCGTTATTCATCTGATAAAATTGTGAATAAATCATTACTTATTTCTATATGATTTTGTTTGACATGTGTATTGGTATAATCATATAAAATTTCATGTTTATCTTCTTCAACTTTGCTTTTAAAACATCTCATATCTAATTTGAATAAAAAAAGTAGTTTACAAACTTATAAAAAGTCATTGATCAATTTTGTATCATGTATAATAAAGTATAAAAAAATCATTGATCAATTTTGTATCATGTATAATGACATAATAAAGTATAAAAAATAATATTAATTTGTTAACTTGTTTCGATACTTTTCAATCTTCTCACAAATATAGATGGTTCCAAATTATTGAAATAATGCCATTTTAATAAACTGACAATGAAAAAGAATTTGAATTTTCATTAAAAAAAACATCATAAGAAAGATATAATATTTATTTAATTAGAGTGAAAGAGAGAAAGAGAGGAATAAAATTACTATTAATATTTTTAATTCACACAAAATTGATTAAATCTATATTTTCAAAAATTATTAAAACCTGCTCATTCTAAATCTTGAAGTAGGACAAAGATTACAAAATTCTGTTGCTTTAACACAAAAATTAAAACAAGGGAGCTAAAATTATGTGATGAAAGGAGGGAGGTCACAACCTTCCAATTTTCTTCGTTCAAATATGAGGTGGGGAGACGGTGGATGTTAGTTTTGTGTGGAATTTGATTGTTTCGATCAATCGAGTTATACTGTTGTCTAATACCTCAATTCTATTGGTCAAGCTCGCCGAGGGGTTGCAGGGGGTCCTCCCCATGGTTGGGTTTAGGTGCTTTGTACCTAATATATATATTTTTTTCATACAATCACTTAGTGTTACAACGCTATGTACCCGAGCATTGCAGCACTATATAGTTTGTTTGGAGACAGAAAGAGCAAAGCACTGCGGCACTCGAAATCCCTATGTTGCGGTGTTGTCAATGAGCATTGAGATGCTATCAAACAAACTAAAGACAAAGAGTGGAGCATCACGGAGCTCCAAACTTGGTGGTTTGAGTCAGGCTTGACAGTTTACTTTCTCATTTTTCATGAAGTGTTGCGCCCTTGGTTGTTTTGTGGGTTTCTCTTTATTTGTTCTTGTATGAGAACATTGTAAGAGTGAAGATAGACAAGGAGAGAGTGAGAGAAAGAGATTTGTACAAAATTTTTCTAATTTACATAGTGAATTTCTTGGTGTGGTGTGGCTCAGTTTTTTTTTTTCGGTTTCGAGTTTTTTCACATTAAATTATGGTCTTCTTTTGCTACATTTTCTCTTTCTCGTACGTTCTTCAGTTCGAGTGGGAGTGATGGTTGATGAAACAAGATATAAGATTAAGAAGTTCAACGGTTCGAACTTTGTTACTTTGCATTCTGGAAGATGCAAGTTGAATATTTATTATACCAGAAAAGTTATATTTGTCATTGGATGGAATCACTAAGAAGCCAGGTTCAATGACTATGGAGGAGTTGGAGGTTCTATGGTTGATGAAACAAGATATAAGATTAAGAAGTTCAACGGTTCGAACTTTGTTACTTTGCATTCTGGAAGATGCAAGTTGAATATTTATTATACCAGAAAAGTTATATTTGTCATTGGATGGAATCACTAAGAAGCCAGGTTCAATGACTATGGAGGAGTTGGAGGTTCTTGGCTGAACAACTCTAGGTTTGATTTGACTTTCACTTTTCTCTTTTGTTGCCTTTAACATTGTAAATGAGAAGATTGCATACAATCTCATGACTGGATTGACTAAGATGTACGAGAAGCCGTTGGCCTCAAACAAAGTGGTCTAGATTAAGAAATGATTCAATATGAAGATGTTAAACATCACTTCAATGGCATAATATCTGAATAATATGACCACTATGATGAGTCAATTGTATTCAGTTAATGTCAAGTTTGATGATGAGGTGAAAGTGTTGTTGTTGTTATCTTCATCGCCTGATAGCGAGGATGGGATAGTCACTGTTATAAGTAATTGTTTAGGCAGTTCAAAGCAACGTTTTAAAAGGCGAAATCGGGAATCGAGGCGTTTTGGCTAAGCGAGGCGAGGCGTAAGCCTCGAGGCGGATCGAGGCGTAAGCCTAAAAAATGATAAAAATAAAGTAATTAAGAGTGCGTAATTAACAGTGCCGAGCATGTACCGCTCGGTACTGAGCATGTACCGCTTGGAACTGAGCGGTACTGGCTCGGTACCGAGCATGTACTGAGCAATATAGAGCATGTACCTAGTGGTACTGGCTTGATACCGAGCGTGTACCTAGTGGTACCGAGCATGTATCGCTCAGTACCGAGCATATACTTGCTCAGTACCGAGCGGTACTGGCTCGGTACCGAGCATGTACTGAGCGATACAAGCTACTCAATAATTATTATTAATACTATTAATTATATATTTAATAATATATATTTTAATTTATATTAACTAGGCTAATTATATTAATATTTAATTAATAATTATATTACTAATTAGTCAATTAATTTATGCACTAATTATACTATTAAGTATTTAATTAATTTGCTTAATTATTAATATTTAAATTATATTAATTAAGTTAATCAATAATAACTTAGCTGCGTCTAGGGTTTGCCTTTCATCTTCTCTTTTCGTCCTTGTTGTTCGGCTTCGTTGCTTCATAGGTGTAGAGATTACACGCGTCGCTTCTTTGGCTCCTTTGTGG
>NW_021318595.1:12463658-12478213 GCF_001605985.2 Dendrobium catenatum
TGAATTGCCAATGGTCAAAATACGATTTTATTCTCAATGGTTTTTATTTAAACTATATTCTAACCGTAAATAAATAAAATTTTAATTATAAAAAAGGAACTAATTAATTTAAAATAAAAAATAATATTTAATATGAAATAAAAATTAACTAACTAATTAATTTTAAAATGAATATTAATTAAATAGTTAATATAACTTTTAATAATTATTTGTTAAATCATTTAAATAGTTTAAATTTTATTATTATTTTTTAATTTGTAAAAGCCGCCGGAAAAGCTGTCGGAACTTTCCGTGGGAAACCACCGCCGGAAATGTGCCGAAAAGCCGCCGGAAATGTGGCCGCCGGAAAGCCGTCGGTAATTAGTGATTTTCCTGTAGTGTGGACTACATTGAATTTTCTTTTTCGTGCTGAAGATGACTACAGTCAGAAGTTGTATTGAGCATAGTAATAGTGGAGGATTTACATTGAGTGTAGATGGATGTAATGACAACATTTCATTATGGTGACCTTGAAGAAGAGTTGTACATGGTATAACCTCAAGGATATGTGGTCACAGATAAAAAAAGATTGATGTGTAGGCTCAAAAAGAGCCAATATGGGAGGCACCAAGACAATTGCACAAAAGATTTGATAGGTTTATGCTAGAATGGGTGCACGAAGTGCCAGACAAATCATTGTTATTTTTTTCCAAATATTTGGACAACTATTATATATTATTGCTCTTATATGTGGATAATATATTGATTGTATGATTTTATATAGAGAATATAAGAAAGTTGGAGGAGTTATTAAAGGAGTTTGAAATAAAAATTTTGTATCCAAAAAAGAAAATTCTTGGTATCAGAATCAGCAGGGATAGAAGTGCAGGTATATTAAAGTTGTTTCAAGCTGATTATGTTGAAAAGGCGTTGTAGAGATTTTCAATATGAGTGAGGAAAAGCTAGTTTGTACTTCTTTGGAACAATCACGTAAATCTAAAGCAAAAATAGATGAAGAGGACTTTGTATGCTTCAATAGTTAGAAGTTTGATGTATGCTATGATTTGCACGAGACTAGATATTACATATGCAGTGGGAGTGATCAACAGATTTATGAGTAACCCAGATAAACTTCTTTTGGAGGCGGTTAAGTGAATTCTCATGTACTTGAGATGATCAGTTGACAGAACTTTTTATTTTAGAATGTAGAGATTGATTCACAGGGTTATGTAGATTTTGATATTGTTGGAGATTTTAATGGTAGAAGCATAACTAGTTATATCTTCACTTTGGAAAACACTGCAGTGAGTTGAATTTTCAAGTTATAGAAGATTGTTGCACTCTTTGCCAAATAAACTGAATATATTTCTATTAGTGAGGCTAGTTAGAAGATGATATGGTTGCAAAGTTTCTTCGCAGAACTTAGAAAATGACAAAGGAATAATAAATTGCATAGTGACAGCTCGAGCGCTATTCATCTAGTCAAGAATACTGCATTCCATGTCAAGACAAAACATATCTGACTTAGGTATCATTTCATCATACCACTTCTGTAAGATGATCTATTATCTTTGGAGAAGATTCACACGACCCAGAATCCTGCAGACATGTTGACATAGATGGTGACAATTGATAAATTGAAGCTATGTGTAACTTAAGCTGATCTTCATGAAGGATGAGAGCAGGGGTGAGCCACGCTATATGTATTATGATTGGTGCTATAGATTGGGATAATGATTGATTGCAATGAGTTTCTAAATGGGATATTGTTAGTTTTATGTGGAATCTGATTGTGTCGATCAGTCGAGTTATATTATTGTCTCGGTCTTTAATTTCATCGATCGAGCTCGCTGGGCGGTTGTTGGGGTCTTCCCCTTGGGTTATGGTGCTTTCCATCTGAAAATATTTTTTTTTCATACAATCGTACAGCGTTGCGGTGTTGTGTACTTGAGTTCTGCAGCATTGTGTACTTGAGCTTTGTGGTGTTATATAGTTTTCTTGAAGACAGACAAAGAGTGGAGCGCTCTAGACCCTGACGCAATGACGCTGTCAGACAGACTGGAGATAGGGAATGTAGGGCCACAGTGTTGGGAGGCGGGCTAAGCAGTTTTCTTTCTCATTTTTCATGAAGGATTGTGTCCCTTGGTGGTTTTTAGCGGGTTTTTCTTCATTTGTTCACATATGAGAATGGTGTAAGAGTGAACAGAGACCCGAAGATAGTGAGAGAGAAAGAGATCTTTACAAAATTTTCCTCATTTTCATAGCGAATTTCTTGGCGTAGTGTGGCTCTATGATTTTTTTCTCAGTTTTGAATTTTTTCCACATTAAATCCTAGCATTCTTTCTTTTCGTTGCATTTTCTCTTTCTTGTTTGTGCTCACTATGTAGTTTACTTCCCCAATAGTAGAGAGAGAGATAGATAGAGAGCAAGCTCTAGAAATTTGCAATACTTGCCTACTCGATTGTGGACCGAGCACTCGAGTAGACCCCAAGTGAGCGTGAGACGACAGGGATGATCGTCGAGAGAACAGGTTGCAAAAGATGAAGGCGTAAAAAACTAACCTAATTTCTTGCCATATTTGAGATTACTTAGGTGGTAAGTAAAATGCTAGTGCGGGCTCGGGCCTCCAGCTTAAATCCACTAATGGGTGCCTATGAAGTGGGAAGATTGAGATTCACAAATAGAACTAGGATTGATTGAACTTTACTCAAATATAAAAAAATCTTCTTGATGGCTCCTTGTTCCTATGTTGTTCTTGGTTTGATATCCTCCTTTGTATGTTCCTTGCTTTATGATCGTTGCTTTAAATTACCTCATTTATTTCTCACTTCTTTGCATTCATCAAATCCTTTACCCCTTCCTAAACAATTTTAAGTGGAGAGATAATAGGAGACAGAAATGATCATCTGGTAATAGAGAGGGGGTTGAGGAGAAGACCTATGTGGCCATTATTTGCAAGGAGGCCTAGGGTTGGTTAGCTAGTGAGAAAGTCAGAGAGTAGGGAGAGACTTATCATGCCTTGAATTTCTTCATTTGATTCATGGATAGAATTGAAAGTAATCAACTTAGGTACACGCCATTGTTTATGGATGTAATTGAAATATGTACAAGCTACTATTTATAGAAATCTAAACCTTAGGATCTCTATTATAATTAAGAAGAGTTATCTTTTTATCATTCATGAAATAAAGCTCTTAAGTTTGGTCTATCCTGTTATCTTGATAAATATTCAAGCACATTTGAATAAATATTTAAAATCTTGATAATTATTGACTAAATTTAAAATAATTAAAAAATAAATAATATATGAGGCACATATATGGACACCAAAACATGTCATGACATGGATATGAGATATGATATTTTTTGAAAATATAAGACATTGACATGGGTTATTTGTCAATATTAATTGTAATGTTAATAATAATAATAATTAATGATAAGAAAAATAGAACTCTCAGGATGCAATAATCTCTAATTTATAAATAGCAATTTCTTTTTTAATGAATATTAAAAAGATTTAACATAAAATAACTTTTGTAAATAAAAAAAATGTTAATGATTAATAGGATAAGTGATGTTATCCTTTTTTTATTTTGAAGAGAAAGAAAATTATTTGAATTTCAAAAACAATTGTGAAACAAAAATGCTAATGCGCTAGACCTTGTCCTACTATCATGTTTAACATGTGTTGGAATTTTTTCTTTATCTTCTGTCGAATCCAAGTATGTTTCAAATGTGTCAATATCATATTACGACAAATATGTTTCAAATGTGTCAATAGCATATTGGGTGTTAGCCTAATATCCTACACTACATAACCTTCAATCTAGAGTGTAATTTTATTTTATTAGCCAATTCTCTCTCCTCTACTTTGTTTGGTTGTCCACGCTAGATTTGGATATATTTGTGGGACTTAAATTCAAGTTCTTGAATTTCTCTTGAATTTGATTTAACATCCATGTAGTCTTGCATGTTTTATGCATCCAATCTAACTCATGAGTTTTATTTGGGTTGAATTTTAATCTAAATATGGCTTAGATGTGACTAACTATGAAATAAAACCAGTGTTGGTGCACTAATTTGCTCTACCAATTTGGCTTGGTTCTTGATTAACCAAGCTTAAATTACATGAAAGAGCCTCCCAATTCATCCATTACGGGAATTATAGCTTGCCTAACTCAAGCCTAAGGTTAATGGCATATATAAAGTATTCTACTTATGTAATTGTTAAATTTTTTTTTAATTTCAATTTTTATAATATAAATTTATGTAATTGTTAACTTGATTCGTGTTGATATTTACTATATTCATCCTTTTGATATCAGACTCTCTTTTAATTTTGAGGGATGGTTTATTTTTAAATAAATATAAATCATTCGTTATCATTAGATTTTTTCCTTTATATTTTTTAATTTTAGATTCTCGCTTTATTGCTGCATGGTCTGTCTACATAAGTATTGTATTTTTATATAAGGAAGTCCAGTCACTTGAGTAAAATTCAGTACTTCTTTTTATAGTACTTCTCTAGTTCCCTCTTAAAGTAAAATTTAAGGGAGGCTGAGGAAGTACAAGATACAATCATTTGGAGTGTTTAGCTTGTGTTTCTTGAAGCAACTCTATAAGTTAAGGGAAAAGGAGTGTAGAGGAGATACTTTCGTTAACATTATTGGAATATCAAATGATAATTAAGTGTGATGGGTTAAATAAACCTTTTTTTTTAATACAATAGAATGAGAATTTAGAATGGGAACCTAAACTCTAGAGTAAAGGATGTGATTAAAAGGAAGACATACGTCTAGAGTATTATGCGATGATAATTTTATGAGGACTTTAAGAAAATTATAAAATTATTTTATAAATTATGAATGTTGACAACAAATAAGTCTTTATTAGTTAAGTGTGGTATAATTGAGAACATAAGATAGAGGTGTAAGAGGAAAAATAAGAGGAAAGATGACTATATTAAAATGATGGTAAGAGTAGCATTCATTAAAAGATAAGATGATGAAAAAATGCACATGAATATTTTAGGCATGAATGATGAGGACATAATATTCATCAATAAAACAACTTCATAGAGCTAATATGCAATGATTAGATATGAAAATGAGTAGATTAAAAATAATATGTACAAAATAGAGTTGAACATCTCATGTGGAGAAGGGGAATACATAAAGCTAATCCCAAAGAGTTTTAAGAAGTATTTTATTTCCCTTTCCTACATTTGAATATCACAAAAAAATTTAATTAACCTCTTAGAATTCAAGAAAAATTAAAGCTTAAGCTTTTCACTCTTCATTAGTTTATGTGGAAGCTTAAGCTTCAAATCAAGAAGCTTATGCTTTATATCACAAATGCGTTGAAATTCACGCTTAATGGCGTTTTGGGACTGTTTCATCTCGAGGTTACTTTTGACCTTTAAAATGCGTTTTTAAAACACCGATTTGCTTGAGAAAAAACGTCTTGTATTCCTCATAATCTTTACTGGCCTTCATAGTATTTCAATCTTCCTTTTGCATGTATCTACCAATTTCCACATCTTTCTTTTCATGTTGATTTTTACTCATTTATAAACCATACTATTACCAGTCTTGAGAATAGACGTATTTCTTATTTCTTTTTGTGTCGAACTCATGTAGCCAATTTTGCAGCATTGTGCATTAGAATTGCCCTGTTTATGCCAGAAATATCATTTTAATTGTCCTCCACCCCCTTTGCATTGCATTGTTTATGTTTGAATTATCAGTAAAACTAGATTTATCATGTCATTGGCAATTACCAGTAAACTTCTGGTTTACTGGGTGTTTTTCTCCCTTGATGCGACCATAAAATAAACCTTTAAGTCTAGTGTTCATTTGGTCACTGCCGCTGCCACTGCCCGCCCAGGAGTGAAACCAGCCTTAATTTTCAAGTTTGGGGGGTGAGGGGGGGTCTTATAAGTAAATTGTTAGTGCTGCCTCGAATTTGGCTCGACCCTTCATTACAAGAAAATGGTCGTTAAAGATATCTTTTAGGTACTTAAAATAACTATGGCCTCTAAATAATAAAGGAACTTGATATTCGAGGGTCCAAGGGGGGCAGTGCCTCGTGGCAGGGTTCGACCTTCCCCCGAAATAAATTTTGGTTGTAAGGATATTTTGGAATTCAAATAAATAAATAAAATGATAAATTCTCTTTACTATTTGTTGTGAGCAATTGACTAAAGACTAATATTTTAAAATTTTTTGGGGGGCTAATTGCCTAAAAATCTTTGTAATAAAGGCTAAAAAATAGATGGAGGGGGATGAATTATCTAAAAAATCATGCATTAAAGAAAATTTTTTACTGTTTAATTTCTTATTGCATATGCGTCCCTTCTTATAGTCTACTGTTCATTTGTTTGTTTGGATTGAACATGAAAGTCACTAACTCCTGCTATTTTTCTTACCTGGGAATTAACAGTATGGGGGCTTTCATACTAAGTTCAGGCACCAAGGGTAATTATTTTATTTTACCTTTCTGTGTTAATTATCATTCTTGAGTTGATTTAATATGATAAATTATTTTTCTTTTGACGAAATTAATTCAGGAAAACGTTTCAGCTTACCAAACTCCAGAATCATGATTCATCAGCCCCTTGGCGGTGCCCAAGGTGGACAAACTGATATAGATATACAGGTGAGCTTCATATCTATGGCTTCTTTACCTTCTGGATTCATTTCTGTCTCCAAAACTCTATTGAAAGGAAGGATATATGGCTATTTTTTTTTCTAATTTTTGAGGGATTTATATGCATATAACATAGTTCTTATATCTTTATATTTACTACATAAAACACCCTAATCTTTTAATTATAACAAAAATATCGCTAACATTAACTTATCTAAACTGTGAAGTGTAATGCATCTTTTTATGCATATGTTTTGATGTGATTTACGTATTAAGGTGTCATGCAAGTAAATATAAAAATTTGTGTCAAATATAAAATTTTGAGAGATTTACATACATACCATTACATTTTAATGTATTTATACATATATAACATCTAAAATTTTTTATTTATTTCTATAACATAATAATAACTAAATCATAGGGGTGTCAATATTGGACACGATCCGAAAACCCGACCCGAACACGACACGGAAATTTCGGGTTCGTGTTGACCCGAACCCAAACCGGGTCGGATTTAGGTTAGATTTTTCTACCCATTTCAAAAATTGGGTTGGGTTCGGTTTGACCCGAAAACCCGAAAATGACCCAGATTGACTCGCTAACCGAGTGGCCCGCGTGACCGTCACAGACCACCGCTGCCCGAGGCCAATCATGTGTCGCCCCCGCTTGCCTGCATTAGGCTGCCCGTCGCGTGATCGTGCCTTCCTTCTCCTGCCTAACTTGCCCGCATCGCCGCGTGTCGCTGCATGCCGCGTCCAGGTCCCAAGGTCCGTGTCCAGGCCTGCGTGCGGGCGTACCGAGCTTGTTGCAGTTGCCCGCATGTCCCGCTTCCAGGTCCAGGCGTCCAGTTTTCCCCAGCTCCCGCGAATGTCAGGCTGTCGGCGTCCTGCCGCCCACGTTCGGCATCCCGCTTTCGGGTTGTGTCGGGTTGACCGAACCCAAAGCCGGTGGGCCTCGGGTCCGGAAAACCGACCCATTTGTAAAAACGGGCATGTGTGGGTTGACCTGAACAGTGCCGGGTCAATTCCTGGTTCGACCTAAACCCAACCCGTGACCCGAAATTGACACCTCTACTAAATCATATCAAAACATATACATGAAAAATCATTTCGTTATGTCACTATTTTTTTTTTCGGTGCAATTTAAAGATTAGAATGTTACGTGAATAAATATGAAATTTTAGATGTTAGTTATGTAAATACATAAGAAATCAATGGTATGTATGTAAATCCATCAAAATATTCATGAAATGCATGTAAATCTCCCTAAATTCTTCACGATCACATTTCCTAAATTCTTCCTATTTTTTTCAGGCAAATGAGATGCTTCATCACAAGGCTAACTTGAATGGGTATCTAGCTTACCATACTGGTCAGAGTCTGGAAAAGATAAACCAGGATACAGATCGAGACTTCTTCATGAGTGCTAAAGAGGCAAAAGAATATGGCTTAATTGATGGAGTAATAATGAATCCACTCAAAGCTTTTCAACCTCTTCCAGCTTGAGATTATGAAGAAGCTGTAGCTATCACTGTTCTGATCAATTCTGCAGCTTTGAGTTGAAGAATCAGTAATTGAGGATTAGAGTACTCTGATCTGCTGGAAAAATGAATTTGTAATGTTGGGTTATCATTCTTATTAGTCTTATTGTAACCAATTAGAGTTAGATTACATAGTTGCTTGAATATTATTGTCAATTAAATGGATGTCAGAAAACTGAAAATCCCATGCACATCAACAGAGCAAGTTAATGTAATTTGAAGGCTAGTTGCATCAAGTGGATTATGATTAGTCAAAATTTTTGTTGTTGATTATTGTAGCTCTCCCTTTCTTTTCCTCCTAGCATAAATAGTGGCCTTTTGTATAGCCTAAAGCCATCCATCTATTCAATCCGTTCGCCATCTTAAACTGAGCTCATTTTGATTTGTTGGTCGGAAGTTTTGATTACCAACTAAGACGATTTGGGTTTGAGTCTTATGTATCTGATGTGTATATGAATTTGTTTTAATTGGCCTAAATGTCCCTAAAAAATAAAGATCAAATATTCAGGTTAGTGCAATCCCTCTTTAAAATAATATTTTTCCTCTCTAAAATGAGTTTTCTCTTTCTTGAGTTTAATTGTAATAATTTAAATATATAATTTTATTACTATATATTATTTAATTTATAGATTTTATTTAATTTGAATTCATTTGATTTGATTTTAATTATTTGATAAAAATTAAGTATTGATAAGAAAAAATTTAAGTATGCATATTTATCTATTTATTTGATGTTTTCATTATACTTGTATTTCTAATAATATAAATATTTTTAAAGTATTTATGATATAGGGAAATTAATATAAGAACATAGAATAGCTCATCAAACAAGCAATCAAATAATCATTAAATAAGCATTTTATCAAATTTTTAGTGAAATATATACTGAACATTAAGTGCACATATTTAAATGAACAAATGAGTAAATGTTTGAGTTTTTTTATTTATATATATGAAGAGCTTTTAAAATTTTATTCTTGCTTGTTAAATCATGCAAATAAAGGAACATAAATGAGCCTTCTAGTTGTTCATTGAGTGCCCTTGTTCTCTTATAACCATAGCTACAACTTTGGTGATTGAAGAAATTCATAGCTTTACTCATGTGATCACATCTACAATGAGAGAGCCACAATCTTAATTTTAGCTATGTTAATAAGACAAAATTCAAAGAAAAGACTTTTATTTCATCATAATTGCTAAATTAATAAAAAAAAAAACTAAGTACAAGTTTTGCATTCTATTTTATATTTTAATTGGAAATCAAGTCATATACATCTTTCTCAATTTATGATATTAGGCAGTCATTGAGGTAGTCATCACTTACTTTAATATGTAATCGTTTCTTAACAATCTTCATTATAGAAAGTATTTTCTCCATTATAATAGTAACAACTGAAAGAGCCAATGTCAAGCTAATAAACATGTAAACTAGGGGATAGAAGGCGTCTTTCTTAACCTTAATGATTTATTTTACGAGATCAACAAGACTTCTTAAAGATAGAAACTCATTGTTTGTATGTATACAATAATGTATATAGATAGCTGATGTTCAAGGGTCATAAGTTCAATTATAGAAAAAATCTCTTGAATATACCTCCACAAGATGAATTAATTTTCTCTTATCGGGAACAGAAAATGAATCACTTGATTTAGGCACGCCACACAAAGAAGAAACTCATTACTGGCTTTAGAGAATTGATTATTCAATTGTTAGAGTTGTAATTAATAATGTGTAAAAAAAATTAACATAATAATGATGTATATTTGTTCTTTTTCATTTCTTTGTACTGATCGTATACGGGGTTTAAATATAGAAATCATATTAGGAATTTTAATTTTAAAAATATTGCAAAATTATGATGTTTCTTTAAATAAAATATCTCATCCATTATCATTCATCATCTGCAATCATTGCTTGAAAACCCTCACTAGTTTCATTGCATTCATAATTTCTTGATATTTTCTTTACATTACTTGTGACAATTCATTTGTAATCCCTAAAATATCAATATTAAAGTACATATCCAAAATAAAGTCAAAACATTCTATAAAATATATCAAAATATCAATTTTAACTGATTGTTGATCATGTATCTCATCTTCCTTAATAATTTCAAGCACTTATAATACTAAAACATACTTTTTAACTAAACTAATTAGAGTATGAAAATATGAACTCCACTGCATGGCACCAACTTGTTGGAAAGTGGTCTCTTAGTTCAATCCTCGCCCATTGTTCAACTCCAGAGTGATAAGATGAAAAATAATTGTATTATGCTAAATGAATTTAAGAATATCACTCTTCTTATATGAAACTCCCACAAAATTCATAATTCTTAAAGTGATATAAAAATATACTTTACCTCCCAATAATTTTTTGTTATAATCACTAAGCATAACTAGAGTTAATGGCCAAAACAGTAAATATTTGGATTATTATTAAGTGTTAGTACCTTCAAATAATGAAACTCTCATTAATATTAGATGCCCCCATCATATCCTTGACGATATATTTTATATATTTCCAATGAATGCTTTGTAAGTATAGATTCAAGAGATGTCTTAAATGTAACTACATTAGTCGAGAAAATATGCTTAATAACTATAAATTTCTCAATAATTTGACCCAATTTATCTATAAATCTCACAACAATAACTAACTATTCCTTCGTGGATACATCATGTGACTTATCAATTAAAATTAAAAGTATGTATCACCAATATCATTCATTATAGAAGATAAAGTCTCAATAGTCGCAACACTACAAAGTTTCAAACCGTTGGTGAAGTTAACATCAAATTTGAGCTTACAATATTTACTATTATAACTTTCTTTATTTCTTCATTGTGATTAGCAAAAAAATAAAGTAGCTCTAAGTAATTATTTTAATTATTTAAATTGTATGACTCATCATGGTCACAAAATGATAAATCTTCACATAGAGAAAATCACACACAATCAACAGCTATAGTTAGGGGTGTCAAAATTTGATCATACCCGACACCCGACTTGGAAAATTTTAGGTTTGAGTCAAACCGTTTGCCATACGGGTTGGGTTCAGGTTTGGTAATCTAACCCGCTTATAAATATGGGTCGGGGCTGGGTTGACCCGAAAACCCGAAAATAACCTGGAATGACACGGTTTACACACATGATAGGTCAACCCACGAACACGCCGTGACTCCGACCCAAATTGTTGAGCTTTCTTCACGTTTGAATATTGTTGTGATTTAGTTTAGATTGTTTTTTACTTTGAAGTATGAGGCAAATTTGTTTAATTTTGAATTGGAGAAAGCTTTTGTCTCGGGAATGAGTGTTGCAAGCAGAAATTTACAGTAAAAAACTGTGTCGGATAGGTGAAGCGAAGGAGAAAATAAGTTATTGGATTATAATCACCTGATATAACTCAAAGCAAACATCCTATGGAGGCATGTAAAGACGAGTAGATTCAGCCCAATGGAATAAAAGTATATAAACGTTCGGGCTACATAAAGTAATATAAGTTGTTTTACAGTAAAAAACTGTTTGCTTCTGCCATAATTTTTTTTTTGTTTTAAAAAAATTGTTTTCCAATGTTTCCTTTAGATAAAAGTTGTTGTAAGTGAACATTTCTTGGGTCCTTTCAAGCCATCGAATGCTGTGCCCTGGAATTTCTTTTCAAGTTGATCGCCCTTGTGGAAGATAATTGATATAGCCACCACATACAAAGATCAACCAAAATCCACTTATCATAAAAAAAGCTCAAGCAGCGCGATTTAGCTCAACTGATCAACTTCCACCATGTTGAAAGTTAGGTGATGATCTTCCTTTGTAAATGGGACAAGATGTTGTAGTTGACTTCTTTGTCTTAAGTAGACTTCTTTTGGGGATCTTTAGGCAAGATTTCGTCATTGATAATGGTTTCTTCTCCCTTATCTTTATTTGATAATCCTTTCTTTGATGGAGGTGGTAATACCTTACCTCCTCTTAATTATACTAGTATTACTTCATTTGGTTCATACTCCTCTCATGAAGCAACTTGTTCAAAATCATCTTTCTCCATCATTTCAAAAAACTGATTAGAAAGCTCAGAATTGCTTTCTAGCTTTATCCACCGCATCTATAATGCCACTATGGCTTCTAACTCACTTCCATTAGTAAAGCACAAATTCTCTGATCTTTCATATATCTATAGCACCAGCAGATAGGATGTAGTTATTATCTTACCATATTCTCTACTTTTTGTTGAGATAGACTTTATGATGCTTCTTTTAGATCTAGTATTTATTTTAGCTATTTTAACTCTACAATAAACTTGATGAAATATTTTATGATGGGCATTCTACAATATTGAGATAAATTGGCACATCTCAATTGGAAGATATTCTCCATTCTCATTCCCTTCTTCTTCTGCTTCAACAATTTGGAGTCTAGCCATGAAATCAGCCAGCTCAACAGGTGATTACCTTACAGACTGATTATAATCACCCATTTTTCTATAACTCATTGGGTTATAATTTTCTTCTACTTAGGTTTTCTCAATATAATTATCCTTTTGAGCGGGCTCAACTTTATTGAGCTAGCCTGGTTAGGTTGTCCACTGACTTGCATTTTAGGTGTAGATGCACTTGGAGCTGGCAACCCCTATAAATAAAGTATTAGTTTAGTTGAAGATTTTCACTTGACATCAGGAACTCCTTCAAGCTGTTTTAATATTTATACTATTTTCTTAGAGATCACAGGCTCCCATTGATCATTCTAACTTGATGTTCCTTTTGCTTCTCCTTTAACGAGGGTATGGAAGCGGATGCAACCACCTGTTAATTCTCTTTTAAGGTGAACTAAAATAGTGCTTGGTTATGTGCACTCTCCTTTCGATACTTTCTTTCTAGTTAATCCTTAAATATACAACAGTTGACAGTCACATTCATCAATATATGCACTTTTTTTTGGACCCACTCTTGATGTATTTTGTTGGAGGCAAATATTTGGGAATACTCACTACATGTCACGCATTTTCCTTTTTCCATAAATCTTTTTTTTTTTTTAAGCCTCGGCCTCCAAATCTATTTTTCTTTCTACTAGGACCTTTCGATAGGGAATTCTTAGATGTGAGGTCTAGGTGTAACGCCCTGATGCTCACCATGTGGAGCTTGTTTTCTTTCTCTATCTACTACCACTACAAAAGGTATCATGTTCTCAGAATGCAAAAAAAAATTAAGGAACTAAATTCATTTATTGTCTTACAAAATCTTTCTTACTAAAATTCTCCTTGTGTGTTCCAATTAGTTTTGTCCATTCAACATTCAAAATAAAATCTTCATACATTTTTAGGAGTAAAAGATTTTCATTTTGAAAATTATATCAAAACTTTTTTCAAGGACTTTTACAATATCAAAATAACATTTCTTTTTAAAATTTCTTACAAGTTTTTATTTTTTAAGCTATAAATATTATAATGCCTTGTTTAATACATATTTGTATGTTTTATATTTTTAATAATAGACATGTCCATGTCATATATTAACCACATCTCCTTGACCTTGCATTCTAGCACTAATTATATCCTTTGATATTATTTGGTGATTTTGCATAAATATTTTTTTTCTTTATTCACTTGAGAAGTTAAATAATTCATTAACATCAAAATTTATCCTTTCTGTCCATTGCCTTGAGATTCATGGTTTATGAGCTAACAATTCTATATGGCCACAATGAAATGATAAAAAATGTAATATAAATAAAAAATGTATCTCACTATTATTAGACTTTATAAACAAAAAAAGCTAAAAAAAAAAAAAGCAAATGTCAAAATCTTTGACATTTTCCGTAGAAACTAAAAATTTCACCAAAATATTTTACGTTTTTAGCTCAAGTGGTGATCTGGGAGATGATTCAAGCTACGGGAGATCACTTAAGTGAATTATATGCCTAAATGACTTATAATTACTTAAGTGAATTGTATTATAATTCATTTAAGTAATTATAATTCACTTAAATAATTATAATTACAATTCATTTTATTTGTACAATTCACTTAAGTAATTATAATTAACTTAAAATTAGCCTATTACTAATTAAGTAACTTAAATTTAATAGAATTCTCTATTTCATAAAATAACAAAAATAATTATTTATTAACAAATAGAGTTATTACTCTATTAAATTATAATTCACTTAAATAATTATAATTACAATTCATTTTATTTGTACAATTCACTTAAGTAATTATAATTAACTTAAAATTAGCCTATTACTAATTAAGTAACTTAAATTTAATAGAATTCTCTATTTCATAAAATAACAAAAATAATTATTTATTAACAAATAGAGTTATTACTATATTACTTAAGTGCAGCGGCGGAGTGAGGGGGGGGCCCACGGGGGCACGTGCCCCCACTC
>NW_021318595.1:12479481-12490137 GCF_001605985.2 Dendrobium catenatum
TAGCATATATAGATTCATTACACATTTATTATTTTCAGTTTACATACTTCATAAATAATTCCAACTTCTAAATTAATAGTTAAATTATTTAACTTTCTTTTATATGAGTTAATTTCAAATTAACGTAATACATACATTAATCTAATAAATATAAATTTAGAATAATTATTTTGTGTTTAACATTAACTCCCATTTATATAAAATAAAAAAGGATTTTCCTTAATTTAACAAAATTAATTGTATTAAAAAATAGATTTATAAAAGATAAATTTACCTTAATTAATTACAATAAAATCTATTAAAAATTAATCCATTACTATAGTGTTTTATGAAAAAAAAAAATTAATCTATTATTATATTAATAATAAAAACATATTAATCTAGTTAAAAAATAATTAGATCTACCTCAACTTAAGAAATGTAGTGTTGCTTTTCGAAGTACTATATTAATCTATTAGTAAATTTAACAATTCTAATTATATAATAATTAATTTAATTTTACCTTAATAGATCTATCTGATCTGCCTCCTCGACTCACCAATCTCCCGTAGCCCGAATCGCCACTCGAACAGAAGACGCCAAATATTTTGACGAAATGTTCAATTTCTACTGAAAATATCAAACATTTTAACGTTTTCTTCAGAAACACAGCTTACGCTAAATTATTCTTCAACCAATCATCAGATAATAAAATCTAATAGCTCCTAAAATTTAATGTTGATTTTAGAATAAAATGATTAAACAACTAAGCAATTAGGGAAACAATAGACACCTTCTTTAAAGGCCCAAATGGGCCAGTCCACTACTTCTTAAAGTCCAAACCAACTAACTATGTGCAAGATGAGATTTTGTTGGGCCATATCAAAATGACCGCGGGCCTTGGGCTAACAAAGGATCTGGAAGCATCTCTACCTTTCTTCCCGCAATTTCATTTATTAGAAGTCTCTAGAATCTCATTCGCTGTTCCGACTCCATAAAACCCTTCTCCTCCTTCCCAGCACCGTCAGTCGGCTGCAGATAGCTTGTTCGGTCTCTGATCTGTTCGGCGATTGTTGTTGGAGGGAAGGAGGCGACAATGGATGACGACTTCGACTTTGGGACGGGAGGCGATGATGCGATGAACGAGGACATGGATCTTCCTGATGTCGATACGGCGCTCAAGGTCGGTGAGGAGAAGGAGATCGGGAACCAGGGACTTAAGAAGAAGCTGGTTAAGGGGGGAGATGGGTGGGAAACGCCCGAGGTCGGCGACGAGGTCGAGGGTATGTTGTCGCGCTTCTGAGTTTGCGTCCTTTGTTGAATTTCTTTCATTGTTTTTTTACATTTGCATCTTTTTTGAGCTTTCTGGTGATTAGGTTGTTGATTGATTTTTTTTTTTCTGATTATGCAGTGCATTACACTGGGACGCTACTGGATGGTACCAAGTTCGATTCCAGCCGCGATCGGGGGACGCCCTTTACATTTAAGCTTGGCCAAGGTGGGTATTTTTCTCCTGTTTGAATTTTTAAGACAAGCGTCTTATGCGATTTATCGTGCAGGCTGATTTTGCTTTGATTCGTGTTGTCAACATGTTAAAATGCTAAGTGGGATGTTGGGGTTGTATGTGGTAGTAATTTAGCCGTTTAGTCGGTGTGAAGCTTTTGAACTTATTGGAACCTTTTGCTTTTTTTAGGGAGCTTTATTGGTTATTTGATTCTGTTAAAAAAAAAAATGTTGCTTGGATTCAATACAATTAATCTTCTAATACATTAACTGGTTTCTTTATTATGCATTGTCAAGTAATGAATTGATTCAGTCCCAGCTATTTAGATGGCCCAAATAATTGTTTATTGTTTCAGTATTTTGCGGTCTGAATTCTTAATTTTGGGGCCAAAAACTCAAAGTTAATGCATCCTATGCTGAGATTTATTTGTAGGAGATGTGTGGTGGCTTATTCGTAGGAGTTGTGTGAAATAGTTGGTTAAAATGACTTGCTGTGAAGTGAAATCAATGAATCTAAATGAAAATAAGCAAAAAAAATTTTAATTTTACTGCATTGGGCATAACTTTGATGCATATTTTACAGCCAATTAAGTGCTCCTTCATTTAATAGTATTTTTATTGGATCCAAATGCACTTACAATAGATTTGAGTTTGATAAGCTATTTTCTCCTTGAGTAACCTTGGATTAGCTGATATATTTTCACCATATCAGCCCTTTCTTAACACAGCTTGTTCCGCAATTCAAATATTTGATGCTTCATGTAACTTTGTGATATTATCCTGTTGCATTTACGGTTCTTTTGGTTTAATTTGATAGTCTGACTTTTATTGGTACTATGTTTAAGTCTTGTGCTGTCAGTGCTGATTACATTAAATTTTGTATGTTATTAATTTCAGGTCAAGTTATTAAGGGATGGGACCAAGGTATCAAGACAATGAAGAAGGGAGAAAATGCCATTTTCACTATTCCCCCTGAGCTTGCTTATGGGGAGTCTGGTTCCCCTCCAACAATTCCCCCCAATGCTACACTAAAGTTTGATGTGGAGTTGCTTTCTTGGTCTAGTGTCAAGGATATATGTAAGGATGGGGGTATCTTCAAAAAGATCTTGAAGGAGGGGGAGAAATGGGAGAATCCAAAGGATCTTGATGAAGTTCTTGGTATGAGGCGGTACTTTTGTGCTTGTTAAATGCTTTTGACTTTGCCTATTGAATGTGGAAGCTGAAATTAATTTAATTTGTGCAGTAAAATATGAAGCTAGTCTTGAGGACGGCACTGTGATATCTAAAGTTGAGGAAGCTGAGTTCACTGTTAAAGATGGTTGGTTTTTGTATTTTACCTTATTTTTTGTTATACAATATTGTAGAAGACATTGAAGTTTAATTCTCTTAACGATGATATAATGTTGGAGTCAGGGTTCTTCTGCCCTGCTCTTTCCAAAGCTGTCAAGACCATGAAGAAGGGTGAAAAGGTGCTTCTTACCGTGAAGCCACAATGTGAGTCCTAATCTAAGTTTGATCAATTCAAAACGCATCTGAATTTCTTTGTTTTTAGTTGACATAATTCTTATGGACAGATGGGTTTGGTGAAAAGGGTAGGCCTTCTTCTGGTGAAGAAGGCGCTGTACCTCCTAATGCAACCTTGTTAATTGAACTTGAACTTATTTCATGGAAGACTGTCACAGAGATTGGTGATGATAAGAAAGTCCTAAAGAAAATCCTTAAAGAGGGAGCAGGGTATGAAAAGCCTAATGAGGGGGCAATTGTGAAAGGTACTATTTTTCTGTTCATTTCATTGGTCACTTAATCTATCTGGTTAATTGTAGGAAGTTTCTGTTCTAATTTGTTAAAATTTTTTCTTGAAGTGAAATTTACTGGAAAGCTGCAAGATGGGACTGTGTTTTCAAAGAAGGGTCAGGATGAAGAACCATTTGAGTTCAGAACTGATGAAGGTTTAATTGAAAACTCAATCAATTTTCTTCCTCTTTATAATTAATTTTACTCATATTTATCTGGAGTTGCTTTTGGCTGATGTGTGCAGACGAAGTAATTGAAGGATTAGATCGAGCTGTCCTAACCATGAAGAATGGAGAATTTGCTCTTGTGACCATTCCACCAGAACATGCCTTCGGTTCCACTGAATCAAAGCAGGATCTTGCTGTAGTTCCTCCGAACTCAACTGTTATTTATGAAGTGGAGCTAGTGTCATTTGTGAAGGTTTTTCTATACCTCCTACAGAGAATTTTCAAGTATCTCTGGTTATGGTTTTCTGTGTGATTACAATGATAATATCAACCCTGCTCCCTTCTAGGATAAAGAGTCTTGGGACATGAATAATGCGGAGAAGATCGAAGCTGCTGCAAAGAAGAAGGAAGAAGGAAATGCATTGTTCAAAGTGGGAAAATATGCTAAAGCCTCAAAGAGATATGAGAAGGTATAGCCATATCTCACTCTTTTCAGCATTGTCTGCTTCAATATTAGTTACCGATAAATGATTTTGACAAAACCAGGGTGCTAAGCTCATAGAGTATGATAGCTCATTCAGTGAAGAGGAAAAGAAGCAGTCCAAGGCATTGAAGGTTACCTGCAACCTTAACAATGCAGCCTGCAAGCTAAAGCTTAAGGACTACAAGGAGGCAGAGAAGCTCTGTACCAAGGTATGCGAATGCAGTCGTTTTGCATATTTTTGAAGGGATGAGAGGCTAAATGATGGGGGAATGGCTATCTTTTTAGGTGCTTGAGGCAGAAAATACAAATGTCAAAGCCCTTTATAGAAGAGCACAAGCTTACATTCAAACTGCAGATCTGGATCTAGCGGAGTTGGACATCAAGAAAGCACTTGAGATTGATCCTGATAACAGGTATATAGTTGAACTGCTTTCCATCCACTTCCTTTCAATATTTAACAAAAGTTGGTCAAGTGATATTAAGGATAATAATTATAAAAATTGAAGGTTAGTGGTCATGGATTTCATTATAATGTACGTGGTGTTGCTGATAGAAGAGAATTAGTTGAAATGACACAAGTGCAATAATATCTAAAAAATGATATAGTTGCAAATAGAATAATAAGAAATTTGTTCGACCTCACAAGCTTAAGAAATTGGTAAATAAGATTTTGGCTCACAAGCTTGTAGGAGGACTTTGCTTGATGACCTAAAAAATGGCAATGGGAAAGTTCCCATCAAGGAGAAATTATTCTATGTGGAGACCGGATGTAGAATGTCGTCCGGAGATCAACTAGAATGCGCCATGTCAGCGGTATTGAGCCGCGGTATCGAACAAATGGGTGATGTGGCGCATTCTGGTTGGTCTCCGGATGGTGTTTAGTGTTTGCACAGAATAATTAATCCCGGAAAGAGAGATTTTGATAGGGTGAAATTTTGAGTTTCAAGGGCGAAGAATATAATTGAAATCAAGAGAGTTTTTGAATTTTATCCATTCATATAGTTCTAGAAATCTCTCACAAAATATCCTGAACACTCTTATAAAGCTGAAATGTTAAGAACATTATTCTTAAGGGTGTGGCGTTACTTTGATGCAGGGATATAAAGCTGGAATACAGGACCTTGAAGGAGAAAATGAAAGAGTACAACAAAAAAGACGCCAAATTTTATGGTAATATGTTCGCCAAGATGAAGAGGTTGGAACCTGCTGCGGAGTCCAATGTAAGTAACTCTTACCATTATGATACATATACTATAATCAACTTCTGTGAGGTTATTTTAGCTGTTCAATTTACTTATATGATTGCAGAAATCTGAAGGGCAGAAGTTGCAGGAAAGCGAACCCATGAGCGTAGACAGTGCTGCTTGATCTTTTTCATCAAAACAATTCAAAGGGGGGATTATCTTATTATCTTTTGCCTGGTTCCATCTTTTATTTCCTATTATTCTGAACTCAAAATACTGAAATTTAGCCGGCTACCAACGAGTATATGAGGCGTTCAATGTAGAAAATTATATTATATGCGTTTGGTTTATGGTTTCTGGCTTGGAACAATCTTTTGATGTTGTTCTTGGTGCTTTATTTGTTTGTGGCTGATCATTTTCTCCTGTGGATTTAGGGTTTGTTAACCTGAAGAGAATGTCGAATTGAAATCAGTAAACATCAAGTGGCGCTGATGCTTCTCTTATTTACTTGTTGGGTAAGTTGTAGTACTGTTTGCTATAGGCATTATGTTGATACTCAAAAAATGGTTTGTTGGGTTTGTCAATTGATTTCAGTTACAATTGATGATTTTGGCTAAGTTTAAAAGTAGTTTTTTAGTTAAATTTTTTTAATATTTATAGTAAAAAAGTTGTTTTAAGACATTAAAAAAGCTTTCCCAAACAAAACTTTGGAGTTGATGAAATAGTCAAGTTTGAAAATGAAGAATAAATTTTGGAATTTGATTAGTGTAAAATAAATGTGAGAAAGTATAGATGATATGTTTGTTTTTGTTTGATTTGAAGTAAAATAAATATAGTGTAAAGTTTGAAGATGGTGGTAGAAGTGAATGATAGTGATTAGTGATGGTGGAGGTAGTTAATGATTGATGTTTAGTGGTCAATTGTGGTGGTAGTGATTGTGGGAGCTAGTGGCACAGGTGGGCGGTGATAGTGATTAGTGATGATAGTCAATGATGGATGACAAAGAATGGATGTCGTTTGATTAATTGCTAATTGCCCAAATGCTAGATTAATCATTAAACCTCTTTTGTCATGTTGAAAGAACACTAATATTGTAGTTGATTATTTTGGGTGTATTTTTTGAAGATGCTTAGATGTACTCTAAGATTAAGTCAAAGGTTTAAGATAAGGTTGGAGCTGAGAGAGTCGTCTTAGATGACTTGATTATATAAAATTGTGGCCCTTTGATGACCTGATTAGGAATAAATGTGTTAGATTTGACTTATGTTAGGAAAGGTAGAAATAGAGCTAAATAGGTTTGGTTGGAATGGAAAATATTAAAGCTAATCTTTATTAGATTTATTATTATTATTAGATTTAAATGATAATTTGATTTTTAAGAGGATATTATGAATATAAATGATTTATGTGGCTGATTTCAAAATAGTGGGATATGGGTTTTACGTTGTTATTGATATTAATAATTATTAAAAAAAATTTTTGATAAAAGTATACATTTGTAATTCATGTGTAAAGAACCAATAAAAAACCAAGAATTTTTATGTGGATGAGTTCAAAGAAGGGTGGCAAACAAGCTAACAACAACTATTATTAATGGTGCTAATATTTGAAGGTGTGTGATCTTATTTTCATGAAATAAGTGTTACAAAGAAAACCAATTTTTAGGGGTGTTTAAATCGATTGATGAGTCAGCTTTTGGTTCAATTTAAAATTAATTTGATTTGAATTTAATTAGCTCAAATTTGACTCGTTCAATTTGAACCCGGCTTGCTAGCAATTTGAATAACTTGAATGACCTATTAAGTTATTTTGGTTTTTAAAAAATATTTAATTATAAAGTTTAAAATATTTTATTCAAAATAAAAAGATTATACACTGAAGTAAATAAGTCAAAATATTTAACCAAAATTTGACTCGTTTAATAAATAAATGGGTTAATGAACCTTAATGTTCAAGAACAAGTTCGAAAATTATTTATTGACGCCCTGCCAACCATTACATTGGCTTTTGGCAATAAGTTTTATGATAATACTCAAATCATTTAAAAAAAAATATTCTCATTCAGAAACTCCAAAGCATATCGCCACAACAAGTCTAGAACTTACAGATCTTCATCTCCTTCTGTATTCTTATCGCTGGTTAAAGTTTTTCCATTGACAGCTACAAGTTCAGTATCAAAAACCAGTGTGGCTCCTCCTGTAATTTTTCATAAAAATCTCAGCATAAACAGATAATTCTGAGTGCATTCAGTGCTAATGGGGAGTTAATTCTCTTTACCAGGGATCTTGGGAGGGGATCCTTGGGCGCCATAGCCAAGCTTTGCAGGGATCTTTAGCTTCCTTTTCTCACCAATGCACATACGAAGCAGCCCTTGGTCCCAACCTATTGCAGAAAGTCAAGATGCTAACTACTGCAAATTGCTTGCTCAAGATTGGGAAAAATTATTACGCGCGGGTCCGGATTTGTCTTGTCTGGAGACCAATAAAAATATGCCATGTCCCCCCAAAAAACATACGCGCTCGGTACTCGGTACCGCTCGGTACTCGAGCGCAAAACCGGACGGTTCTCCCATCTGGTGTCCCCACAGAATAATCTCCCCAAAAGTGGGGGCTCTTAAGCCTAACGCTTGGTTTCAACAAGCTGGCAGTCGAGGACATGAACCCAATGATGCCTGGAACTAAGTTAGCTGGGCCAAGGGGCAAATTATTCTGTGCGGACACTGAATGTTGTTCAGAGACAAATTAGAATGCGCCACCTCACCACCGCTCAGTACTGCGGCTCGGTACCGTGCTTGGTACTGCTGACGTGGTATATTTTGGTTGGTCTCCGCATGATGAATTAGGTTCGGCGTCCGCACAGAATAATTTCTCGGGCCAAGGGGCAAATTATTCTGTGCGGACACTGAATGTTGTTTAGAGACAAATTAGAATGCGCCACCTCACCACCGCTCAGTACTGCGGCTTGGTACCGTGCTTGGTATTGCTGACGTGGCATATTTTGGTTGGTCTCCGGAGGATGAATTAGGTTTGGCATCCGTACAGAATAATTTCTCGGGCCAAGGGGGGGTGCAAACAACTGACTTCGCCGGGTGGATAGGTGTTAGCTTTTTTGTGCATATAAGTAGATTATATATAGGCAATCAATATTGCTGGTCGGTCTCTCAACAACCTGCCATACTCTAACATGGCATACATTATTAATATTGAAGTGTAAATTAACAACATAAAATGCAGCATTGTAAAGTTTGGTTCGATCAAAACTTAGAAAGTTTAGCCAGATTACAATAACCCACTATACTTTAAACTAGCTAAAATAACTAAGCAAATAATACAAAAGTTTAAGGATTAAGTAACAGGACAATGGGATTATTCATAGTGATGAGTCCAAAACTCTCCGGGATGCCGACATATTTATAAAAATATCAATGAGATAACTGAAAAAGGAAGAAAAACAAAAAGTTTTGAAGAGTTTTTGGATTTAAAAACCAAGTAATTAAAATTAGCCTGAACACAAGTAAACAACAAGCTTAAAAATGAAAGATTTAAAAATTGGCCAACACCTTTTCTCCTAGAATCTCCAAACAATTAATTGGGAGATTGCATCTCAACACTAATCATCCAGGCCATCATGATCTTGGCCATTGTCTTCCTGAGCATCATGATCAGGAGGAGCTGATGTAGGCCTAATTGTAGTACCTAACCAACAGCATTGAACTCTCCCTCATGATGACTTCTTATGCAAGTATAATATCAAGATAATATGAATGGTATAATATCATTTCAGAGTCATAAAATAACCTAAGATTGATAATCCAAATCATTCAACAAAAATATCTTATTGTTGACCCATACAACGAAATGTGCGCAAAAGAAGCGAAATTGGCAACTCAAATGACAGTAGGTGGGCGCGACGTGTCATTTCAAAGGTCAAATGATCTCCGATCGTCAAACGAATTGCGTTGTTGCAATCGGAGCATCGAATTTACCTAAGCGAGACCACTTTGCAGTCAAATTCGACGAGACTAGTCAATTTTAGCGACTGATGCCCAAAAATGACTCGTGAAGCTGCTCAAACAATGTCCGATCACAAAACAAACTTTGCAGTTTCGTTCGAAACGTCTAAGTCGTCTAAAAATTGCTATAATTTCGCTTGACAAAAACCGCGCCAGTAGATCGGCAAGGTTTTTGAGACGACAGTGCGAATTTTCGGAGCCCACACTTATACTATATATATGCCTTGGACAACAGTGCGAGCACAAATTACTTTTATGATGGCCCACATAGTCCTACTCACTAATTCTTTGATTCCTTGTCAATCAACCTTAGCTACTTAGAAGCACATTCTACCTCTTAAGCATTTTTCGATGGGAGGTTAGCGTTGATCAATTATAAGAAAAGTGCATCCTCAAGGCTCTGTGGCATTTTTATGGGCAAATTGACCAACAATTTTGTTGATCAGATTGTTGGTTGCTTTAACTTGAGGATTGACATAATACTGAGAGCTAACATTAGCCTTAATTTGTGGATATCAACTATTTCCCGGAACATTCAGAAAATGTTGAGTCTAAAATAAGCAAGAAACCGATCAAAATCATAGAAGAGGCCACATGAGAACTGAAATTGACTTCTAGAGTTCAAGCCACAACCCCATGGCAAAGGAAACTGCATCACCAATGTCCTTACTAGTTGGAGCTAAGCTCACTTTGTTAACGGTCTCTTGCTCTATTATGGTACCCCTTTGACCATTGCAATGGGCTCTCTGCCACAATAGTAAAAATGATAGGCAGTTGAAGGAATAGGAATATATATTACAAATCTAAGTAAAATCTCAAAGCAAGCTATAAGAATGCAAAATAAAGAAAAAGGTAAAACTTACCTTTTTAAGTGGCAACTATAGAGCATTGGGAGTTTAGGAAAATATGGAGGAGGTTGCATCTCCTTTCCTCACTCAGAATTGGAACTTTTTATGCATAAAAAGCAACCAACTTGATCCCTGGTTGTAAGAGATTACATGCACATATCTGAGAAGTTGAAGAGATGAAATAAGTTTTGTTTGCTTTCAATGTCTATTATGGAAACATGGGCTCAAACGTAAAGGGAATTTATACGGGTGATAGATTTTTCTCTATTCAAAAGGCATCATTGCCATCAGATTAATTTCACATGGCGATGTTGAAACTTTAAGTGCAAATCATGTTCTGACAATCTGAGGCCCTTTTCTTGATTACTATGAATCGATGTCTGGGAACATGAACTTGATAACACCCTAGGAACTACAGCATGGTAGGAGCCGAGGATGCTAACTTGGTAATAGCTGGGATGATGCGGACATCCAACTGTCCATGCCTATCCGAGGAGCTGAAGATCAACGGCCGAGATCCCTTCATTTTATCTTATTTTATTAATTGTAATTTTTATTTAATTATGCATTTTTCTTTTTTTACCCTTACTTAAGGGATTTGTTTTATGTAAGCCCAAGGGGCAAAATTGTCTTTTAGTTTCTTTTAAGGCTTATATATAGAGGCCTTTGCTCTTGTATTAGGATT
>NW_021318595.1:12490603-12519435 GCF_001605985.2 Dendrobium catenatum
TACTAAATGAATTTTATTTGAATTTCAAATTCAAATAGGATATATTTAAACACTTTCCTAAATTTTAAAGCCTTAAATTAAGCACCCAAAATCACCTCCCCAATCTCCTCCTCTATCATTAACCACCGGCCTCCCTCTTTAATAAATCCCTAGGATTTATTTTCTAATCCCTTTCTCCCCATTTGGGATTTAGAATAGGATATATTTTCTAACAGCCAAGCCACATCTTTGGAAATAATTCCAAATCCTGAGATTCTCCTTTGGCCGAAACCTCAAGATCCCACTACGGTTAATTCCTTTCCAAACCCAGCTTTCCTTTTCTTTGGAATTAAGTCACGATTTTCTCTCTTGCCAGCCGAATTTTCAAAACCTAAGGCCTTTAATTCTTTCCAAAACAGAGAGTGAAATTAGGAAATAACTCCATAATTCCCTCTACATCCCGTCAGCTCCCCTTACGGGATTTTTCTTTTCCTAAAGTCTACTCAGATTCCATTGTTTCTCTTTGGGAAAAGTTTGGAAATTCAACTTGCTGCTTGCCGAATATTCCAAAGCTCCTCTCACTAATTCCCTTCCACTAAATCCTCTCCAAATTCCACCCAACATTGAGTCCTCTTCTTTCTAAAACTACAGCCATAAATTTCAGCCATTGCCCATGCAAAACCAGCCATTGCACGGCTCACAACTGTTGCTTGGAAGATCAAAACTGCCGTCCATCAGTCATCCCCTGAATAATCCTCCTACCCGTTCTACATCAGTTGGTATCAGAGCGATTTTGTCCCTAGCAAAGCGTGTTTCCGTTCTACATCATGGGAAGTGATGCCAAGCTAAGGATTAATGGCAAAACATGAGCATCTAACAACTAATGCCCTATAATGAGTAGATATAAACAACTTTTGGAAACCTTGTTTGCAGCCAAAATTCTCCATGTAGATCACGGCCAAAACATTGCTTTCAAACCCTCTCAAAAGCTAGCCCATTGCTACTACTCTCTAGAGCCTCCACAATGGCCATTCGAGTAGACACTCCACTCTTCATTGTCATTGCTAAAAATCTAATAAGCAATCACTCTAACATGTCAAATCTCTCTATAGGCACCCCTACAATAGATAGTGGTCAAACAGATCTTCTTGCCATCTACTAATCATTGTTAGAATTCATAGAATTTGAGAAGGGTAAAAATACCTTCTACTTATTATACAAAATTATCCCTATTTATAGATCTATACAAGATGTCTTAATAAAGAAATAAATAACTTCTAATTGATACATAATTGCCTCAATATAATCCTTCCTACTTCAGCTACCCAAATATAGAAGGATATTGACGTGATCCAGGTGAGCCTCCCACGGATTCTCATGGATGACTGAGATTTTGACACTTCCCCTCAAGCTGGAGACTAGCTTGCAATTACTTGCTCAAAGGTAGAGCTGTATTGGTTATGGATAGGATATCAACCACCAGAGAAAGTCGGCAATGAAGGCCGATGATGGAAAACAATCCTCAAAATTCCGACAATTAAGCCTGATTGTGAGAACTTGTATTCCTCAGAATTTCAGCAATGAAGGCCGATAGTGGGAACCTGTATTTCTCATAATTCCAGCAATGAAGGCTGGTAGTAGAAACCTGTATTTATCATAATTCCAGCAATGAAGGACGGTGGTGGGAACTTTGTATTCCTCAGAAATTCAGCAATGAAGGCTTCTCGGAGAAAAATTTCTCTTGTCACTAAAGATTTTCTCTCCTTCCTTTTTTTTCACTAAAAAAGTTTTTTTTTTCTTTTTTTTTTTAATCTAATCGGCCGAGCCTTAAAAAAAAGGCTTAGCTTGGAGTAGGGCACGGGTTGCGGTTCCACCCCCCAAGTCACACGCGGGCTTGGCTTCCTCCCGCGAGTCACAGGCGTGGATCATCTGGGATATGCGATCGGAAGGGGGAATCGAGCCGACCTCGTCTGGGATGTGCGATCGGAAGGGGGGATCAAGCGGGCTGCTTTGCTCCTTCGTCGACTTTCCCTTTCTGTCGGATCGGGTACGACGCTCCTTCAGCTCTTATGTGGCTATTCGACTAGGCGCCTTCGTCTCGGATCGGAAGTCCCGATCGGAAGTTCCAATGCTTGGATCGGCTCCGTCGTTTCCTTCATTCGGCTTTGTCTCGTACGCGTACGTAGAGGTTTTCTTGGCCCGTCCCGTGGGTTTCGCTCGGCTTCGTCCGTCTGCGAGGCTTGAGCTTCTCCGCAGAAGATCGAAACTTCCAGCTTCAGCCTCAGGTTTCGGGGTTTAATGTTTGCGGAGCGGTCGGTCCGTCCAATCCCGTCCCGGATTGAAAGCTGAGGGCAGGCCGTATTCGTCCGGAACAGTAGGCAGCTTCGGGCGGTGTCTAGTTGTTCGACTCCGTCTGCTTGCGTTCGTCTGAGTCGGAGCAGGATCCGCAGCGTGTGGCAGCTCCAATTTATTCTTCTTCTTCTTTTCCTCCGAAGATTCTAGGATCATTCTTCAATGCCGTTGGCTCTGATATCATGTTAAAATTCATAGAATTTGAGAAGGGTAAAAATACCTTCTACTTATTATACAAAATTATCTCTATTTATAAATCTATACAAGATGTCTTAATAAAGAAATAAATAACTTCTAATTGATACATAATTGCCTCAATATAATCCTTCCTACTTCAGCTACCCAAATATAGAAGGATATTGGCGTGATCCAGGTGAGCCTCCCACGGATTCTCATTCTGACCGTGGTATCAAATGTCAATGGATGACTGAGATTTTGACAATCAGCATATCACAAAGGTTAAATGATAAAATGACTAAGAGAAGCACCTTCCAAACCAATATCAAGTAGCCCTTAATTGTCTATAAATAATTTAAATATAGAAAAAGACCTTTTCCCGCTTGAGAGCCTAGCCACATCTATGAGTAGTGACCAAGGAGAAATAACCAAAGCCCAAAAGCTCTCAAGTGTAATCATCTATGTAGTGCAAAGAAAACGTTTTGCCTTCTCCCCTAAAGTTATTATATCATTCATTCCTCTTTGTTATCTTTCGTTCTCACTTCTTCATGATCCCTAACCATCCAAAGTACCACTATTGGTCAAATAGTCAAATATAACTTGATAAGGCATTATAACTAACATCAGCATTAATGATGCAATCATTTTTATAATAAGCATGCTAACACAAAACTACTAGTTACAATTATAACATTTCTAAAAATTTCATCTTGATCATTATAAGCATTGAGGTTAATTAAATTAAAATGCAAAGAAGGCATCTGTAGTGCTTCAAATGTTATTGTTCTAGTTTAGAATCCAACAAAAACTATAATATTGTTAGGGTAAAATATGAAAAGGAGAGAGATCATTTCAAATATATGATATACTCCTATTTTCTAGAAAAAGAAAAAGAATAGAAATGACTATAATGATATAATCTATAATAATCTTCATTGTTTAAAATTACGCAATATGAGGCTCGCCTTGAGGCCCGCCTTAGCGCAATTCCAGTAAAAAATGCCTCGAAGCTTACGCCTTGAGCTTTTTCTATAAGGCTTACACCTCAGCTTGGATGAGGTTAAGGCGTGCCTCGCCTCGTTGGCATGAGGCGTACGCCTCACTCTATTTATGAATATTTTAAATTTAAAACTTACCTAAATTTTATATAAAAGCCCAAAAAAATCATACTTTCTTGCACCCCCAAGCCTCAGCAACTTCCTCTCAATTGTCTCGACCTCCAACCCACTACCTTCATCATAGCCATCACCATCGTAGTCGCTGCAGGAGATCATTAGAAAGCCGCATGCCACCACTATCTCCTCTTAAAATTTTGAAGTATTATATTTATGTTAGTGATAAACATTTATGAAAAATGAATATGACTGAAATAGATAAAGAAGAGAAGATTGAGAGTATTGGACCCTACAGGATAGACCGGGAAGAGACCAATTTGTTATAATAGTGACTCAAATAAAAATCCTCTTTGTAATGATAGTACAAATGATTTCTGAGTTGTTGTCAATTATTTCAGCTTTATATAGTAATTAAACGTAGATGAGTAGGCAACTAAGAAAGAAAAAAGTTAGAGTTGAACTTGATGTTATAGGAAACTTTTATGCAATTCATATATTTTATATTGTTTTGTTTATGTAATATTTAAATTTCAATTCTATTTCATATTATTTTTCATTTAACACTTTACATCTTATACAATTTTTTATTTCATATGTATGTAAATTTATTACTTCATAATTTAATAGAAAGTTAATATGTGATGCATTAACATATTATTTGAATATTATATAAAAAATTACTTTTGACTTTATGCAATTTTTAAATTTTGAGGCTTACGCCTTGCCTCACGAACGAAAAATGCCTCAATACCCAAGTGCACAATTTTAAACATTGATAATCTTAAAATTCCAATCAATTTTGAATTAGATTATTATGCATGGAATATTTAAAAGCAGAATCCATGAAAAATACCTATTATGTGTCTAATTATGACAATACTAGAAAAGCAAAGTTCACTGATAATGATTTAACTGACACACTATCCCACTTATATAGTTGATTCACATACTCGTTAAACAACTAATTAGATTTTTTGCATACTACAAACAATCATGATGTTAATAGAATCTTGTGATTGGTCACTTTTAGATTGAATAGATGCTCTATGCACTAATAACAAAGAAGCAAAAGATTAACACCTAATGAGAGGAATTTTCCCTTTAGATAACAACCATAAGAACCCAAGCAAGTTATTATGAGAGATGGCCAAATTCACTATACTGATTGCAACATTATGAGGCATGAACATGTTAGACCGCCGATCCATTATGGACCAGTTCAACGGGCCCTAGGCAAGGGGACGGCCATGGTTTACTCAATGCGGGCCAAGGGTCCGCCCAAGCTACAGTCGGCCCCTTTTGGGGGGCCTACTATTTGAAAATTGAAAATTGAGGGAAAGGAGGGGGCGACTAGGGAGGAATTAGAATTTCTTGGGTTGTTTTGTCCTTTTGCTTTAATTATTTGATTTGCTTTAAGTAGAAGAGGGGGGGGGGGGAATTAGGGTTAGGATTATCTTATCTTTTGTTAATTTTGGTTCATGATTGGTGCTCTTGGACTCTAACGGTGTCTAGAGAGTAGGGGGAGATAGATCCTCCTTTCGAATTGAGGATCAACTGCATCTTGATGTTTTCCTTTGGTTTCTCATCTAGTTTTGTTGTTCTCTTGGATTTGTTGGATTTTTATGATGAAATATTGTTCAAATACTAAAATTGATAAGTTTCACTTGAGTTCCACAAGTGTTTCCTATCAGTACATTACCCAACTCAAGAATAGTGGTTGTTGTTTTGTAGGGCATTGACAAAGACTCTAGAAGGCAATATAAGTACTAAGGATGAATTCCTATGGTTGATAATAAACTCATGGACTTCCAAGGAGGGCTCCTAATGGTTGAAAATCAACACTTAAGACTATCCAGTTGTACTCCAAAAAGCTATAAATTGGCTTTAAAAATTCTTGAGTGATCTAGGGTTCTTCACACAGTAGACCAAGTTAGCCTTAGTCTAGGCTGTTAGGTGAATTTGGAGGGTTTATCACATTTGGACTTGGCCTGAATACAAATTAAGATAAGCTACGTCGAAACTAATATTTTCTGATCAATGAAAGAGTCCACACAAAAATGGGGTCATTTCTTTCCAAACTTTACCAACGTTCGAGGTGCGCCTGAACTGGGGTGCACAAAAATCTCCTCAAAGCTTAAGACAATTATATTTTTTAGCTAGTCTTTTGAGAAATATACAAAAAATGACTAGTCCCTATTTAGAACAAATAATGCTAACCAAACAATCCTTATTGAAATTCATGCAAACTTGAATTAGAAAACAATTAAGTTCACTTATGTGCTTCTAGCCTATCATTGAACTCAAGGGGATCAACGTGTTGACCTACTATTGATTGTCGATTCTCCATCCTAGCCGCAACGAGATAGCCTTTTACAAAAAGAAAGATGAAATGACGTAGTCGAGCTAGTCCAATTTAACCTGATTGAGGACTAAATAGGGCAATTCAAGCTCATTTATGCTCTAACTTCAAATGTACAGTAACTTTTTTTCTACTTCTCTTAGCCCATACACAAGTTTGTTGGCTATGTTTGAGCTTGTTATAGCACTAGCACAATCAAACCAAGCTAAATCAACTGCCATTAAACATCTAGTACTTTTAAGATGCATAATGTGCTTTAAGGGTTTTAGGATTTCAAAAAAAAACTAATAGAATTATTTAATGTCAAAAATATCAGCAAAGTGTTTTCCTAGCCTCGGTTACATCATATTCTTTATCTTAAGACCTGGTTTTGCTTAATTTGCCATTACAAAAAATGGCATCTAATGGATAAAAATATGTTTGCTTGGATGAAATAACGGAATAGTACATGAGTACATGTTCTACAAGGCGTTTCCATTTTTGCCTCGGTCAAATAAGAAAGGTATAGGAAAGCATTACCTTTGATTACTTGACCGCTGCCAAGTTCAAACTCAAAAGGGTCACCTCTTTCATAACTGGAGTCGAATACACTCCCATCAACAAGCATCCCCTGCATAGAAAATTGTCCAAAGTTAGAAGATATAACAAAAACATGAGTTATGCTGGTTACTCTTGCTCTAGAATCTATTAAAATGCATAATTTGATGTAGTAAATAACGTGATATCTGAGAAAACATTGCGATCAAGGACTTCACCATAATAATGGAAAAAGAATATATGCATTTTCAATCAGTTTTTTTTTTTAATTATATCAAGTTAAAAGTGTCCTGTATATCAAATGCATCAGCAGATATAGCATTTGTACTTCCAAGTTTTTCTCATTTTTAACTTAAAAAGGCTACATTTCAAAATGCAGAACTAGTCCCTGTTGCAATTTTAATTGTAGCTTCTACTTTATAATACAACCTAAAAAATGGGGGAATTTGTATGCTGTTACATGGCGCCTAAATGCCAAGGTAAGAAAACCTGAAGAGTTTCACAGCCACTTTTTTACAACAATCTGCAACGGACTTTTTTAGAAATTAAGAATCAAAGGTCTGCATGGCCACTTACATGATAATGCACTTTAACTTTATCTCCTTTGTGAGCTTGAATGCTACAAGTCTCTGGTTTATACTGCAATCACAAAAGTTTAATCATTCTAACAGCAATAAATTCTATGAGCAAACAAGAACTTGCAATGTGCCAATTATGTTCCTATACACACATTAGCACCACATCTAAAAAATGAATAAAGACTGATTGTCATATTAGATTATTGCTTTTAGCCCTGCAAGAGATTTAATACACAATAACGTTGAATTAATAACGTCCATTTCTTCTCAAGCTTTTGTACCTATTTAGTCTTTCGTACGTGTGGGCTTTAAAAAATCAATACAATCATGGATATCTTATGTTTTGACTTCTACTTTCACAATCAAATATTCCACCATCACAAGCCTTTCCTTTAACATGTGCAGCCATTTCATTCTAAAGCTTCTTTCTAAGCCATTCCTAGACTCATCTGAAGCAAGCACTATTTTTGGGGCGGAGTAAAACTTTCTATTAGTTTACATTTCCTTTTCTTCTTCACCAGCCTACATAGGAAGGATCCTCCCCTTACTCATGTTGTAATTTTTTTTTTAAATGAAGTCAATTCATCTTAAGCACTCTCTTTTACCCAAAAAAAGAAATAAAAAATGAAATAAAATCATCATCATCATCATCATTATCCTTATGCCATCAATTTGGGGCCCATTTTCTGAATCAAAACATTCTCCATTAGTCCATACATGATGTTGCATGATGTGTTAAACCAATTTTATGCACATCCTATAGCACAATTCCTATCAAGTGACCTTCGATCTAACCTTTTCTGTCAAAATCCTATAATAATAATATAAGCCAATCGTATTGTTACATCTTATATTCTTCAACACTAAGTTATCTTCAATATATGCTACTCCAACTATTCCTCTAATATAATCATTTCTTAATTCATTTTTACAAAGTATGACAAACATCCATCTTAATTTCCCATTTTATTCATAATCAATTTATCCTTCACTGACTTTTTTAATTAAGCATCCAGCTTAAAGCAAAAAAAAAAAAAAAAATTCTAGTTCATTATTTTGTACGACTAAAACAACTCTAATCTAACTTCTTCACCACAAGAATCAGAAATACCAAACATTCTTTCACCTGCTACTTTGTGTAATTTTACATGGCACTGTAGGAATGTCACAACCCGGCACTACAACAACTCCAGCTCATCAATCAATGAATGATGTGATCTTACAGCTCACTGAACTCGCTTGTCAAAAGTGAGGCAACCACCGAGGCTTAGGGTGGTTGGTGGGCGAGCACGGTTGGGAACCCCCATCCCGGGTTCGTACTCCTCTACTACCACCTTGCCTCTTCAGTGGGGCAAAGTAAGTGTCGGCCCGATGCCGGTGGGTGGCCTCACTAGATTCCGCCGAGGGATTAATTACGCCGTCAAGCGCTCTCTTTGGAGTGGTAGCGGGTAGATATCCCGTTATCAAAAAAAAAGTGAGGCAAAACAGACTGGTTCATACATTAATTACTCCTTTTTTATTAACTTAAAATATATCTTCTGGCCCCCTTTATTTCCTTTTGAGTCTACCAACATATGGATTCTTAAAATCTAAGAAAACCAGAAAAGGCCTTTCAAAAATCAAAACAATTCATTCTAAGAAACAGAGTTAGTCTGCACTAAATTGATGTCATTTTAGTAACGCCTAAACTTGTCAGGCAACATTTTCATCAATTAATCTAAATAAAATGCGTTCCAATTTCTAACCTCGCAGAAAATTCTAACGGAACATGGATGAAAACAACATCTCATAATTAAATTGCAACAAATTTCTATGCATTCGCCCTCCACCAAACCCCTCTTCTACGATAAAGGATGAAGGAAACCAATAAATCAAAATCTCACCTTGACACCGATTTGCAGTTCCGTAACATCGCGGGATTTCTTAGCAGAAACTTCATGGAAGAAAATAAATCGAAAGCGGAGAAACAATCGATTAGTGAACAAAGAGATGAAAGTACAGAGAGAATCAAAGGAAGAATTAAAAAAGATTGAGGCGATACCAAATAGAAGTAAAACGGCGAAGAATGCAACGCAAATTAAAATCCTCCCCATCGCTCTCCTCTTGGCCGGCCCCGATCACTTGGTCTGGCTTTCGATCTTCTTACGCAGAATATGAATCCGGTATCGTCGAAGTGAACAAATCGAACAGTGCACAAAGAGCTGCAAGCTCCTGTTGCTATGGCTGTAAGAATTTTTTTTAATGATTTATTTTATCTTATTGATTTATATTTTTATAATTTATATATTTTAAAATTATTTTTATATATGATAGAAAAATATGTAACTTCAAATTTTTAGATAAAATTCAAATATATGAAAAAATAATAAAATATTTACATATTTATATATATTCTTGGATCGACCAATGGCTCGTTGGTCGATGGAACGTTTTTATCCCGCATGATCAGCATTCGATGCCCTTAACTCTCCAAAAATAAAATATATATGTATTTAGCATAACAAATATCTTATAAAATACTTGATATGTTTTTAAGCTTGTCCCAATCAAAATTTGGATAGATATTCTAATCCAATTTTTTTTCATTGCAAAAATATCAAATAAATATCTCGATATGTAGATTTAAAAATTTTCTTATTAATTTTTACACTTCATCAAACAATTTAAATAACATGTAATGAACATTGCAAATTTGTATTAAAATTTTAAACCTAATTATGTCTCATAATTGTATTATATATAATAGTCAATCGAGCGGGCTCATCATGGCCCCAACATTGATGCACTTTCTTTTGGTGTTTTTCCTCCTACTAAAAATGCTGAATTAGTCTCCCGTTCTTAGGAATTATTACCCGTTATTGAGTCAATTGCCGGTGGATTAATTGTTGGTCAAAAGACTTGATATTTCAAATGCTATTCTTCCTCCTTATTATGTTATTTCTAGTTTGGAGACTAACAAATTGAATGAATTGAATGTTGGCAACAATGATGGTATGGAAGGATCTGATGTGCGGTGTTTGAATGGTTTTCGTGACTCTACTGGTGACGATTTGCTCAGTTTTTTTTTTGGCTGATGTGGGTCAGTAGCTAAGGTTGTTTTTGCCTTCTATTACTTGTGTTTCTTTACTTTGTGGGATATTCTCTCAGTTTGGTTTCTACTTTTGGTTGTTTTTGTTGTTTGCTCTTATTTGTTATACAGGTATTGGGTCTTCGTTTCATGGAGCTTCATTTCATGTGCATCTTTGCTATGTGTGGCTGGAGGCTATTCTTTTGATTGGTTTCCTACACAAGCATTTTGTCTTCTGGTTGATATGATGTTAACCCTTTTGTGGTGTCTTGTTCTTATTTTTGTGTTTTGCTTTTTACTTTTTGTCTTTTCTTGTAATATATATAATTATTAGCTCGTAAGTTTTTTTCAAATGTTGTATTTTTAAAGAGCTAAAGGTTCTTTAAAGACTTGTAATTTTTCTTTTTTTATTAATGCAAAGGTCCCTCTGCAGGTTTTATGAAAAAAAAAAAGTTAATTAGGTTTGATTTAATCTTGATTTTGACTAGTATTGGATAAGAAAATTAAAAAGAAAGTTTGATTATGAGTTTTTTTGGGACAATTGTAGCTTTTAATAAAGTTGATTGTATAGTTGTTGTGAGAAAAATAACTTAGGCTTCGTTTCGGACGGCTTTTTTATTGCTTTCTAAAACGGAGTTTTAGTACAAAAATAAAAAAATTTGTACTAAAACTCCGTTTTAAAAAGCAGTAAAAAAGCCGTCCCAAACGAAGCCTTAGTGAATGGTTATAAAAAGCACCTTGCATCACAAAAAATTTTAATAAGTAGTGAAAAGATAACAAGAAAGCATCTGTCAAATGAAATGATGGTTGTTATTTGAAGAGCAGAGTAGTGATAAAACAATCCCAATATAACCAAATATTTGAAAACTTGGGCCCTTTAAAATTTTCCTCGAACTCAATAAAATAATAAATTAATTTTAAAAATGTGAGATTCAATTAATTTAGAGCCCTATTTATGGCCAACCAAAGGTTGAGGATTTGTTTGAGACAGATGATGTGTTTTATAAAGTTGATTGTGAAGTTATTGTGGAAAAAGCAACTTCACTATTATGATTGTAGATAGCAGCTTTCCAACACCAAAATTTTTGAAAATCAGCAAATAAATAGCAAGAAAATAGTAGCAGTATCAAAGTCACACGTGAGAAGTATGAGGGCGAGACAGTTAGCATGATCTTAAGGGTGAGTAGGGGTGTTAAAAAATGATCTGATATGTCAACACGACCCAAAAATTTCAGGCTTAGGTTGACTCGTATAATCAACAGGTTGGGTTCGGATTAGGAATTTCGAGCCATTAATTAAACGGCTCGATTTGGTATGACTCGCCAACCCAATTTTGATTAAAAATAACACATTTAAATTACTTTTTTCTCAAAAAAAAAAAAATTATTTGTTTGTATGATTGTCTTATTTTTTTTAATTAATCTATATTTTGTTGTTAAAAAGTTATAAAAAATTTAAAATCAAAATGGATTATCGAGTTGGTTTCGAGTCATTTGGGTTGCTAGCAAATCGGGTTCAGATCCGCATTTTTTACCTGTTTATTAAGGAGGTCTAGTTCCAATAGATCGGATTTAGGTCGGGTCAATTTTAGATCGGACCCAAACCAGACTCTTTGACCTGTTTTGATACCCATAAAGGTGAGTATGCACGTCAAGAGTTAAATGGTATAAATTTATTTATGTATTTCATTTTTTTCTTTTTTTAATCAATTTAAATTTTTTTTACATAAAGAAATGTTAGCATCCATGAGGCCTTACAGGGGATATAGTAAAATCAAGAGAGCTTAAAGAGTTTGTTCTAGTGAAATCAGGTAGGCGAGCAGGTAAAGCACCTGTAGAAGACCAATGAAATAAGCTTATTTTCACTCGTGCCATCCACATTTTTTGGTTAGTCGCTGTCATTCTCAGAGGAGACAAAGTAAAGACATCCCATGGGGTGAGTCTTAAGCAATATCTCACTATAGCTTAGGGGTGTAAGTGAGCCAAGCTGGTTGGCGAGCTGGCTCAAGCTCGCGAGCCGAGCTTAACGAGCCATGAGCTCAAGCTCGTTTATCAAACGAGCTCGAGTTCGAGCTTGACGAGGCTCAGCTTGTGAGCTAGTGAGCCGGCTCGAAACTATAATATTTAGGGTATTTTAAAGAAACTAATGGCAGCCGGCTTATAATATGATATTCAAACGTTGATTTTACTGTCAAATGCTTGCTTTTAATGTTAATTCATATAATTTCATTGCCTCGTTTCAAGTGACGGAAGCTTTATTATTAATGCAAAGTGTCCTTTCCAGGTTGTCATTATGACAACTTTTTAAGATGACAGCTATTTCCCAAAACACAACTCTCCTTGGCCTATTGGTTGAGAGCTTAGTCTTCCAACTAAGAGGTCCAAGGTTCGAGTCTATGTGTATGCGTTGTGTGTGTGAGTTTGCCTTAATTGGCCTAAATGTCCCAAAAAAAAAAAAAAAGCTATTTCCCAAAAAAAAAAAAGAAGATGACAGCCATTCATAGGTGGGAAAAAAAATAAAAACTCCATTTGGACGGATGCCAGGCGGAAAATTATGAAGTGGTAGGGAAAAATAAACAATCTGATGGATGAGAAATCGAGCGGCTCGCGAGCTGGCTCGAGCTCGTTTATAGTTTGATGAGCTCGAGTTCGAGCTCGTCTTATGAGATTGTCTCGAGCTCGAGTTCGAGCTCTTTTTCCGAGTAACCAGCTGAGCTCGATAATGCAAAAAATCGACTGGACTCGACTCGTTTACACCCATACTATAGATATTGGTTAATCATCTTCATCGATGTGGAAAGGCCAAAGAGTGGGAATACTTCAATGGTGCCATGGTGGTCATCGTATTCGTCACCAACAGCTGATAGACAGCATCCGCATCGATACAGGGAGTTCTGTCAATAAATTTTAAAATATGTTTATAATAAAATAACAAATTATGATCCTAACTCACATCATTGCAGGTTTTTTCTACGATTTCTCAAGTGAGAGGAAAGAGGTTAAAGGCATGGTTATCCTACATGTTGCATGGGGCTATAGCAAGAGTTAGTATACGATGATGGCCAACTTCATAGTGGTGTATACGCCTACCACTTATAATGTGATCTTTAAGTGACAACTCCTAAATACTTTCAGGATGGTCATCTCAACATCATGATGTGATCAAGTTTATGGTTGGAGATTAGGAAATCAGAGTCAGCGGGACTTAATACAATTGTTGAGAGTGAACTCTATGAGTAAGCTTGTCTTTCAATCCAGGGCATTGACTCCAAGCTCTTAAGGATAACCTCAACATGTTTGCTTGGATTGCAGCTAAAATATTGAGGATAAATATTAAAGTCGCCTACCATATAATAATGTAAGTATAAGGCTAGGCTTATCAATTAGAAGATAAGAAAGACTACAACCATTCTAGCCAAATCCATCAAGTAAGAGGTCCACAAAGATTCTACATGTAAACTTTATTAGGGAACTTTAATAACCTGACTAGATTTATATTATTATAATGGTTTAGAATATGAGTGGAAAATAGAGGATGTGTTTGGACTTCATGAACTTAACATTTCCAAATAACTAGAACTCACTTCTCATTATTTACTCATTGGCTAACTTGGTAGTTGGAATTCTAGTGATTTACTTTATTAATGTATTCCCAAGTTATCACTAATTAAGATGTATTTCAGTAATTGTGCGAATACATCTTTCATAATATGGGAAAGATAGTACTATTATAAGGTGGTGCCTTATGGCTTGAATAATATGAGGGAAACTTATCAATGCATGAAAATGTTTGTCACTCTAAAAGGTATAATATGTGACTCAATTCAATATAGTGTTTCTTCAAAGTAGACTCAGAGAAGTTCCTAAGTTTCCTCCTCACCTTAGAAGGGATGATGAACCCTGACAAAGTGAAGGTGATATTGGAGATGTCATTGCCCATGACCTCCTGAGATGTGCAGTGACTCATTAGGTAAGTCAGTGAACTCAACTACTTCATTTTCAATTAAAGAAAATGGTGCTCACCCTTTTTCAAAATCCCAAGGAATGCTAGGCATTTTACATGGAACAAGAAGTGTGAGGTAACTTTCCAACAGCTTAAACTTCTCTTATATTTTCCCTCGTTTTCATAAAGCCTATAACTAGGAGTCGACAATGACGTTATTAGCTCCGTTATAGTCTAAGAAGGAGAAAAGTAATAGTCAGTCTACTTTGTAAGTGAGATGTTAAAGGGGTACCAAACTAAGGTACTTAATAATTAAAAAAATTGCATGGGTTCTTATAATCTAAGCTCAATGATTCTGACTTTTCTTTTATGCTCACTTAATCATAATCATCATTTATCAATCGCTCAAATATTTACTTGCCAAGCTAAATCATTTGAGTAGGCCACTTAAATGGTTAGTGGGGTAGAGTAAATTCCAAATTACTTACACATTGTGGATTGTCATCTATGCTTAAGCACTCACCAACCTCCTTTTAGACTTCTTTACCCAAGCTCAAGAAGGGAGGTGGTGAGTGAAGAGGATTAGATTTGAATGTTATATATGTATGGGGTATCAAGTAACCATGGCATAGGCACCAATACAGTCTTAAAAAGCCCAACATGAATAATCCTAACATAAGCTGCTCATACAAAATTATATGAAACCAACAATTAGGTTGAGTATGCAGATCTAGTTGTAGGATTGAATTTTATAGTTAGAGTATGCACCAAGAATTAGTGATTTATTCTAATTTAAAATTAGTTATTAACTAAATAAATAATGAGTTTAAAGTGCATGATGAGTGTAAGGATCAATGCCACAGTAATGAGTTACATGTAATGACCTAAGCTGATCTGGTAAGGTTGGCATGTTTAAAACTCTACATTTTCTAAAATTCTATGAATGTCTCTATGTTATTTTTTATTTCAAAATTTTTGCAGGGGTTTAGTGGGTTTGAATCCAAATGAAAAAATTTCGTGTATAGAAAAGTACCTTGGGAGTACTATAGCTCTGTAGCGCTAAGCTCTATGCATTCTGGTAAAATAAGGAGATTTATGGTGAGTAATGTACCGCGGGGTTCTAGGCACTACAACGTTGTTCTCTTTGTGTTGGAGCGTTGCAGTACTAACCTTCATGCATTGCAGTGCTAACCTTCATGTATTATGAATTGAGTTTAGAGTTTCTTGGGAGCGTTGCAGTGCTTGGCTTTTGGGTGTCGCGGCGTTTTGTTCTGAATTTTTATATAAATATTAAATTCCATTAAAAATATATATACTTTTTCCACCATTGATTAGCCTAGCTATTAGTAAGATGAGGATTTTAGAGAGAATATTTATATTTTAGAGGTCTTCTGACTATTTTCATCCATTGAACCAATTGTTAAAATTATTCAGATTGAGATATGTTACATTTATCATACCTTTATTTTTAATAATGCAGTTTTTTACAAGTGTGATAGCTTTTTAATTGAACAAACGACATAAAATTTTGAGATAACTTGATATATAGGAAGTTTTCTCATGTAATTTTTTATTTGTTGTTATTATACTTATTATACAAATTTTGACATATTAATTCTCAATTTTTATCGGGTATTTCTAATTGTACAAAGTATTGAGTATTTTGATGTATGTATAGATTCTAATAAAAGTTATTATAGAAGGATAAAAGCTTTGAAATTATATCGTGAACATTATATGTGAATAATTTCTTGATTGGTAACTATTGAAGTGTATGTATAAATTTATCCAAAATTTTGATTACTCCATTATAAACGTGAAATTATATATATTTATGTGAGGTATCTGGTTCTATTTATAGAAACTGAATGTGTTGAAGTTTTTTGATTGTATGATTGAAATTGTGTGAAAGAATGAACTGCTAGTGGTTGTTTGTTAATGCTCATATGCACCCAAATAGAGGTATAAGAGCCCAATACTAAATGAATGAATAATGTTATGCACTATGAGTCATAATGGACTGATAATGTTATGATATACACTATAAATTATGAGGGTCTGATACTGATGTGTTGTGCATAAGGAGTTATAATGGGTTAATTTTGTATCTATAAAATATTTAAGAGATATAATGTCCTACGAGAAGACTGATGTGATGCTATTGGAGACTGATGTGATGTACTTATTTTTGTTATTTATGAATGTGTGTTATTTCTATTTTGTGATTGAATTATTATGTTGACATTAAACTGAAATATAGATAAACATCTGATGGTTTGGGACACTATAGTAAGTAACACAATTATGAAACTTGCACTTAAGAATTTGGATAGGTTCCATGTAGCCTACTGAGCTATAATTTGCTCATACTTGCTCTTTTTATATGTGTTAATTTCAAGTTAGGAAAAAGAAAAGGGACACGTTGAGTAGATATAGGTCATAGATTTCAAGTGTTAGGTATGTCCTTATGTAATTAGATTCTCTTGGCAATCATGGTGTTTATGATGCTTATTTATTGTGATTGTTGCATATAGACATTTTGACAGTATAACTTTCTAGAGATGAATGAAAAATATTAATGAGTTATTTTTTGCATTTTAATTTGATGTTTATTGGTGTTGTATTTCTGTTGATAAACAAAATGAAAAAAACTCTTTCCAAATAAATCTTATGAACTATCTTGTAGTGATCCAACATGATGTGACCTATTATATATACATGTTATATCATGTTAGGTCATAATAACGAGACCTTACTGAAATATCTTTTAAAAATGCAAATATGAACCATTCTAAGTACTTTAAAATGATACAAATTCCTGATAAGTAGAATCAACTCATGGACATGTTATCTAAGATGGGTAATCCTGATGGGTGGTTATATAGGTGGAAGAAAAACCATTGGCAAGTTAATTAGGTAGGCCCTTACATTAAATATATGAAGATGGGTAGTGTCCTAGTTGAGGTAGCAGATCCAAGGAGGTTCAAAATTAAGGCCGCTTAGTGAGTTGATTAGAAGATCAATAACTTCCTTGAACTTGAGAAGTATAAAGGCAAATGAAGTAGAGAAGGTACACAAGGAAGTGTACTTAGGCATATGTAGGAGCCATTCATGAGGAAGGACATTCACTTATAGAATTCTCAAGCAAGGGTACTTTTGGCCAACCCTTTGAAAAATTTAGAGATGTCTTCAAGAATATGAGTCTAGTGGTAAAAATTCTCTATAATGTAATTGCATCCTTTGCACAAGTTTCAACCGATCACTAAGCCTTGTTCATTCATTATTTGGGCAATATATTTCATTGGTCCATTTCCACCTCTTAGTAGGTAGATAAAGTTTTTCCTAGTGATGATCAACTACTTTTTTAAATGATTGAAGTAAAGGCAATGGATAAAATGAGAATAAGATTATATTGTTGTCCACCTAGACTTGCTGTTTGAGCCAACAATTATATGTTACTCTTTCATATAATTGTTAAGATATCACCTCCATGGAAATTATCTATTTCCAATAGAATCAATTTTAACTCAAAATTTAAAATTTAGTGCTGCTTATCATAATCGACATGTTCTCAATTAAAAGGCTATATTTATATTATGGGTGCTCTTGTGTATACTATATGGCTTAAAAAATTGATAGACTGCTTGGAGCCAAAACTTCTTATCTAAATATCATTTTACATAATTAATTTCACATTTATCATTAAAATTAAAAGATGAAAATGAAATGAAAATGTCACACCATGGATCCGAATGGGGGTACACCCTAGTAACATGGGATGCAATGAAGGAATATAAATGCATGTTTTGTACTCTCAAAACAAAGTGCATGAATAAGTAATATAACATAATATATCAAAGTAAATAATGGGAGAGAAACAAAATTTTTATTTCATTAATATTGGTTCCAAATACTAGTGTACCAACATAATAGGACTATTACAAGCAAAGAAAATACAAAAGGAACAATAATAAGAAAGAAACTACCTAAACCACAAAATAAAATACATAATAATCTAATGTAAAATATAAAAATACCAAATATACTCTACCATTGATAGGTTTTCTCCTGTGGCGATGGTCTACTAAGCACTCTGACAAGACCTAATATAAAAAGAGACATTAGCGAGTGAGTTTGATAACTCAAACCTATTAAGAAACTCATATCTATTAAAGCATAAACGGTAAAGAAATGAGACACGTAATATAACCAAATTCATAGATAGGATATAAAGCAATAATCAATGTATTGCAACAATATCACATAATGATTCCTACAATGGTTCTAATATGTTACTATTACAAATGTGCATGTGAACTAGTAACTAATGCAATGTCAATCAAATTTATGCACATACAATGTTGTTGGATATCATCATACCTCTATATAACCTATTAATGATTTAGTGCTTCACTCATGTCTGAATATATATCTATATATTTATATGTATATAACTATAGTCAGTTTTATCAAACATCGTGCATTGTCCAATTAAATCGAATTTACATGAACAAATAAATATAAAACATACAAGTTTAACTTAATCCAATCCACCAAAACATACTAATCACTATTGTTGATAACTTCAATCGATGAGAAAAAGGACGAAGAGAGAACCTTGTTATTTTCTAATTTCTAAATCATAATATGAAAAACAATGAAGTAGAGGAGTGAAGAAATACAAGACTTACAAAAGAGGAGTTATCTTTTGATGTCAGTGTTCAACAAAAAAGAGAAGAAAAGTTGAGAATTTTCTATGTCGATAGCTATGAGAAGTAAAAAAGCGTCTAACAACTATGAGAGATGATATAAAGATTTGGTGGCTATAGAGAGAAGGGAGAAGGGGAATAATGCAATGCTTATAATATTGGTTTATTCTTTTTTTAATAACTTTTTGTAAACAATGTGATGGGTTCTATTTTTTCTATTTTTTGTTAGTGATATTGCCTATTCTTATTTAAGAAATATTTTTCTTGTTTTTGCCATAATTATTGAGTCCAAAGAGAAGCCAATTTTGATTTCTTCAATGACTTCAACGAGCTATTAATTCCAATTGCATTTGCTTTTAATACTTTTGTATTTATTAATCCATGGACTTTGTATGGATATGAATTATGGACCATTTCATCATCATCTCTGTCAGCCCCGTTGTTAAATACCCATAAAGGTCCCATCTTTGTAGCAGTGCTTCTCAAACAGTCCAAGGCGTCGGTTTGATAACCGGAGCGACGTACAAGAACGAAAGATGGCCGGAGCGGTGGAACTGGACAAGGCGGTGGCCGCAGAAGGAGAGGTAAAGACTTGCTGCGCTCAGGAAGTGAAGGGGCCGGGCTATGCCTCACCGCTTGATGCCATGAAAGGGCCTCGCGAGGCCTTGATCTACGTTACCTGTGTCTATAATGGTGAACTAGCTTGCAATCTCTCTTTCTTTCTCGTTCTGCTCAGTTTTTAGTTGGCTACTTTAGAGAACATTTGGATTAGATATTTTTATCCTCGTTTGTGGCGGTAATGTTTGATTCGAGCTGCATGACGGGGGATCGGAATATTTCCGATCAAAGCGAATGAAGGAAAAGGAAGAGGGCTTGAATTTGAATCACGAGCTATTGCGGTGATCTTCAATGTGGTCATTTTTATTCCTCTTGCTTCACAGAGGGTCATTTCAATTTGAATCTGTAAAAGTATTTATTGGTTGGGCCTTGAGAATCAACCTTTAATTCTTCATTTTTCTTATAGAAATTGAAGGTAACTCCTTGTTAGGTAGGTTCTATCTTTTGCTAAGTTGTTCTCTATTGTGTTCTATTGTGGCTTTTTGTTAAGGGCTAGTTTGTTTGATGAAACCAATATTTCCATTTGTTCTACTACTCTGACACTAATGTGAGTTAGCTAAGTGACCAAATATTACTTGGATTATAAAATTCATATAAAATTAAGGTAATATATTAATAATTTATATTTAGTTAAATAGCTATAATAATGTACTGCTAATTAGCATGTTTAATGTTAACTAGTAATTAATGCTTATCCTTATTAATTGGGCTAGTTCCATCATTATTAATTAATGATTTACTAATCATGTTAATTAGTTAATATATCAAGGGTTACGCAGCTCACCATAGTCTGTTGTTTGAAAGCTTTGGCTACCAACCAAGAGGTCTTGGGCTCGAGTCTTGCGTATGTGATGTGTGTGTGAGTTTGTCTTGGGCTCCTCAAACCTTCACACAAGTAAAATAATTTTTTGATGCTCTCATTGTAAATATGCTTCCCATGCTTTATTGGCATTAAGATGTCTTCTACTTTTAGCAAGAAGCTGGATTTCATGTTACTTGATGAGGAATTTGAAATTTGTTGTGCTAGAATAAGTTTTTGAGTTTTCAGTAGTTGTTAAATTTTCATTTGGCTAACCTCGTATGGAGGATTCGTGGAAGTTTTCTTGGATTTTATTCCATCTTGACATTTTTTCATTGGGGATTTTGGTTGCACATTTTATGTTTGTATGATTTTTGGTAGGAAGACTATATCAAATTTTGGTATAGACTTCTACAATCAAATTTTATCAAATCTTATTGTGTTTTTGTTTTTTTCTGTGAAAAATTTAAAATGAACTCCTTATTTTAATGTGAAGCATGCAACTCTATTACTCATGTGTGCATTCTTTCCCTCAAATCAAAGTCAAACTTATATATTAGTAATACTATTTGGGAATCCTCTAAAGGTAGACATTACTACGGCTAGCTTGTCATGTCCTTCAATTACTTGAGTATTAATGGTTAAGGATGGTATTGAAACTTATGAGTCTATTCAATATCAGCTCGCTTGCTTAACAAATGAATCGAACAGAAGCTTCTTAGTGAGCTCAACATGAGCTATTAGCAAATGAAAAGCTTTTTTTTTACTTGCTTAACTCGGCAGTTTTCTTAAACCTTTACATACAACTTTGGTACCCACCTGTCATTTGGCACACTCGCCTGTGTTTCACTGATTTGGTTGCTTCGTTGATGGAATCTTGTTTTGTAAAGTGATATACCATTTCATTCATTTTATTTGTGAATTTAAAATCATTATATTTGAGGGAATTTTAAGAGGGTTTTTGATCTTAAACTCAATGTTGATTTTCAGCTACACTGGACCAAAGGGACTAGCAAATTTCATTGTTTTCAAAAATATGTTCTTGAATTTCTAGCAATCAAATGGGGCCTCATATCAGATTAGCTTTGAGTTCAACTTGAAAATTAAGGGATTTTTATGCCAATAAAGCTAGTGATTGTTATTTTCTGTTAGTAAAACTTATTGGAATTCTTATATTCATATTCCATGAGAAATGTTAATATTTCATAATTCAATAAATTATTTAATATCATGCAAGATGAACGCACTGTAACCTGATAAAGGCATGGAAGCTTTGCTTATTCTAAGATTGCCAATTTGTGCAGACTTTTGGTAGCAGAGCCAGTTCTATTGGATGATAAGTATTGACTAGACCCAATGATTATTCTTGACCAATCAAAAATAAGATATTTTCTTAGATTCTCTTCTATTTCTTATTCTATGTTTCATTTTTAAACTCATCTACTTGATTTAAAAAATGCTGATAATCTTGTTTTCTTTCTTGCATTGGAGATAAATTTGGATGTTATCAGAATTCGTTAAAGCACTCATAAGGTTGTTTTCACTTGTTTTGGAGAAGGCTTGGGTCATGTGGATTATTAGGTTGGTTATGGATTAAATGTGCTAATTTCGGGTTAATCGGGTTTTGATGAAGATCATTTGATCTGTTTAGTTATTTAATTAGGCTAATTATGAGTTATTAAGACCATTAAGATTTTATTTAGTGCTTAAACATGATAAATAGGCTTAGTATAATTAATTTATCGAATAGTTGACTAGAGTAATTGATAATTGAACATTTACCTAGCTGATTAGGATTATTACAATTTTAGTAAGATTGCTAAGGTTTTATTAGTGTTTATTTATGCTATTTAAAGCTTGGGATTAATAACCTAATTAATTATATAAAGTAATTTATAATTAACTATTGTTTAGACTAATTTTAAACTTTATGATTTTGATTAAGATTATTATTTTTATTTAGTATTGATATGACATTCTATCATGCTTTACTGTTTCTTTGGTCTTTTATATTAGCATATATTCTACCTAGGAGTGATGTATTGTGATGTTCTCACAAGCTCATCTATTAAGCAATTGTATGTGATTCAGGAATTCATGAAAAGGGCAAGCCTGATTACTTAGCAACAGTGGATGTTGATCCTAACTCACCAACCTATTTGCAAATCATCCATAGACTTCCGGCCCCATATGTTGGTGATGAGCTGCATCACTCGGGCTGGAATGCTTGCAGCTCCTGCCATGGTGATCCATCAACTGACCGGCGTTATTTAATCTTGCCTTCATTGCTGTAAGTACAAAGTTGTGCGCTTTAGGCTTCGTTTGGGAAGACTTTTTTGTTGCTTCTTAAAATAGCTTTCTAGTATAAAATTTTTAATTTTTGCACTTAAAAGCTGCGTTAAGAAGCAACAAAAAAAAACGGTCCAAACGAAGCCTTAGGTTTGGTTTGGGACGGCTTTTTTATTGCTTTTTAAAACGGAGTTTTAGTACAAAATTTTTTATTTTTGTACTAAAACTCCGTTTTAGAAAGCAATAAAAAAACCGTCCCACGAAACCTTAGTTTTCTTTTCTCTCTTACAAAGTCATTCCTCAATTGTTTCAGATTTGTGACCACTCATCTCAGCTTATTCTTCTGTAATATATTTCTTGACTCTTGATCATGTGCTGTCAGATCTGGTCGCATTTATGTTATTGATACTGCAACAGATCCAAAGGCTCCCGCAGTACATAGGGTAGTTGAGCCTGAGGATATTGTGCGGGAAACTGGACTGGCATATCCTCACACCTCTCATTGCCTTGCATCTGGTGACATTTTGGTGTCTTGCCTTGGTGACAAAGATGGCAATGCAGCTGGGAGTGGCTTTCTCCTATTGGATTCTGATTTCAATATCAAAGGAAGGTGATGATGTTTCCTTACATGATCTTTTCTATGTTGTTTATGTATTAGATTTAACTTATGTTAAGAAAGGTAGAGGTAGTCCGAAAAAGGCTTGGTTCGAAAATATTAGAAATGATTTTTCTTTATTAGATTTAAATGAGAATTTGAATTTTAATAGGACACAATGGAGAAAAAAGATTCATGTAGCCGACCCCACAGTGGGACGAAGGCTTGATGTTGTTGTTGTCGTCATCATCATCTAAATAATTTGTATAATTTATATTTCGATATCAACTTATTGTTTGTTTGTTTTAGCTTCTCCTTTTCATAAAGAAGTATGAGAAGATTTCAGTAAGCTTTATGATGCAGATCCTAAACTTTGCTCAATAGTAGCTTTTTCATAGCAGATTTTTCGAAAAGAAACACAAGCTTTTTTTACCCAAACAAATACCCAACCTAATGAGCCGTTAAACTTTATGGCTAGATCCATATTCAAAGTTCTCTTCTAAATTCTGTCTTTAATTATAAATGCATATTATCCCATTTTGACTGAAAGTTGCTAACCAGGTGGGAGAAACCAGGTCATAGCCCATTATTCGGATATGATTACTGGTATCAACCTCGACACAATACAATGATCAGTACATCATGGGGAGCCCCTTCAGCCTTTAGTAAAGGATTTAACCTTGACCATGTTGCCAATGGACTTTACGGGAGGCATCTCCATGTTTACAACTGGTCTGATGGTGAACTGAAGCAGACTTTGGACCTTGGTGATACTGGGCTCCTACCATTAGAAGTAAGTACAGAGTTTGATATTTCAATAGAGATTAGATGCTTCACAAATTTTACCTGCTCAAAGTGTGATTTAACTTTTCCAGATTAGGTTCTTACACGACCCGTCCAAAGACACCGGCTTTGTCGGGTGTGCTCTGACCAGTAACATGGTCAGGTTCTTCAAGACTACAGATGGATCATGGAGTCATGAGGTGAATCTATCCATTCTGATCGATTACAGTATCCCCTTGTTTAAGAAGTTTTGGACAATTGTGGCTCTATATTTAACAATATTTTGTTTCATAGGTGGTAATATCGGTGGAACCACTTAAGGTGAAGAACTGGATTCTTCCGGAGATGCCTGGGCTCATAACAGATTTCCTGATTTCATTAGATGACAGATATCTGTACTTTGTCAACTGGTTGCATGGGGATATCAGGCAATATAACATTGAAGATCCTAGAAAGCCTGTGCTCACCGGGCAGTTGTGGGTAGGAGGATTGATTCAGAAAGGAAGTGATATAGTTTACATTGCAGAGGATGGAGCCCAAGCGCAATTCGAGGTGCCTGAGCTTAAGGTTGGCAGCACAATCCCGACCTATGGTTGTTTTCATATAGCATTCTGTTTAAACCAGTTGCCTTCGTAAGATCATCTCCAACCGAATTGTATACCATTGTATGTATTGATCGAATCGCTGCATTCGAACTTCAAATATCATGCCAAAAATCAGTAGGTGAATAGTGGGATGTCAATATTAGCGTCGGACTATTCACCTACGTCAAAAGAAGTGATTATCTTGGCACTCTGCTTAGCTTCACAGGAAATGCGCGAAACAGGAGAGAGATGATTACCTTAGCAAAGAAGTGCGTGAAAAAAGAAAAATGGAGTTTCATTGGAGTTGAATTATCGCATTTTGAAGTTTTATGACATTTTAGAGTGGAAAATGGGGTTTTCGGTTGGAGATGCCCTAATTAAACTTTCTAAAGCTATTACATATATTATCAACACCAACATCGAGCCTTTATTCCATTATGTGGGGTTGGCTACATGAATCCTTTTTCTCTATTATGCTATATTAAAAGTCAAATTCTCATTTAAATCTAATAAAGAAAGAAAGAAAGTTAAGCTAATCTTAATTTTAGTCGTAATGAATTTCATTTGAATCTATTTTGAGATGATTGTAATAAATTGGTAATTAATAATCTCTAAATAGATCTAAGAAATTTAAAGAGCCATCCTAATCATTATTTAGTCAACATATCCTAATTCAAAATATTTTACTCTTATCATTTGATGCATGAATAGGCATTCTTGTTGTTTGAAGGATGGCAAGTTTCAATGATCAAATGAAACCTTAGTTGATTTAGCTGCATTCATAATCGCACTTTTGTATTCCTGGCTTGGATTCAGCTCCATGGCTGTTCTGTTTGGTGAAAACTTGAAGTTAAGATGTTTAAATATACTTTTTCAACAAACCAAGCTGTTACTTTTGTTCCTTTTGTCTCTCTGTACAGAAACAAAACTCATCAAGCTCCTAGATAAAAGCTGATAGTCCTCTTGTTCTTGCTTTCACCAGGGAAACCGGCTCCGAGGAGGCCCCCAAATGATCCAGCTGAGCCTCGATGGAAAGAGACTGTATGCGACGAACTCCCTCTTCAGTGTGTGGGACAAGCAATTCTACCCTGAGATTGTGCAAAAAGGCGCCCACATGATTCAAATCGACGTCGACACCGAGAAGGGAGGGCTGAAGCTGAATCCGAACTTCTTCGTCGACTTTGGACTTGAACCGGACGGCCCCTCGCTCGCCCATGAGATGAGATACCCAGGAGGGGACTGCACTTCTGATATCTGGATATAGCTACAGTGCTTTTCTGCAGAGAGAATAATGGAAGCTTATGTTGTAGAATAATTCAAGCTGGAGAAGGAGACTGTTGTGAACTCGTATGTTGATTTAATAAGGCTCTTACTTTTTTGCTGTATGGTTTTAAACGAGTAATCTGTCAGTTTTCTGCAACAAAAGCCTGATGATCAATAGCAGGAACTTTTATTCTATCCAGTGAACGTACGCAGAGGAAGGTTCGGTTTTAGGCAAAAAAATGCCTGTACCGAGTTTTTTCACGAAAAAACTCGGTACAGGCGCTTTTTTGCCTAAAACCGAACCTTCCTCTGCGTACGTTCACTGGATAGAATAAAAGTTCCAATAGCAGAGTATTCTTTTCTTTTCGTGTTGTAGAATATTGTCTTCTTTAGGGGTGTCAATATTGGACCCGACCCGAAAATTTCAGGTTTGGGTTGATCCGAACTTGAAACGGGTCGGGGTTGGGTTCAACAATTCAACTTGTTTCAAAAATTGGGTCGGGTTCGGGTTAACCCTTTGACCCAAAATTGACCCGTTTTTACTTGAAAATCCGTTATGACCCAGCAACCCAAGATTGACCCATTTTTTACCCGAAAGCGTAGATTGACCCGTTTTTGGACTCGAAAACTAGCAGTTTTTTTGTTGGCATCAGGTCATTCGGGTCGGGTCGGGTTGACCCGAACTCAAACTGGGTCAAGTTCGGGTCCCGAAAAATGACCCGTTTGCAAAAATGGGTCGGGTTTGGGTTGACCCGAATAGTGCCGAGTCAATTTCAGATTCGACTCGAATCCGACCCGTGACCCGAAATTGACACCCCTAGTGTTCTTAGCTCCTTCAAACGTACAGTTCGTGATAATTTGGTTATTTTGATAAGCTTTTTAAGAATTCAGGATGATAGGTAAAAGAGTAATGGAGAGAGAGAGAGAGAGAGAGAGAGAGAGAGAGAGAGACTCATGGGTGAGGTTCAAGGCTAATAGCTGGTCAAGATTATTCAGTTGGAGCCACATGAATAGCTATGGATACTTCGGCTTTGTTTGTTACAGTTTTTTTCATGCTTTTTAAAATAGCTTTTTAGTGCAAAAATTTAAAAAATTATACTAAAAAGTTATTTTAAGAAGCAATAAAAAAGCTGTCCCAAACAAAACCTTCAAGTGCGTGATCTTAACGAGTATATCAGCTATAACTCACATTGTATCATGATCTTTTTCAATCTAGGTAAGCTAATTACAAAGTCCATAGTAATCTTGCCCTCTTCCACTTCGAAATAGGAGGAGATAGAAACAAAGAACCAATTCTTCGATCTTCCACCTTGAACATTTGATAAGTTAAACACTCAGCTGCAAATTCTATCACATTACTCTTCATGAACTATATTCTGCTGAACTCCAACATCATCTAAAATAAATGATTGATCTTTAATTCTCAATGTACGTGACTGATCAATGCTGATTTTGGGTTTTAATCCATTATGAACTTACTCCCTAAGTTTTATCCGAACAATTTTCGTTGTCTAAGCTTCATGAATTCGTTCAATAAACATTAGCTGAATAATCATATTATATATATAATAGAATTACCTTCTAAAAGTACTATCTCAAAACGAATTCGCTCCTTATGGAGTACTAACTATTCGAAACTATAGATTTCCCTCACACAAATTGTGAGCTGGCTCGAGCTCGATTCGATAACGAGCTAGCGAGCTAAGCTTATCGAGCCACGAGCTCGAGCTTGTTCATTAAGCGAGCTTGAGTTCGAGCTGGTTGAGGCTCGGCTCGTGAACTGGCGAGCCATCTCAAAATTAATTAATTAAACTATTTTAATTAAATTAATTAGCAAATGGATTTTTATTTAAAAAAAAAATGGTTTCGTCTCTCCATTAATTATATGGCAGCCTATATGACAGGTTCTAAAAAAATAAGTAAAAAATATTTCTCTTTAGCTTATATGACAGCTTATATGACACATACTATTCTTTGCTAGTTATTTATGGTGTTTTCATTAATGCAAGCTATCTAATTTTGAAATATCGGACGGACACAGGTGCCAAAATGAGAAAGTGGGCGGTAAGATGGGACAAATGTGAAACTTGGCATGAAATCGAGCGGTTTGCGAGCCGGCTTGAACTCGTTTATAGTGGGACGAGCTCTAGTTCAAGCTCGTCTTTTGTGCTCGACTCGAGATCGAGTTTGCTTTCCGACTGACGACCAGAACTCAATAGTGCTAAAATTCGTCTCGACTTGACTCGTTTACACCCCTACTTATAATCAACACATATTTGACAACCCCAACTTCCTTTTAACCAATAAGTTTTAACCCTAGCTTCATCTCATTAGCCCTAGCCAATAGCCACTCATCATCAACCCTAGATTCTATTGGTTAATAGGAAGCTAATAAAAAGAACAATTCAATAAAGATTTGGTGAGTTGAGAGACATATTTAAACACCTAAAAAACTTTTGAATAACATGAATGCATATTAAAAATACAAAGGGTCATTTTGATCCTTTACTTATAATTTAATTAGTTTATAAAATAATTATCTCTCTTTCTCTCTTGTTGTAATTAGTTTTAATTAGCTAGTTTGTAACTCTCTCTCTCTCTCATAATTCTCTATTAAGAAGTGCAATTAAAGAATAAAAAAAGAAAGAGGTAAAATAGAATTATAAGAGAAAAAAAAAGGAGAGAAATCAAAAGAAACGAAGGAAGCTATCATCAAAATAAAATTTGAAATTGTAGTTATACTTATAATCAATCTATATCTATTTCATAAACTTCTGCATTCCCTTCTAACAATCACCATATCTTTTCTCTAATCATCGAAAGATTTATTTGCAAACTTAATAGAAGCTGTAAAAGCTGTCTATATAATTGTTGCGGACTAGAATATACGCGGCGATACAATTAGAAAATTTCCGTCTCAGTGTTGTATGAATATCTAGCACACAAATATAAGAGAAATAGAAAACATCAGGATTTTTACATGGAAAACCCTAAAAATGGAAAAAACCATGGGGCCGCGCCTAGTTGAAATAATTTCACTAGTATTTATTTGTAATACAAGAGGCTGATTCATCCTTAAAATTTAA
>NW_021318595.1:12519530-12524836 GCF_001605985.2 Dendrobium catenatum
GTTTGGTAACTCAAATTGCGGTTTGAACCTTCCAACAACGCTTCGGGTCCTTGATTCTGACAGATTTTGGGCTCGGATTGGGTCTAATTTGCTGTCGTTGGGTTTGTATTTCCGAGATGCTTAGTTTGAATGTATGTTTGCTGAAATTGAAGTTCATGTGACCCCAGATTTAATTTTTGAAGCTTATGGCTTGATTTTGCCTCAAAATTTGTGCTCAATCAAGATAATATTTTGATGACATATCAGTTGCCCCCCTATTTTCGGACGTTCATGCTCAAGAAGTCCGAAAATATATGTTACAACACTTCAATTTCATTGGATAGCCAAAAATTGCACTCCAAAAAACATAAACTTATTCATAGAGGTCTCATTGAGCTTTGAAAGTTTCAAGATTTAGTCCTAAATGTTTAAAATCGTGTTAGGGGATCTCAAAAATATCAGATTTGTACTGTCCGGGCCAAAAATTGGGCCCGGACAAGCGTTGGCGGCAGAACCGGCCCCCCGCCGGCTGCGGCAAGCGCGCCACACGCGAAACGGCGCAACCCGGAAGGTTAGCCACGTGGTTAAAAGACCGACGATTTTAAATTTTGAATTTTTTTTAAACATTTTAAATCAAAAAATTCCAGAATATTCCTGAAATCTATCCTCTTTTAAAAAATATTATAAATATCCCCTAGAGTCAGGGAGAAACTTGCACCTTCTTCTCTTCTCCCTCTAACTTTCTTACAGCTGAGGCATTCCGCTGGTTTTTTAGTAGGTGATTTTCCCTACTTAACTCAGCGCTCCTCCTCTTGTATAGAATTTAGAAATCTCTCTTCTTTTTCTCTTTTTGGCTTTCTGACAGTTGAGGCTTTCCGCTATTTTTTAGTAGGTGACTTTTTCTATTTAACTTAGTGCCCTCCTCTTCAGTGTAGAAGAAAATTTTTGCAACCTTTTATTTTTTTTCTTCTTTTTTCTCCCCCATCTTGTTCTTGCTCTAGAGGCCTTCCACTATTTTTTGTAGGTAATTTTCCCTACTCAAAATCAGTGCTCCTCTTCTTGCGTTGAAGTTGGACTTTTTACAGCCGCTTCTCTTCTTCCACTTCCCTCTTCAAGATATTATGGTCGGGGAAAAATCGACTTTTGACAGCATACAGTTGGAAGTCCGATGAAAGTCCTATGATGGATAGAAGTCCAATGATGGGAGGAGGCTCAATGTCGGGTAGAATTTCAACGAATGTCCCGCGACATATAGAAGTCATGCGACTGGAGGATAACCATAAGTGGTGAGTAGACGGGGAGAATTTTGATGCTATTTGAGAAGAAGTTCGTCGGTAGTCAAAGGTTGAGTGGAGTGCTGAAGGAGAGAATCGGAGGGTGTGATGCTATTAATAGTTAAGCGAGGAGCCGATAATGACTGATATGAAGTAATAAAGGACCTCTGGCATACATCAGATGAAGGGCCGATGATGGCTGGTGCTCAGTGACATTTTGCAAAGGTAATATGCATCTATACGGAAGTGTGTCATCATTATATATTTATGTATGAATGATGTAAATATATTTTTTGATTTCAACTTCTAATGAGAATAAATGTACACTTGAGCTTGATGTACAATTTTGCAATGTAACTCCAATGATATTGTATAAAAAGTTGAGATTATTGTATGAGCTTGATGCTTATTTTTTATTTGAAATGAACTCTTCATCCAAAGAAAATTAAGTTATTTTATGCCTCTTTGAGATATTCTTTGATAAATGTGCCTTCCATGATCTTTGAGGTTTTTTAGCCTTCCAAGATTTTGTATTCATGTGTGGAAGAGGCCGATAGAATACACTAAGGATGTAAGACCTATCCGAGATTGTATGTCAGAGCCCTGCTCGATGGCATTAACATGTGTGGAAGAGGTCGAGAGAATCTACCAAGGATGTAAGACCTATCTGAGTTTGTATGTTAGAGCCCTGCTCGATAACGTTAACCTGTGTGGAAGAGGTCGAGAGAATCCACCAAGGATGTGAGATCTATCCGAGGTTGTATGTCAGAGCTCTGCTAAATGATGTTAACATGTGTGGAAGAGGTCAGGAGAATCCACCAAAGATGTAAGACCTATCCGAGGTTATATGTCAAAGTATTTGCTCAATGACATTAACTTGTGTGGAAGAGGTCGGATCAAATCTCCCAGGGATTGATCATCCAGTGATAAAGATATAATAAAGATTATGTATTTCCTAAATCACGTATAAAAAGATTATATTCATCGGTAGTTTTTTATTGTCGTTTTTATAATTTTAAAAATGTGACAATATTAAAATGGAGTGAACAACTCATTATTATGTCATATATGATAATACAATAAATATCTAGTATGACTTAGGGATATACAAGTTATACTGTACTCAACAACGTACAATGACAACACAATGTTTACTTTGAAGAAAATATTAGGGATATCAAAGTGACACCCTATTTAACATAAACGAAACATGATGAAATAAGACAACTAGTATTACTAATACTACTGCACGAAGTGCACGATCATTTAATCTCACCAATCATTTGAATATTATTCAATGGTTGTCTTTTTTGTTGATTTTGCCCCCCAACGGGACGAGCTTCCTCTCGGGTAGGTGGATCTCGAATAGATTATCAAAGATAACCCTGACAGATAAGTCTTTCAATCTCATCCTTGAGTTGCTTACAGGCTTCGGTAGTGTGACCACGACTACGATGAAAGTGACAGTACTGATCTGGATTTTCTATGTTCGGCTTCAAAGGATTCGGCCATTTCACTATATCTTGATCTCATACGGCCATCAATACATTTGTTCGAGATGTGTTGAGTGAGGCATATTCCTTTTCCTATCAAGGTTCCCATCACGATAGTGGAGGCCTAGGAGGTAGATTTTTTTTGTTCCCTTGCTTCTTCTATTGTGAGGATGAATTATCCATCCCAGATGCACCTTTATGTTTTTCATTGATTTGCTCAAACTATTTTATGTGAGCATTTATGGCTTCATCTGCCAAGATTTGCGCCTCCACATGATGAATCAGGTCGACATATGAATGAACAATATCTCGCATAAGTGCCAAGTAGAAGGGGACATGACGAAGGCATCCGAGAAAGACTCCTCTCAGCAACTCAGGATCAACTCCTAGAATTTGTCAAGCATCAGTGGAAAATTACTGAAAATACTCCTTCAACAATTCTCCTTCATTTTGATGGATCCCGGAGAGGTGGAAAGAATCCTTAACAATTCTTCGATTAGCTACGAATTGTTCAACGAACACTTTGGTCAATTTGATAAATGAAGGAATCGTTCTAGAGGGGAGCGAATAGAACCACGTTCAAGCATGTCCTTTAAGTGTGGCAGAAAAAAACCTGGCAGAGGAGTGTGTTCGAGGCTCGCTGGATATGCATGATGGTTCTATAGTGATCGATATGCTCATAGGGGTCGGATGTTCTATCATAGGATTCAACACTCAGTACTTTGAATCCAACTAGAATGGGGTGCTGAAGAATGGCTTCAGTTAGAGGTGATGAATCCTGAAAGTTCTTATGTCGGAGAGTTTGCCTCACATCTCCTCGGGGGAACTCTTTTCGTACTAATCTCCGCAGTTCATGACATAGGGCGTTGTGGGGGAGCTCAGTAATGTGCGGTTGGGCTGATTCTTCAGGGAGATCTTGAAGAATGTGAGGTTGTCAACCGGTGTGTGAGGGATAGGTAGAACTAGCAGTATCGACAAGTTTATTGTTCTGATGTGATTGTATATTCCTCCTTGGCGGAGGAAGAGGAATCTCTAATTGAAGATGTTCAAGTTAAACATCTTCGGCCAGTAGTGGATCTCGAGGAAGAAGAACTTCATCCCATTATGTTAGTGCCAGCTGCAGAATCTGTCGCAGGAGCTGAAGGATCTCATTCTGAGATTCTTCCATCTTTCAGATTCTCTCTTCTAAGGAAGGTCCCGAGATTTCTTCTTCAACAGCGTTTTTCCCCCCAGGGTAAAAAGAGGCAGACATCGGGTGTATATGATTCATAAACTGATTTCTGGATTGGTGGGAGTTGGAGCGAGAAGCTCCAACGATGCGACTGCTATGCCTGTTGACCATTAAAATAATACTTGAAATTGTGGGATAATGTTTTCCACAGATAGCGTCAAACTGTTACGGACTAGAATATACGCGGAGATAGAATTAAAAAAATTTCGTCTCAGCGTTGTATGAATATATAGCACACAAACAGGAGAGAAATAGAAACACCGAGATTTTACATGAAAACTCCTAGAAAGGAAAAAAACCACGGGGCCACGCCTAGTTGAAATAATTTCACTAGTATTTGTTTGAAGTACAAGAGGCTGATTCGTCCTTAAAATTTAGGATGATCAATTTACAATGCTTCACTTCTAGATTGAGATATAATTACAACATTGGGCAGAGTTCTTACGTCACTTGGAGACTGGGCAGAATTCTAGAGTCGGGAAGAACTCTAGCTCCACTTGGGCATCAGGCAGAACTCCGTTGTCTTTTGGAAGTTGGGTAGAATTCTGGCGTCAGGCAAAAATCTGGCGTCACTTAGGCGTTAGGCAGAACTCCGACGTTGTTCGGAAGTCGCGTAGATTTTCGGCGTTGGGCAGAACTCTGGCGGTGGTCAAGGAGGTGTTCTTCCATTCTATCCTTCTCTTCTTATTGCTTAGGTCCCTGTTGGCTCAAGAAAAATGGCACGAATGCACGAATCCCGCTTTGCAGCCTTAGGATTTCACTTCCTTTAAGTCAGATTGAAATTAACCAGATTTCCCCTGAGGGTAGTATCAGGGTTTATAGATCTGGGGTTCTTACTTCCTATGAGCGCAAGCACTCATAGTTAATTACCCCTCTTACTATGTAAGAGAGAACACTCGATTAAGGATGAATAAATTTAGATATTTTTAGTCTCAAATGGTGGGAAGATGGAGGTAAACCCGATCAGGATCCCATGATTCCGTCGTCCCGGGTATACCGTAGATTTCAATCTACCAACACGAACAATCATTGACCATAGTGTCCAGGGAATCTGATTAGCAGCCATGGGTTGCCTCCTCTCAGGGATCCCGAGTAGACTGAAGTGGTTAGATGTGGATTTTAGTTTGATTTAATTTGGGTTGGGGTTTATGACTTCCTTAGAAGTTGCCCAGGAGTTTGATTTGGAATTGAGGCTTATTACTCTATTTATGAGTGGCCCAAGGATGGGTCTTACAACTTAACTCTATAGTGAAGCTGCCCGGATAATTTGTTTAGTTTGGGGCTTACGGCTCCAATTAGGAGTTTCCCGTTAATTTATTTAGTTTGGGG
>NW_021318595.1:12528479-12605907 GCF_001605985.2 Dendrobium catenatum
TGTGATTGAATTAAAAATTTATAAGAATCAATGAGTTAACATCATCAAAATTTAAAAATTAGTAGAACAACTGATTCTGTTAGCCCTAGCTCAAGCTTCTTACAGGATAAACCATCTTTTGAAAATAAATATCTAACTCAGAGAAATTAATTGGATAAGAAAAAGATATTCATTCAAAACTTGATTCCAAAAAAATATCTTATAGAATAATATAGCAAAGTAATTAGGCACAATCATGAATTTTGAAATCAAGCATTTGAAAATATCAAGTGACACATTAATTCTTCTAAGATTCAAAGGTTTAAAAGAAAATGAAGCTTGCTTTCTTGTGGCCCATTTTATGCCATTTATCAATTGGTTGGCTCATTTTATGCATCTTTTAATTTTTTGTGATACACTTAGGTGTATCTTATAATTATTTGGCAGTCATTGCGCTCCTTTTGATTGATTTTAGGCTCATTTGTTGCCTCTTGTCATTTATGCGAGTTGGCTTCCTTTCAAAACCTTTAAAGACTCTTAATTGTGACATTATCTTCTAGATATAAGAGAAGAAAAAATCACTCTTTAATATAAAGAAGAGTAAATCACAAAATAGAATCATTTCCATATGATATATAAAAGCAACAACCTGATTATAAAAATTCTATAGTAATTTCATTGACATGGAAAATTATTCATGTGAGATAGATTACTGTAGGAAGACTATATAGAATTATATTTTAAAGTCCATTTTTTTTATTTTAAATAGATTTTGATTCAAAAGAAATTAATCCACTAAAGGAGTTAGAGGAAGAGAGACAATGATTGATATTTCTTTCTTTAACTTGTTTAGGAAAGTCAATCATGTTAAGAGAGTTGCTATTTGTATGTTTTACATTCTTGCAACCTGTATAGTTTTGATGATTTCAAATATTATTGTTTTATGTATAGTTATCTCCTAACACTTTTTGGAAGAATTATTTTTGCTCTTGTGTGTACTAACATTTCAGGAAAATCAAACTTCAGATTACAAAAACATTAAATCAAATTCAGCATGAGATACTTTGTGTATTTAAAACTTGTATTTTTCTTTGAATTAAGTTTGAGAGGGAGTGATTGTAATTGAGTGAATACACACACACACTTTAGGAGATCTTGAGAAATTTGTACAAATCATACGGGAAGAACATAGTTCGTACAGGACGATCAGGTCAGTTATCTCCTCGTAAGAGCAATGGAATGAATAGGAGTTGAAGAAAATTTTTCTAAGTCCTGATCGTCCAGGACGAAGTGTATTCGTCCCAGGATGAAATGTTCTCTGGAAAAGTTTAGTTCAGAATGATGTATTCATTCCAGGATGAGTTTCTCTCTGGAGTATTTTCGTCCAGGATGAAGTGTATTCGTCCAGGGACGATTTTCTCTCTCAAAAAATTTCATCCGGACGAACCAATATTCGTCCCAGAACGAAGTGAACCAACTGTAAAATTTTAGTGACGTTCTGCAGTTTTTGGGAACCGACCTATGGAATAACCGTTCATACCGAACTAACCTAGTTCGTACGAGAAGATGAGTGTATATGAAGTCATTTCGTACCCATATATATTAGGTTCGTTTCCAGCACATTTAAGTAAAATCGTCTAGGACGATCCACGATTTTACGGGACAATTCAATGCGTATTGACTTGATAATTTACAATTTTTGGATTGTTTTTTGTGTCTTTCCTATAAATAGTCCAAATTAAACTGCCACTTAATCTTTTTGACTACTGATCTTTATGCCTATTGAAATAAGAGTCAAGTAGATAGTGTGAGAGAGTGTTTGAAGGAGATTTTTTGCCATTGGAGCGTGAAGGTTTCACTTGGTACTCAAATGTACGAGTTTACTCTTAGTTTGTGATTACTTCACTCTTTTCTCTCTTACTTCTAGAAATCTTGTGAAGAAGATATATCAAGGAGATCTGGTTCTCTCCCAACACTTGAAGAGTGTGAACAGATGAGGATTCTCAAGTATGCATATTTGGGTAAAAGTTCCACTCTTCCTGCAATAATTTTTATAAATCTAGAATAACATCAAAAGATTAAATTGATTTAGGTTATAAGTAACTATAAAAAAGATTTTAGGTGGACTTTTGGTGACAACAAAGGAATTAATACTTCCGTTTGTATGCATAGAAACTTAATGGAACCAAATTTTATACCTAATGCTGATCCTCAAAGAATACATAATCCATCTATGAAAGATGTTGAAAAATATATTATTAAATGGTTAAGTATTGGGATTATCTACCCATTTTTATAATTCTTAGGTTAGACCTATTTATTGGGTTCCTAAGAAGGGAGGATTGACTATTATATCCAATGAACATAGTGAATTGATACCCACTAGAAGTTTCACAGGTTGTAAGATTGTTATTAACTACAACAACATCAAGCTTTTATCCCACTACGTGGGGTTAGCTACATGAATCCTTTTTCTCCATTGTGTCCTATTAAAAGTCAAATTCTTATTTAAACCTAATAAAGAAAGTTCATTACTAATATTTTCTAACCAAGTCTTTTTAGGTCTACCCCTACCTTTCTTAATACAAGTCAAATCTAATACCTCTACTTTCCTAACCGGGTCATCGGAAGGCCACCTTTTTATGTGACCAAACCATCTAAGGTGACTCTCTCTAATCTTATCTTCTACTGGAGCTACTCCAACCTTTCACGTATATGCTCATTTCGTATCCTATCTCTAAGGGTAAAGCCACTCATCCACCTAAGCATCGTCATCTCAGCCACACTTAACTTAGTATTATGCTTCTCTTTTAATGTCCAACATTCGGCACCATAAAGCATTGCAGGGCTCACTACCATCTTATAGAATTTTTGCCCTTAAGTTTGAGGGGTACATTTCTATCACATAACAAGCCTGATGCATTCCTCCACTTTAACCATCCAACTTGAATTCTGCTGATAATATCCCCATCTATTTCACCATCGCTCTGAACAATAGATCCAAGATATCTAAAATTTGTACTCTTATTAATGACTTGATCGCCCAAAGTCACAATCCCCTCACTAGGTCTATTACTACAAAAATTATACTCCATATATTCCGTTTTAGATCTACTCAAGCGAAAACCTTTAGGCTCTAAGGTTTACCTCCATAATTTAAGTTTACCATCAACTCCCTCTCTAATCTTATCAACAAGAAGAATATCATCAGTAAAAAGCATACACCAAGGTACATCCTCTTTTAAATGTCAAGTGAGAACATCCATGACAAAAGCAAAAAGATATGGACTTAAGGCTGATCCTTGATGTAACCCAACCTAAATACGGAAATACTTGATCAAACCTCCTTATGTTTGAACACAAGTAATAGCTCCTGCATACATATCTTTAATGATTTGAATATAAGCATTATTGTCTCCTTTCTTTTCAATAACTCTCCATAGCACTTCTCTTGGAACTTTATCATATGCTTTTTCTAATTCAATAAATATCATATGTAGATCCTCCTTATTTTCTCTATATTTCTCCATCAAACCTCTTAATAAATGAATGGTTTCCATAGTCGACCTACCTGGTATGAATCCAAATTGATTTTGAGAAACATTAGTATCACCCCACAACCTATGCTCCATAACTCGCTCCCATAGTTTTAAAGTATGACACATTAACTTAATACTTCTATAATTCGAACAATCTTGTGCATCACCATTATTCGTAAAAATAAGAATTAACAAACTTAATTTCCACTCATCTGGCATCTTTTTTGTCATCAAAATAGTATTAAAAAGTTTAATAAGCCAAGAAATCCTTTCATCTCCTAAGCATTTCCACACCTCTATTTGAATATCATCAGGTCCAACAGCTTTTCCACCTTTCATTTTTTTTAAAGCCTCTCTAACTTCAGTTTTACTAATACGCTGATAAAAATAGAAAAGATGATTCTCCTTTGTCATTTCTTGATAAAATGCTTGATTGATTAACAAGGCTTTCATTATATCAATTTTTAGATAGATATTCTAGTTATCGTCAAATTCCTACTAAACATGAGGATCAGATACGATATCTTTCACTTGTCTCTATGAAACTTTGCTTTTAGGAGAATGCTTTTTGGTTTATTCAATGCTCCTATTTTTAAAGATGCATGATGTCTATCTTTAAAAATTTAATTGTGTAGGGTATTGAAATATTCATGGATGATTTCTCTATAGTGTGCATTATATTTAATTAATGTTTATAACACTTTTTTTTTGTTTTAAAATGTGTTGAAATAAAATTAGCGCTAAATTGGGATAAATTTTAATTCATCATAACAGAAGGAATTATCTTAGGTAAAAAGATATCTTTAGAAGGATTGGAAGTAGACATTACAAAAATTCATGTGATTGAAAAACTTCCTACACCAAAGTTTATTAAGGGAATTAGAAGCTTCTAAGGTCATCCAGGTTTTTATAAAAGATTTTTCTAAAAATTTCTAAGATTTCATTTCATTCGTTAGAGAAAGATATTCATTTTATGTTTGACTGCATGTCATAAATCTTTTATATTCTAAAGCATCATTTTACTTCTACACCTATTATTATAACTCCATATTAGTCTTTACCTTTTATAGTGATGTGTGATGCCAGTGATGTTGTGATTGGTGCAGTTCTAGGAAAAAAGAGCGATAAGGAATTCCATGTTATCTTTTATGGTAGAAAAACTTTAAATTCTTCTCAATCTATATATACAACCATTGAAAAAGGAATTATTAGCTATCGCGTTTTCTTTTAATAAGTTCATATCTTGTTAGATTGGGACAAAGGTTATTGTTAACATTGATCGTGTTCTCATCAAATATCTTATGCAAAAAAAAAGATACCAAATCTAGACTAGATAGCTTAATTTTATAGTTACAAGAATTTGATGTAGAAATTTTTTATAGAAAGGGTGTCAAAAATTAAATACTAGATCATCTATTAAAATTGTAACAACATGCATTAGTTGATGTTGATATTAATGAAATATTCTCCAATAAATAATTATTTTCCCTCTAGTTAAATAAATCTCTGTGTTATGTTGACATTATAAATTTTATTATATGTAGAATACTTCCATATGAATTATCTACATCTCTAAGAAGGAATTTATACGTGATAACAAATCTTATATTTGACATGAACCTTGTTTATTTAAATCTTCCAATGATCAAATCATAAGAAGTTGTGTTTCTGATGAAGAAATAAATTTTATTTTTAGTGAGTGTCATGACTCATACTATGGAGGACATTTTAGAGGATTCAAAACTGCTTCTGAATTCCTTCAATCTAGATTTTATTGGCTTACACTATTGAAGGATGTAAGGTAATATGTAGAAAGATGTTATCAATTCCAAAGGGTAGGTAATATAATTAAAGAAATAAAATTCCAATGAAGTATGTTTTGAAAATATAAATATTTGATGTTAGGAAAATGAATTTTTTGGGACCTTATGTGCCATTGCATAAAACCAATATATCCTCATTAATGTGGATTATATTTCTAAATGGATTGAAGGTGTGGCAACTTCTAAAATTGATGCTTAAATTATGACTAATTTCTTTAAGAATATTTTTTTCCTAGATTTGGAATCCCAAGTGTTTTAATCAATGATGGAGGAAGTCATTTTTGTAATAAAAGACTAGAAAGTTTCTTTAATAATTTTGGGAATTTCCATAGGATAGCTACTTCTTAACATCCTCAAACCAGTGGGCAAGCTAAAATTAGCAATAAGGAAATTAAGAGGATACTGGAAAAATTGTCAGTTCTAATAAGATAGATTGGCAATTAAATTGGATGATGTAATATGGGCTTATATAACTTCATTTAAAACTCCAATTGGTAAGAATATTTTTAATTAGTTTTTGGAAAATTTTATCATCTTCTTATGGAATTAGATAATAAGGCAATTTGGGCAGTCAATGAGTTGAATTGAAATTTTAGAAGTGTCAAAGAAAAAAGACTGCTACAAATGAGTGAATTAGAAGAAATTAGAATTTAAGCATATGAAAATGTAAGAATTTACAAGGAAAGTGTTTTAAAAAAAATTCATGATGTTATAAAACATTTTAAGAAAGAATTCACTTATGTTAAGGATGTTTTACTGTATAATTCTAGACCTAAGTTATTCCTAAATAAAAAAATAAAAATTTAGGTGGTTAGGGCCATTCAATATCATGAAAATATTTTACTATGGGACTATAGAAATGTAAGATAAGAAAAGATTGCATATCTTTAAAGTAAACAACCACATATTGAAACCTTATTTAGGAAGAGATTTTGTTCAATTACAAGAAATAACTGAATTACTTCATTTTGAAAAGTGATTATTAGTATAGTATGGATGATGGCTTAAGACTTCACACATTTGGGAGGTAACCCATGTATGTGTTATGCTAGTAGTTGTTATGTTATGAATATTATATCATGTTTGTGTTCAAAATATGTTTTATGTCCTTTTATCATTCTAATGAAAGCATATATATGTAGTGTTTATTTGCATATTAGCAAATTCTATTCATGCTTAAAATATTATCATCCTCTAATTACTTTATATTTTATCTATTCAATTAACCCTTCAAAAATGATAATTAAAAAATTATATAAAATTAGGCTAATAATAAAACCCATGATCCTAGTTTGAATGAACTTTTTTTATACTTCACATGTTAGAAAAACTAATATTTAACTCTTTAAATCATTTAAGCTATTATCCTAATTTAAATTTATAAGTTAAACCTTTATGAATTTAACATTTAAATTGAAAGATGAACAATTAGTATTAAAAATTAGATATGAGTATATTAAAATTTGAAATCATAGCTAACAAGAAGATGGAATTAATAATCTCATCAATTTCTTATGTTAAAACCATTAAAATTCTATGAAAGTCTAAATCAGAAGCTATTATTTAAAATCATTTGTTATTTAGTCCACAAAAGAAAATGAAATAGAAGTATAAAATAATTCTCAAAAGAATAAAAAACAAAAATAAAAGAAAAGGATCAAAAGAAAAAGATGAGTAATTCAAAAATTTATATCAGTGAAATCTTATGATTGGAAAAATATTCTTATACTTCAACTAAAAAGGGATTAGGTGGGAGAGATAATACAAAGGATGGTGAACTAATGAACATAAAATTATAAGTACAACCATATATAATCAATAAAACATAATTATTCACTTCAATAATTTAAAGTTGTTGATTAAATATATAACTTAAAATTTCAAATTGGGTGATTACTAGAATGATTTATTTATTTAACTATTAGTAATTTTTCAAACTAAAAGTATAGCCTTGTTCATTTTTACTAATTTGAGATAGTGATGTATTATCTAATATTTTAGTGATTAAATATTATATTTTTCTATTTTGCTTAATAACTTAATTAGAAATACAAAAACATTTATTAACTTGATAACAAGAAAGAGTTTAAGCTTAGGAAGATTTCATGACTATAAATAGAGTTGTATTTCATACATTATATTAGAAGCGAAACAATTATATTTTAGTTTGGTTTATACTTAAAAATGTAGGAAATATGAAAATATTTGTAGTATGGTACGTACAATACCTCAGCGTCAAACACTACACCACTACAGTGCCATCATTGACACCATCGGAGTGCCCAACATGGACATGGCGCTGCTCAGTCTCTACTTAGCAACATTTTAATTCCTAAGGAGTAAGCACTATAATGTTTAGGATTTATATTAAAAACACCATGGTGCTAATTTCTAAAATTACCAAGCAAAGGGGAGTGCCACATGGATGTCACAATGCTTAACCATCAGTAGTGCCATAACGCCATAATTAAAATCATTCAGAACATGATCCACCAGTGAAGTGACACGTCTATTTACTAATTATTAGGTCCACATAACCAAGCACTACAATAGAGGAAATCCTTCAACACTGCATCATCAGTTCATTTTATGGGCATAGCAGCATAAGTGTCTTGAGCATCGCCGTGAAAGAATCCATTTTCTATGTTTTTTGAAAATAGTTCATTTGTAGTAGTAGGAGAGTTCAATCACTTTATTAATTTCAATCTTAGTAGTGCTTCTTGTCAATTTCCTTAGGAGTGACACCTAATGGAATTTAGGGAGTATTAGATCCACTTCATAAGAATGTTTAGGCAATGTTTGTGAAAGAAATTATATAAGTTCAAGGAGGAGTGTAGAGGAGATCATTGAACCCATATGGTGATATGTTTTCTTCTATAATTTCTTTATTGTATACAATTAATAAAAATGAATTTTCTTCACTTGTTCTTTATGTCTTGATAAATTCTTTAATTTTAGATTGATGGTGTAAAAAGAATGTGAAATACTAATGAATTATCCTTATCAATAATTTAATGATACTTTCATTATACTAGGTCTTCATTTAATACAAATAGTGGTAATATGTGTAGTTAATATCAAGTGTAATGTGGAACCTATGAGTAGGAAAGCATGCACGACTAGGTATATTGGAGTGGTATGATGGAAGCATAGCCATAGTTCTTGACATAGACCAAATTTATAGAGAAGCATTATAATGTGGGGATTTTGATAGTACAATCTTTGCTTACTCTTTTAATATTTTTATAGGATTACAAACTATGGGAGTTTAGAGTGGTATTAATGTTAGAGTTGTTAATTGATCCTTTATCTCTTTATTCTTGATTGAGTGGTCAATGATGTATATGCTCTGAATAGCATCAATATAAAATAGAATCATTAGGAATATATTATATTAAAATTCCATCATTCCAAAACATTTTATCAAAAGAGTGTTTCATTTAAATTTTTATTGATTTAAAACTAAGTTGTTGAATCTCCACAAAAACTTATTTTTATTAAGTAGGATAATTATTGTTATTGTAGGAGATAATATTGATATTCTCAAGTAAACATTCTTCCCTGTGAGAATGATACTCTGTTGTATCTCTATATTACTTGATTCAGCACGTATACTTATACATATTAAGTGGGGTTTTTATAACTTTTATATTAAAGAAAGCTAAAGCATTATTTAGTGATTGATTGAGCCCTAAAATCATTTTTACAATTCTTTATGGTACTCCATTGCCCCTATAAGTTAGAATTTTACCTAGAGGTTGATTTTGTTTAGAATAAAAATCAATAGAACATTACATTTTTATGTGGGGTGGTTTGCTAATATATTGTATATCATTTAGTTGACCACTAATTTCAACCCAATCCATGGTCTAGATAGCCTAAAATGTAATATTCAAGTGCATAAATATATTTATATTAGAGATTGATTAAAAGCCTTAGGAAGATGTTTATGACTTAAAACTTCTTAGGATTGAACTTTTGATTTTGATTAACCTATGGTTTAAATTTTAAGTGATTTGCAGATCATTAGGTCTGTCAATTAGAGAATCCTAATTCACATTACGTTTCTCACCTAAGAACTTTAATATATCATAATATATTCAAGAAAAATAGAAAAATATAAAGTAAAATTTAATCAAACCTAAATTTCATATACTGTCAATGAAAACTAATGCCCTATCATAAAATTTAAACATGAAAATAATTAAGAATTTTAATAAAATTATTTAAATAAAGAAATAAAATTATTAAAAATTTAAAAAAAAATCTCAAATGGTCTCAAATTCTTGAAATCATCTTCAAATGTCATTGATGACATGTAGTGATGATTTCATGTTGTTTGGAATTGATTTGGTACAAAAATCAAAACAACCTAAATTAATTATTAAAATTTTTAATTCAATCGATTGAGGTGATTTTATTAAAAAACTAAATAAATAAATACAAATCATAAAAATATAAACTAAATTATATTTAACTTCTAATTAAATTTAAATTTTAATTAAAATCTTAAATATCTAAATCTTAAATAAATATAAAAAGTCAAAGTATGATCAACTTAACTTTTAAACTAATTATATAACTATCATAAAAATATAAATATACAAGCAGTTTAATTAAATTTTAAATAAAAAATAATTTTAAAGACCAAATAAGAAACTTGAGTAAACAAATATATAAATTAAATAGATGAAATAAAATTTTAAAATTAAAGATTAAATAAAAAATTCATAAAAGAAAAATAAAATGAAAATTGATTTTAAAATTCAGAAACATAAATCAAAGTTTCAACTTAAATAAATTAAATAAATAAAGTGAAGGCCTCCATGCATTAGATTTATTCCCGTAGACATAATCAATTGAATTACAATTATGAGCCTATGATCATTTAATTAAGAGCTTCAAATCATTAAAGTGAATGATGAACAAGATTCTTTAAAACTTAAATCATTAAACACTTAGATAAAAAGGAAGGATTATGCATTGGATTTGATCCCTCAGGGGAAATCAAATGCATTACAAATACGAGCCTATGACTTCCTAATCAATGATTCTTTACACTTAGGAAAATTTGAGTCTTATGTTCGTCAAAATTTAAAATGAATAAAACAAACATTAAAATATATTTCATTAAATAAATCATAAAATTCCATAATATTAAAACATAAATAAATGAAACCCTTTCAACCTTGATTAAATTAAAATTAATAGTAGATAATTTTAAACAAAATAAACTTAAGATTTATCTGTACCACACAACTTTGTATATACACCCTAGATGGTTTTGTAGGACAAATAACATTAGCTTAGGTTAAGCTGGTGATTTATTTTTGATTGTTTGGAGTACCTTGCCTAGAGGGTATTCATGTTTAGTGTGTTTAAATTTTGTAATCTAGATATCATGTTTATTGTTCCTGTTTGTGCACTTATGCTATGTAGGTTGTATTAGTCTCTTAGGCCATGTTTTACTTTATACACTTACATTCCCCTTTTAAATTAATTATAAATTGCTCTTTTATTTTCCTATAAAGTAGAACATATATAGAGGCAAATGTAAATGTAAATTTATAAATTTAAAGTGTTAGACCTCTTTTATCTATATATTGAGTTGTAAATTATAAGAAATTGAAAACAATTTAAAGATATTTTTGATTATATTCATTTAGAAGTTCAAAAAAGGAAATAATTCCTCTTCATTTGATGATCATTATCTTTTAGATCTAATAAAAGATTCAAAGGCTTGAAGATAGAAAGATAAAAAATTCAATCATATTTGAATCTATAGTGTATAGGAGTAAAAAACTAGGCTTGTTATTATGGAGCCTTGCCACTTTTAATTTTTATTTATACATTGCTTTCATATATCATTTTATTATGTTATCTAGATATATTTTCATATTAAATAATCCTAATTAAAGTTTTAAAAATTAAATATCCTCAATTCCTATGATGTGGAGCTATGTTATCTTGCATTTATAAGGTTTTGTGGCGCTTATGATGTTAATTAGAAGTTCACTCTTGGCAGACATTAGTCCATATTGTATACACTTCTCACTTTCTTGTGTTATTGAGAGGGTTATTAAATTATCTAAAATCTATATTTTAAAACATCTCTAATTATAAAGTCTAAATATTTTCTTTAGGTTAATTAAAACCAAACTTTTTTATGAAGCCTAAAAAATTTTAAAAGTCTAACTGTTGCTTTAATCAAGAGTTCTTTTTTTCTTTTAAGATTTCATTAATGTTTCAATCGAGGATCACTAGCTTATGATTTTGATATTAACACATATTATTGATTGAATTTTTATTCTTCCTAGCATATGTATTACATATTATCTTTCTGTGTGAAGTAACATTTTAGGTATATCATACAACATATAAGAATGATCAAGGCTCACTTAAGTTTTGGTAGAAAAAGATGTTTTTTAAAAAAGCCTGTGTTTTTTTTTTTAGTCTGGCCATGTAAGCGTGTATGCTAAATTGGTGACCTTGCACACACGTATAGGGGAGTGAGAAAAGCGAGTTGATTTTTTTTTAATTAATCATACCATATGATTCAGATCATACTACATGATTACCAAGAGCTGTGTAAAAAATTAGCTTTAACAGTTAATTTAATAAATAATGCTTACAAACTAATTATATTATATAATGTTGATCGTACTTTATGATTTGTTTGCATTAGAAAAACCTAGATAATAGATGATTTATGTTAGTACATAGAAAATTTATTTTTGAACTAATGATACTATACATCCTGATTATACTATACAAAATTTGAAATATTACATAAATTAATCCCCATAATTAGTTAATCAAAATAAGGTCTACTAAATATGATCAATCAAAATATATGACATAGATTATACTGTTTGATTGACAAAGATGAAATTCAATCATTCGGGATATCATACTAAATAAAACATTAATATTTTTGACCTAATTTATAGTACAATGTTAATCATACTAAATGAAACCTTAATATTTGAACTGAATACATAGTATGATGCAAATCATATTGTATGATTGAGATGATATCCAATCATCTTATATGGATAGAAGGAAATTGAACCAGTTGTGTCATACGAACATCTGATCATACTGTATGATAAGTACATAAAAAATGAACAATTTGTCTGAACAACTGTTCCATAATTCATGACAAATCCCTATTTTAAACTAATCATATTATACAAACTTAGATCGTACTATATGAATAATGACTACTAAATTAAAAACTTAGAGTTTTTGAAGTTTTGAACTAAGCATTTCAAACTTTCTTAAAAAAAAAAAATTGTTTGTTAGAGAAACTCTGAGGGAGAATTCTTAAGAGAGCTCTTAGGCTTGGAGAGGGAGAAGTAGATTGAGGGGTTTTCACACGATTTCCTAGGCAAGCTTCCCATCACCAGGAGGGTAGAAGGATTTCATTTTAAAGGTTCTCTATCATAACTTGGAGGGTGATAAAGATTTCAAAGGTTTATTACAATCAATAGAAGGGTGACAAACCTTTTAGTTCTCTGCCTTGTTGTTTAGGGCTAAAGGAGAGTCACTATAGTGTTAGTACAATACCCAAAGAGGAGGATTGTGGGAGTGGATGTAGGTTAAGGTTAACAAAACCACCATAAAATGTTGGTGTGATCTTTCTTTTCTTTTTTTTTTTTTGCTCCTTTATTTTCTATATTTTCACTTTCTTGCATCAATTTAAATTTCATTACACACTATAATTAAATTACAAATATTGTTTAGTTAGATTTGATTTATGTTAGAAAAGAAAATTATATATATATATATATATATATATATATATCGTTTAACCTATCAACGTAAGAAAAACTAAATCAATTTGTTAGTAATGATGTATTGGAACTAGTTAACAGACTTAAGTACTAGAGTGTTGTAGTAACTAAGTGGTTTTTAAAGATAAAATTGAATAACTCTAGTATAATAATTAAAAAGAGGCTAGATTCATAGCTTAGGGGTATAATCATATTGAAGGAATTAATTTTTGGGAGACATTTTCCCTAATAGATAGGTTAAAAGCCACTTGATTACTCTATGTCTTTATTTTTGTTAGAGGATTCAATATCAAATGGATGTTAAGAGTACTATTCTAAGTGGGGTGATTATGGAAGATGTATATGTTGAGTAACCTCGGGTTTTGAGAACTTTTTATTTCCCAATAAATTTTTCAAATTAAAGAAGGTATTATATGGAGTGAAGCAAGCACCTAGAGCTTGTTATAAGAGGCTGAGTATATTTCTTCTTGATAGAGCCTTTATTAAGGGTAGTATAAACTCCACCCTTCTCCCTAAGAAAGTAGGATAATATCTACTTATTATTCACATTTTTGTTTATGATATACTTTTTGAATACATAAAAAATAATCTTTATGATGAATTTTCAAAAATACTAAGTGAAGAGTTTGAGATAAGCATGATCATAAAGCTTACCTATTTCCTTGGATTTTGTGTAAAGCATAGAGATAATGGAACAATTCCTAGCAAAACAAAAAATATATAATATTTTCTTAAGAAATGTTAGACGTATAATACTAATTCAATCAATACTCCCATGAGCTCTATCATGCAATTGGATAAGGATCCAAAAGGAAAATTTGTTGATTAGAAGAATTATGTTGGGACAATAAGATCACTTCTTTATTTTAATGTAAGAAGGCTTAATATCATGTTTAGTGTATGTCTCTATACTAGATTCCATGCTAATCTCAATGAATCTCATGTCATTGCTATAAAAAAGAATTCTAAGATAACTATTACGCACCAAAAATCTCTATATCTAGAAACTTAGACATAGCTCATCCTTTGAAATCATAGGATATTAAGACTCTAACTTTGTAGTATGTAGGGTAGATAGAAAAGTCACCTCAAGAACTTGTCAATCAGTAGGCCAATCATTAGTTTCTTGATCTAGTAGATAGCATAATTTAATATCACTTTCCACCATTAAGGCACAATATATTGTTATACAAACCTATGTAACTCAACTCTTACGGCTAAAACAATAAATCTTAGTTCTTAGATTACATATAGGCCCAATTCCTTTTATGTGTAACAACACTATTTTCATTTGTATTTATAAAAAATCTAATCCAACACTCCCATATTAAGCATATAGACATTATGCATCATTTCATTAATGACCAAGTAGATAAGGGAGACATAGAACTACATCATAAAGCTAATGAATATTAATTGGCAGATATCATTACCAAAACCCTTACTTATGACACCTTTAGCACCTTGAGGATAAGACTGTGTTATAGACATTCATGCTTGATTCTAGATGAATATGAATTACTTTATCATTTGAAATTAACTTTTTTTATTTATGTTCTAATGTGTGTCACATTTTGAAATTTTTTGATAATTTGTTTTATTTTATTTTCTTTTCTTTTTTTGTTTATTTTATTGTTCTATATTTATTTGATGTTCCCAGATCTTCACAAATTTTATTTAAAATTATAAAAAAAAATTATTCACATCATACTATATGATTCTCTTCAGATCGTATGATCTACACATCCCTATACAATTCTCTTCCATCAGTGAAATCAATGGTCTTGATCTGATTAAAGATTGGTGATCATACCATACAAATACATCTTTATACTATATGATACACGAGTCAAAATTTGTTCGACAAATTCAAATCTTTCTGTATGATATTAATTGACCTATCGTGCTGTATGAATACTTATTAGTATTGTATGATATGTTTGGTCAAGAGTCATACAAATGACTCATCGGGAAGAATGCTTTTTGATATGATCATTAAGTATGTTCCTGATTGTATTGTAAGATTTGTCCTCATTTTCTAAAAATTCATCTAGTTGTAACATATAATATCAAATCATACTATATAATCAGTTGTAAACTCTATTTATTGAAAAGATTTTTAAAGTTAAAGTTTTCCCACGCTACGAATATTATCTTTTTACTTAACTCAAACCTTAAATTTCTCAAATGGCCTGAGATAGCAAGCGTGGTCACTGAACACAAAGACATTTTTCCACTTGTCACTCTATTAATGACCATTTTTAATCCCTGGAAGATGAAGCATCCTATTATCAATAGGACTTTTGCATCACCCCATCTAGACTACTAAACCAATAGTCCCAAAACTGTTAAGTGCTCAATCTTTAAACATCCACTACTCTACATTTTTTGCATAGCCTTGATTTTTCCTTTACTTCTTCACTCCTTTATAAATTTTTCACAAACCTAAGGACTAGTGTCATTGTTCCCATCATGTGAACCTATGTCTATAGGCAACCCATTGAAATAACCAAGGAAGACTTAGTTGAATATCTCCAATAATCTATAGAAGGACCTTGACCCAAATCAATAGCTTCTATTGGAAAATCTTGCAAAATCACTGCAATTTCTCTTTGGCTCTGGCATTCCAGGCATTTTTGTGGTGATTCTAGGGTTCTTCTTTGGGCATTCAGTTGGTGGTTCCTACTTGGAATTCTGTGGTTTTTTCTCTTATTTGTTTGGTTGTTTCGCTCTGGTGTTTTGGCATTTGTTTAGCATGGTGGGTCTCTCTTTGAGCTCTTTGTTTTCTATGATTTCACTATGGATTTCTCGTTTGCCTTAGATCCTTTGTTGTATTTTCTAAGTTTTCTTTGTAGATCTTTGCTCCTTCATTTTGATTCACCTTTCAGTCTTCGTAGTTTTGGTGGATGACGACCCCGTTGTCATATTACCATGCTTTACCGGCTATTCTGAATGGCAAATCTTGTTCCTTCAAGGATGTGCTTGCTGATTCCCTTTCCTTTTCCCCCCCTGCCCCCTTCATTTTGTCCAGTCTTCATTTCAGGGTTGGTCGGCCTTATTGTTTGACGATGTGGTGGTGTCATAATTAGCTTCCCCCTTTGCACTTACTCTATTTAGTAAATTAGCTCTAAGACATCCTAATCTTGATGTTATTCACAAATTCTTTGTGAACTTGAAACTGTCTGGATCCTTCCATATTAGTTTGCTTGACCAATGTCTTGTGCCGATTCAACTAACAAATGACTTGGATTACAGCAAGATTTTCTTGAGGAGATCTTACTACATTCAAGTTTATCAAATATGTCTCCTTAAATGGATTCCTGACTTTGATGTCCATGAGGATTCTTCTATTGCTCCTGTTTGGGTCTCTTTCCCTAATCTTAGACTACATTTCCTTAATTCTCAAGTCCTCTTTAGCCTTGCCTCAATTTTGGGTTGGCCTCTGCAAACAGACTAGGCTATGTCCTCTTATCTCTCGGTCATCTGTGGCTCATATTTTTGTTGAACTTGATATTTCTAAAAAACATCCTACCATGATTTGGATAGATTCTGAATTAAACGACTACTTTCAAAAGGTTGAATTTGAAAACTATCCCATCTTTTGTTCTCATTGTAGGATGCTTGGTCATGGTTTGAGTGATTTCTTTAAATTACATCCGCACCTTAAGAAGGATAAACAGAATGCTAGACTTTCTAAACTGCAGGAGGGTACTTCTAATGATCAGGCTAATGCTGTTTTTAATGAGACTATGGTGGATGGTAAAGGTGAAATCTCAAGGAATTGAAGTGGTTCTTCCTTTTCCTGGTTCCTCTCATGTCGATCCTTCCTCTTCTCTTGATGGTGATTTACTTAATGCTCAAACCATGAAACCTATTATGGATACCATATCCATTCTGACTGTTGGGGAGAAACACATTTTACCAAAGAATCCTGATAGCTTATCTCCTGATCTGTTTGTTCATTCTGACTCTCATCATGCTCTGTCTTAATTAGTTATTTCTAATATCAATACAAACTGCTCTAATTATATTAATCCTATGATCATGAATGAGCAGGTTATTGATCTAATCCCCGAAAGAGTTGTTTCTGCTTTGCCGGAAGATGATTTGCCTCATCAAGAGATTCAACCAATTGTCCAAACTCTGAGTATGAAGGAATTTAGTAAAGGAGGTGTGAGTAATGTTTCTACCTTGGAGGATGGTGTGTTCTATAAGGAAGGTGAGCCTTCAGGTAATATTAATATTAATAATAAGCTTTATTTACTTAATCATTACCATTGTGATGCTTTTATAGATACAGAGATAAATATTTTGACAAAATCCTATGCTAGAGAAGACCATGATTTGAGCTTCTCCAAGGGGTGTGGAAAAATAGGTAGAAAACCAAAAAATTTTGTCTTACAGTCTCCTAGAAGCACACGCTTGCATACTTCACATTAATTCGCTTTTATGTTTCACGCCATTATTTGGAATGTCCAGGGCATTGGTTGCCCTTATTCTAAGGTTAGAGTTAAAAATTTATGCTGTATTCATAAGGTGTATATTCTTGTCTTGCTTGAGCCTCTTATTTTTGTGGATAAATTATTGGGTACTGCTAAATTCCTTGGTTTTAAAAATGTTAAATCAAATGTTGCTAATTAAATTTGGCTTTTTCGGAAGGATTATGTTAGAATTGATATTATGGGGATTTTACCCAAGTTCTACATTGTAATATAGAGAGTGCTACTTTACAATGTTGTGCTTCTTTTGTTTATGCTGCTTCTTCTCGTTATATTAGTGCAGTTAATCATTTTTAAAACCACCTAAATAAAACTTTTACTCCTTTTATCTCCAATCCTTCTAATATTCCTAATGTTGTTTCTTTTGAGGATAACAGTGGCTTATCTAAATCTCCTTCTCTGGATGAGGTTAAAGATACACTTTTTGGTACGAATGCAGATTTTTTGGCTGGCCTGGAAGGTTTTACTTCTAAGTTTTTTTAGAAAGCATGGCCTATTATTAATATGGATATTTTCTCTATTGTCTCTAATTTTTTTAATGGTAATCCTATTTCAATTTTTTTTTTCTTCTACTTCTATTATGCTAATCCCCAAGAATAATACTGTGAATTCCTGGAATGATTTTAGACCTATTAGTTTGTATACTATTTTTATAAATTGCTTTCTAAAATTTTGATGAATAGGTTAAATGTGTTGTTGCCTAAGCTTATTTCTCCTTTTCAAATTTATTTTGTCAAAGGTCGTGCCATTACTGATAGTATTCTTTTGGTGCAAGAATTTTGTCAGGACTTGGATGTCAAGGTTAGTGGGTGTAATATTTTCATGAAATTGGATATTGCTAAGGCTTATTATAATGTAAATTGGTCTTTTATTTACAATATCATGACCTTATGTGGGCTTGATTATAATTTTATCTCCCTCATTAAGACTTGTATTGAAAGCCCATTTTATTCCATTTTGGTGAATAGCAAGAGCCATAGTTTTTTTAAATCATGGGCTTAGGCAAGGGGATCCCATTTCCCCTGTGCTTTTTATTATTACTATTAATTACCTTTATAGGGGTCTTATGGATCTTTTTGATAAATTCCCTAGTCTGTATTTTAGAACTCTTGGCAGTATTAAATTCTCTCATCTATGTTTTGCTAATGATTTCATTGTGTTTTCTAATGCTTCCAAGAATAAGATTAATAAGATTATGAGTTTCTTTGACCATTTTGAGTCAGTTAGTGGTATGGCTTTTAATAAGCAGAAGTGTAGTTTTATTTCATATAAAAGTATTCCTATTGATTATATTGTGGCTATTAAGAATGTGATTGTCTTTAATCAAAGTTTTTTGCCTTTAAAATACCTGGGTATCCCTCTTTATAAGGGGAGAAAGAAGTCTTTTATCTTTGATGACTTAGTTGCAGTGATCCAGAACAAATTATCTTCTTGGGATTCTAATTTTCTTAGCTATGGTAGTCATCTTACTCTTATTAAAAGTGTTCTTCGCTCTATTCTGGTTTATGGTTTTCAAACTTTCCTCCCTACTAAGTCTGTGTGTTATAGAATTGATAAAATGGTTAATAAATTCTTGTGGAGTAGTTCTGGGAACAATGCTAAGATACATTGGTCAACTTGGGGTAAATGTTATGGTACTTTGCAAGAAGGGGCTTTAGGGTGCAACACTATGTTTGATTTGGCTTACGCTTTTTCTTTCAATCTTTGGTACAACTTCAGTGCCAATGTGAGTCTTTGGGATAATTTTATGATGGCTAAGTATTGTGGTGGTAAACACCCCACCATGTGTAGTTTAAGTATTGGCCACTCTAAAGTTTGGCAGAGGCTCTATTCTATTAAATGGAAGGTTGAGCAGGCTCTTCTGTGGGGCCTGGATAATGGAAAGATCTACTTTTGGCAAGATCATTGGTTGAATGGTGAGTCAATTGATTCCTTATTGAATTCTTTTTCCATTGATAATGTGAAGGTTAATTTCTTCTTCTCTAATGATGGGTGGGACTGGAAAAACTCTCTGTCATCCTCCCTAACTTTATTATTCAGCTCATTTTAAAGATTCCTCTAAATATTACTTCCAGGCATGTTTTACTCTATTCTTTCTCTAAAGAAGGTTTATTTAGGGTTAAAATGCTTGGCATTCCTTTAGAGAAAAAATTAGTCTTCGAAGCGTTTTAAAAGGATTTGGCATAAAAGCCTTTGCTCTATGATTTGTATGTTTACTTAGAGAATTTTACATAATTTTTTTCCCACGGATGAGAACTTGAGGCGTAGAGGTTTTATCTTTCCCTCTAAGTTCCAATGTTGTTAACATGTTGACAATATGCATCATGTTTTCATATCTGGTTCCGTTGCTGTTAAAGTTTTCTCTTATTTTTAGGATATCTTTCATTTCAATATCTTTTCTACTAGGATTTCTTGTTACAACTTTCTTGATTGGTTGTTAAACAAGTCTAAAGGTAATATCAGAAACATTATTCCTTCCCTTATCCTTTGGTTTCTTAGGCTGGAGAGAAATGACTCTCATTTTAATGGGGTTAATATGAATTATCAAAGAATTATCCAGAAAATTAAGGATAAGGTGGTTGTCCTTTTTTCTGCTAGCTTACTATCTATTATGAACTTTAGGAATTTCTTTTTTACTTTGTCCAGTTTTGGCATTAGCATGGAGGTGAATTTTTGTCAAAGGGATTATAGATGTATTACATGGGTTAAGCTTAATATTAATTCTTTTAAATTAAATGTTGCGGGTGTTGGTTTGGGTACTACTGTTGGTTATGGTGGTGTCATTAGAGATCATAATGGCATCTACTTATTGGGTTTTTCTAGGTTGATTGCTAATGATAGTGTTAATTATGCTATTTCTTATGCCATGCTTCACGGCTTAAATTTTTGTGCTAATCTTTGTATCAGTAACGTGGTTTTGGAGGTGGGTTCCTACTTTGATTATAATTTTATTAATCATAAAGAGGATAGGATTTGCCCTTCTGCTATATTTTACATTCATAGGGATATTAAGGATATCTTGAACACCCTTAACCGCTCTTTTACAGCCATTTTAGAGGATGGGAATATGTGTGCTCAGTCTATTGCCACTTTAAGTCATGATTTAAATGTATGACTAAGTTGGCTTTTTCTCTGTTTCCTGTTCGTATTAAAGATCTCCTTAATCTGGACCAAAGTGGTTTATCTTATGTTAAGAATTAGCTGCAAGATGGAGGTGTTTTTGGTGCTCCCTTTTTCTTTTTCCCTTTTTTCTTTTCTTCTTTCTTACTTGTTGATGTCCTATTTTCCTGATTCTATATATTCTGATTTTGGGGGGCATGTTTGCCTGCTTTGTGGGTTTTTCCCTAACTGTTTTGTTGGAGTGTTGGTTTTTATGTTCTTTATCTACTGTCATGGCTATTGGTTCCTGTAATTTCTTTTAGAATTTTGTCCTAGTCCTCTTTGGTGGGGAGTGCTCAAGATGGGGCTTTGCTGGGTGAACTGCGCTAAGCTATGATTGTAATTTTAATTTAAAGCTAAACCTATTTGTTGCTCTCCCTTCTCAGATAAGGATTGTGAGGCTTTCGATTGGTTGTGGGGTCTTGGGGTTGTTGATCTTGTAGAGGGGGTTATTGATTGGCCTTTTGGTTGTTGGGGTGTTGAGGTCTTATAGTTGTTGGTTGGTTAGGTTGGTGGGGAACTGGATGATGCGGTTCTCCCTGTCTGGGCTTTTTGTTGGCCATCTGGGCTTGTGGTGCTAGATTGTCCCTATTGGTTTTGTTGTTCTCCTAAATGCGATGGATTTGATGTTGGTTTTTGGGTGTTGTTTCCAAGACAGCTTTTGGTTTGGTTTGGGCTAGAGTTTAGAGGTGAGGTGGTGCTGGCTGGGGCTCTTTGGTGCGATGGAGTTGCATAAGGTTTTTCATTGTGATTCTTGTGATTTTTTATATAACATGAGCTCTATTTAGCCTATCCCCTCATTGCTTATGATGCCTCTCCTCTAGCTTGTGGCTTGAAGATTGGTCTTTTTCCTCTGTTATTACTGCGCTGGCTTCTTGGCTTTATATTATTATTGTTGTTCTGCTCGGGAGCTAATTATTCCAGGTTACTACCTATTGGGTTGTTTTTAGATTGTTGGGCTATTCTATTTCCTGTCATGTTGGTATTATTTATTTCCATTTGGTTCCTTGCTCTATGGCCCGTATTTATGGGTGGACTTTGGTGGTTCCTAGTTATTGGCACTTTCTTGGTTGGTATATGATTCACCTTTCAGGATCTTTATTTGTTTTGATATATATGGTGCTCTGCTTTATGTTTATAGGTTTCTTTTTTGTGCAGGTCTGTGTATTTCTTATTTTTTTTGGACAGGGAATTCATGCTGATCGTCGTTTCTTTGCTGCTCTCCATTTTTGGGAGCCCTTGTTTGTGCACCATAGATTGTACTTCTGTGTAGTAGGGATCTTGAGCTCATAGGTTTTTTTTTTTTTGCCTTGTAGCTTTTGCGAGCAGTAATGAGCTCGAGGTCTCTTTAAGGACCCTGTAATCCTATTTTTAATAAACGCATTCTCCCCTTTGTAGGTTTCCCAAAAAAAAAGGCTTCTAGTGGAAATTGATAGTTTGTTAGGGATGTTAAGCACTTGTGAAGTAGCCCAAAGATAACTAAGAGGGGGGGGGGGGGGGGGGGGGGGGGTGAATTGGTATTTTAAAATTTTATTAATCAAAAACACAATCTTAAATCAAATAAATATTCACTACAACAAAATCGACGTGCAAAAATTAAATGCGAAAAAGTTGTAAGAAAGAATATACATAAATTTATAATGCTTCAGTCAACATGACCTATGTCCACTCCCCGAAGCCTATCCTTCGGGTATTGCACTAAACTCAGTGACTCTCCTTTTGCTCCCACAGCAAGGCGGAGAAGCCTGTGCAAACCTCCTTTCCACTAACACCGCGTAGGAAGAGAACCCAAATTCTTTTGCTTCCTCTTGAAGCAGGCAGAGAACCTGACTCCTTTCACTTCCTCCTAAAGAAGGCATAGAACCTTAATAGATTGCTAAAGTAGACCTCTCTCGAACCTCTAAGGAACCAGGGACGATAACTAGATAAGAAGACTCAGATCCTTGATTGTAGTAACCTTTATGAAACCCCTCAAAAAAAAAATCCCCCTCACAAAATCCTCTCTCTCTCTCCCAATCTCTCCCTCTCCTCTTGGCTCTCTCAGGTCAAGACAATAGGAAATGATGCAATCTTGGGTAAAAATGAGGTCTTAAATAGAAGAGCTTTAGATTTACTCTTAATTACAACAAACCGACAATATCGTCCAGAATAATATTCATATGATCCTATATGATTAGTTCAAATCATTGAGTATCATCCTGAACATCGCCCTGATTACATTTCTAGAGTATGCAAAAGTAGACTGATCGGCCAGGATGATTTCACGATCATCTCGGCCGATTAGTTCAAAATGAAAAATATTGTCTATTACATTGTCCCGAATGCATGTCTGGACTATGAAAAAAAATTGATCATCCAGAATGATTTGGGATCATCCTGGATGATTAATGCAAAATAATACACATAATCCAAAACATCGTTCTTGTCTTCTAGGTAGAAACTAAGGTTTGTTTAACTGATCGTCCCGGACAATCCAGCGATCGTCCAGGACGATATGATCATGAAATCAAACCTTAATTTCTTTCCTTAATTACTAAATTAATTTAGGCATAATTATACTTCATCGTCTAAGATGAAATCTTGGATGATGTTTAAAATTAAAACATGCCTAAAAAAATCTGGCGACTGGTTCTTTCTGATTTGAGCCTATCTTCCCAGATGATGCAAATATCATCCAAGATTTTCTTAATTGTAACTGCCTTAACCAAGATGCCCTAATTAGGGTTTTTTATTTTGACTAATTGTCCAGGACAACTTTTATCATCCCGAATGATGTGATCAAAAAATAAAAAACTCAAAAAACAAATAGAGTTTTTCTCTGAGTGTTTGTGTGCAAGGTTACTTAGCATTAGGACTCACTTTGTTTATAATTAACTCAAGAAATGGTGAAAACCAACTTAATAATAGTTTACAGACAGACTTAATCCTAATCTACCCAATCTTGAGCTGGCATGATTTGCAATTAGCCTTTGTGGACCTAAAATGCATGTTAGCAGGCAAGGCAGTTGTTGAAAAATATAAGTATAAAAAATATTTGCTATAATCAAAATTATATTTCTTGGAATCAAATCCACAATAATCTCCCCCTTTTTAATGATGACAAATAAAATAACCATTTTAATAAAAAAAGTATATCAATAAGTTTAAATTTTATTAAAATAAAACACTAAATATAAAATAGTACAATAAAACACTATTATTACTCCCCTTTTTGACATCACAAAAAGGAGGACGAAAAGAGAAAAGAAGCAAAATAGAAACTATAAAATAGAAGTAAACTACATCATTAAAAAATGACACCATAAAAATAAACTAAAAGAAGGATGGCCTCTAATATCAGAAGGGGGTGGTGGTGGTGGCTGAAAGAAACTAGAAAGAGTACTAAACTACTCCCCAAACCAGGCCATGTTTTAGTCATGCTGGCGCTATTGGTGAGCCACGTATGAGTCAAAATAAGCAACATCCTATATATATTGTTGCTCCTATACAAAAACGTAGAAGTTGAACTGTACCTCACACTGGTCAAATCGCTCTACCAGCTGATCCACCTGAGAGTGCTGGCGGAGTAGAGCAGGTGCAGGAACAGGTGCAGGAGGCACCTCCTCCTCAGCTTCCTCATACTCCGGGTGGTGATGAGTACTATGAAGAATATGGAAACAGTTATTGGCGTAGAAGGCAATCTGAAAGTTCCATGGGGTAGGGTTCTGAAGGTTATATTTTGATTCCAAAACATAAGCTATGAGGTGTCCAAGGGTAAGGTTAGGCTTCTTTCTATGTCCTGGATCTTTAATGCTTGTAAGGTGCTCAATGTAGTAGAAAAATGAGATCAGTAGCATTAAATTCATTGTGGGCCTTGATGTAAAAAATGGTGATCAAAAGGAGTAGAGTGATATGGACATGATCACCAGCTTTTGGAATCACTGAGGTATAAAGGACATGTTGGATTGTCCTAGCTGTTAAGAGAGTTGCTATTTACATGTTTTACATTATTGCAAATTGTATAGTTTTGATAATTCCAAATATTTTTTTTTTAAGTTTTGTTATCTCCTAACACTTTTTGGAAGATTTGTTTTCGCTCTTGTTTGAACTAACATTTCAGGAAATTCAAACTCCAGTCTAATGATGACTTCAAATCAAACTCAGCATAAGATAGTTTATAAATTAAAGCTTATATTATTCTTTGCATTGAGTTTGAGAGGGAGTGATTGTAATTATGTAAACACACACACACACACTTAAGGAGATCTTAAAAAAAATTATACTGATCTTATGGGATGAACACAGTTTGTACTAGACAATCAAGTCAGTTATCTCCTCGAAAGAGTAATGGAACGAACAGGAAGCGAAGAAAATTTTTTTAAGTCCTGATTGTCCAGGACAAATTTCCTATTCATCCAAGTACGAAATGGGCTATGGAAAATTTTTGTTCAGATGAAATTCATATTCGTGGAAGGACAAAATGCTCTCTGAAAAATTTTCGTCCAGAAGAACTCTAATTCGTCCCAGCACGAAAGGTCCTCTTGAAAATTTTCATTCAGATGAAATCCATATTCGTGCTAGGATGAAATGCTCTCTGGAAAATTTTAGTCCAGACGAACTCCAATTCATCCCAGGATGAACTGTCCTCTGTAAAAATTTTGTCCAGATGAACTAATATTCATCCCAGGATGAAGCGAACCGACTCTTGAAAATTTGGTAACTTCCTGCAGATTTTTGAACCGACCTATGGTATAACCTTTCGTACCAGATTAACCTTGTTCGTATGGAACGATCAACATGTACGAAGTCAGTTTGTACCACTATACATTGGGTTCGTTTCCAACTGAATTAAGTAATATCATCTGGGACAATCCACGATCGTACGGGATGATCCACGATCGTACAGGACGATCCACTGCTGACAGACTTAAATTTTAGCAGTTTTTGGACAATTTTTTGTGTCTTTCCTATATAAAGTTCAATATAAATTTCCACTTAATCTTTTTGACTGCTGATCTTCATGCCAATTGAAAGGAGAGTCAAGGAGAGAGTGTGAGAGAGTGTTTGAAGGAGAATTCTTACTACTAGAGAGTAAAGGTTTCACTTGATACTCAAAGGTAAGAATCTCTACTTTTGGTTTTTAATTACTTCACTGTTTTCTCTCTTCCTTGTAGATTTCTTATGAAAAAGATCAGTCAAAAAGATCTGGTTCTCTGTCTACACTTAGAGAGTGTGAACAACTGAAGGGTTCTCTGCCCACACTTGGAGAGTGTGAACAGCTACCCACACTTTAAGAGTGTGAACAGCCGAAGGGTTCTCTACCCACACTAGCAGAGTGTGAAAGGATGAAGGGTTCTCTGCCTACACCGGGAGAGTGTGAAAGGATGAATGGTTCTCTGCCAACATTGGGAAGAGTGTAAAAGGATGACGGTTCTCTGCCATACCGGGTAATGGTGGAAGAGAGTTTTGTAAAGGCTTCTCCGCCTTGCTGTGGGTGCAAAAAGAGAGTCACTTGTGGTATTAGTGCAATACTCGGGCGGTGCCTCCAAAGATTGGATTTATGTCATATTTGACCGAATCACTATAAATCGTGTGTCTTTTATTTTTCTGCTGCTTTTTATTTTTGTTTTACTGTTTCTAACTTGTGGTTGAAAAATGTTTTCTATAAAATTTACTAAAGTTAATTTTCTCGGTTCTAAATTTTGAAGAGGGATAAATTTTTTAAATACCAATTCACCCCCCTCTTGGTTTGCCGCTGGGGCATAAGCTTAGGTTTAACAACCTAATTCATATTGATCAAGTATCAACAAGTGGTATCAGAGCTTTATTTCAAAATCATAAGTTTAGAATACTTTTTGATTAACGTAGATGGCTATATTTGAATATCAAAATACACCTGAGGTTTACTATATAACTAAAACTCCATTGTTTGACAATATTCCTTTTGTTTTTTGGAAAACACGCATGTCTACATTTTTACAGTCACTTGATTATCATATGTGGATCTTAGTTCAGGAAGGGTATACAAAACCAACTAGACTAGATGACGAAGTCAGAGTTGAAACACCTTTTATGGACTGGACAGTAGAAGAATGTGACTTAGTACAACTAAACGCCAAATGCTTGAATAGTTTCTTTTGTGCACTTAAATCAGAAGATTAGATGCGGGTTTTTACTTGCAAGAGTGGAAAGGACATATGGGATAGACTTTGTATAATATATGAGGGGACTAATGATGTTAAGCAATCTAGAATTAATATCTTGTTCCATGATTATGAACTATTTCACATGAAATCTAATGAATCTGTTTCAGATATGTACACAAGATTCACACAAATAGTCATCTCTTTACATGCATTAGGTAGGGAACTAACGAATGCTAAAATGGTTAATAAGATTCTTCGTTGTTTACCTACTGCTTATGATGCTAAAATTACTACTATTACAGAGTCTAAAGATCTAAACATTTACTCTATTGATAATCTTCTTGGTTTGCTAATTACTTACGAGCAAGGAGTTAACCAAAGAAAGATTGATACAGGTGAACCACGAAAGGAGAAGAACATAGCACTGAAAGTGGAGGAGTTTGAGAGTGCACACTCATAACCTAAGGATCAAGACGGCATCGCATTGATGACTAGACAATTTAGAAGCTTTCTAGGTAAATTCAATAGAAATGTCAAGGTTTCAAATAATATGATTTGCTATGAGTGCAAGAAATATGGACATATTAAGATAGATTGCCCGAAACTTAAAGCCACTCCTAGCAAGGAGAAGATAGAAGAGAAACCATTTGTGAAGAAGGGCAAGAAGAAATTCCAAAGAGCTTTTTGGGTGGACTCAGCTTTGGATTCGTTAGAGATAGAAAAGGAAGAGGAAGTCACTAATCTGTGCTTAATGGCCGATAGTCTTGATCAGTCAGATCAAGAAGAGGGTCGCTCTCACACAAGACCTTGTGAGAGAATATGGTACCTGGACAGCAAATGTTCAAAGCATATGACTGGAGATACTACACAATTCATATCGCTATAAGCCAGGAATGGAGACAAGGTTACACTTGGAGATAACACCATAGGGAAAGTGATTGGGAGAGGTATGATTGAAAATATAAAGAATTTTTATATTAAAAATGTGTTATTGGTTGGCTTAAAGCATAATTTGTTAAGTATAAGCCAACTATGTGACAAAGGATATTGTGTAAAAGTTTTTCCTGCTAGCTGCATTTTAAGCCAAAATGTTAATGATATTTTGAATGGTAAAAGGGTAAATAATAATTATATGCTAGATTTGAATTGCATTCAAACTCCTACTACTTTTTGTTTAAAAACTATTTATGATGAGTCATAGCTTTGGCATAGGAGACTTTGTCATTCTAGCATGAAAAACGTTAGGAGAATTACCCAAAAGAACTTAGTGAGAGGTATACCAAAACTAGAGTTTACTAAGGACCACCTTTGTGATGCATGTCAATTAGAAAAGCAAGTGAAATCCTCTTTTCAATCCAATAAGATTCTTAGAAGTAGTAAACCATTGGAGATTTATATATGGATCTTTTTAGACCAGTTGGAATAGTAAGTCTATGAGGGAAGGTATACAGATTTGTGATTATGGATGATTAGTCAAGATTCACATGGGTTAGATTTCTATTTCATAAGAGTGAATCATTTGAGGAATATAAAAAATTTTGACTTAGATTCAAAGAAAACTTGGGTGTGAAATCATGACTATACAAAGTGATCATGGAGGAAAATTTGAAAATAAAAGATTTGAGAATATTTTTAAGGAGAAAGGAATTGATCATAATTTTTCTGCACCTAGAACCCCTCAGCAGAATGGGGTAGTTGAAAGGAAACAGAACATAAATTCAGTTGGATAAGGACCCTAAGGGAAAATCTATTGATCAAAAGAAATTTAGAGGAATAATTGGATCTTTACTTTACTTTACAACTAGCCGGCTCGATATCATGTTTAGTGTTTGTTTGTGTGCTAGATTTCAATAAGATCCAAAAGAATCACATTTGACAGCAGTAAAAAGAATTCTAAGATATCTGTTAGAAACTCAGAACTTAAGAATTTGGTATAATAAGTTTAGCTCTTCATTTGAGATAATTGGTTATTCCGATTCTGACTTTATAGGTTGTAGGGTGGATAGAAAGAGCACTTCTAGAACATGTCAGTTTATTGAAAATTCTTTAGTCTCTTGGTCCAGTAGAAAATAAAATTCATTAGCCCTATCTACTACAGAAGCTGAATATATTACATTAGGAAGTTGTGTGGCACAAGTACTTTGGTTGAAACAACAGTTGATTGATTAACAATTAACTTAGGCACTATACTAATTTATTGTGATAACACTAGTGCTATTTATATTTCTAAAATTCATATTCAATATTCAAGAACCAAATATATAGACATAAGACATCATTTCATAAGGGATCATGTATCCAAAGGAGAAATTGAACTTACTCATATTTCTATTGAAAATCAACTTGCAGACATTTTTATAAAACCTTTAGCCTTTAATATTTTCAGTGCATTAAGAACAAGGCTTGGAGCAATTTATTTGAATGCTTAATTAAAAATGTTTTCTACAACATTGATATGTGTTTTCTTGTTAATGTATTTGTGTGTTTTTATGATTTTGTTCTCTCTTGTGTTTGTGATTTTCTGTATTTGAGTTTTTGTTTTTGTGATTTTATGCATTTTTTTTGTGTTTGTGTTTTAGTTTTTTTAGTGCATATTTTAAAAAAATTTAAGTGACAATCGTCTGGGACGAAATGTTTTCGTACAGGACGAATTGTGTAGTGTGTCAAACTGTCTGATTTTGAACTGTTTGTGTGCAGTTTTTTCAGTTTTTAATTTTCACATCATCTGTACGACCGTCTAGGTCAAAATTATTCAAACGACGGGATGATTGAATGACAGTTAAACGGATAAGGTAGTCTTTAATGATATATTTCGTACGTACGAACCTTTGGTTCTTCCAGACGAACATATGTCGGTTCGATGTAGGGGACGATTTCAACTGCCATTAAAATGATCATAAGTTTTGATGGTCCAAGACGAACACGTGTTCGTCTGTATGATCGTTTTCGTCAAAAGTCTGTACGGAAGGATGCTTCGTAAGTTCTGTGATTACAAAAAGCCATTTTATTTTGGACTCATTCATTCGTCCATATGAATTTTTTCGTACGAGACGAACGTAAATTTTGTCTGTACGAACTATCATTTTTCAATAAATTGGAGGGCTTTTGAACTCAATAGTCATCTCTCACACATCACTTTCAAAACCTTTCATCCTTTAGATCATTTTCAATGGCAAGTTCAAGCAAGCGACAAAAGACTCTAGCCAAGGGACCACGTAGAAACTCTTCCGATAACTTTCTTTCCAAAGCCAATGAAGAGTCTTTTCCTAGATTCGTCCGTTAAGATCACCCCCTCTAGAATTCTTATCCACGATCAACTGACCTTTATGGTAATGAACTTGTTTGCTTCAACTCAGTTTGGTTTCATCCTCACACTAGTTTATCTCTATAACAAAGAAACCTTTCTCTATTTCCTGGCAAACATGTACTTCAACTCCGACTATTCTGTAATCTGTTCCTATGTCTTTAAGAAAAAAGTTGAAATCACCAAGTCTGACCTAGGAATCTTTTTAAACTTAAGAACTGAGGGAACTAGAGCACATACCTTGACCACCACTTATGAATAAGAATGTTCTAAAATTAATACAGTGATTAGACAAATCATTTTTAACGAGCATATGCCTAAAGTATCCAGTCTCTTTTGTAATGCTCGTATCATCCATCATGTTCTTAGAACTTCTATAATTCATAAAGATGGTGATAAAATTAACATTACTCCTCTTCTTTCTATGGAAACCTACTTGATTATGACTAAACAACCTATAGATGAAGCCCAACTAATCCTTGACCATCTTTATGGACTCTCTAAAATTGGTCATGTCGAACATAAAAGAAAGAAGAACATTGCCTTAGGACATCTAATTGCCTACATTCTGGAGAAGAAATAAAATTGGTTCATCCTGATCAAGATTTTGAAGAACTGCTCTACTACAATGACGGATCATTTAGAGCAATTTTCAATAAAGATGAACTAAGTAAAATGCATGTCATTAGTGATACTGAGGAAGAACATGAAGCTGCACCTGCATCTGCTAATGAACCAAATTATCAAGATTTGGTTCAAAGATTTAACCATTTAGAGACTCACTTTTATCAAAGGTTTGGTCGAATTGAAGCTCATATGCTACAGCAGGATATGCAGTACACTCAAGATATGAGATTTATGCGAGAACATATAAACGATATAAATTCCAATATGCTAATGATGAGTAGCTATTTCAACTTCTTCGGTGCTGCACCTCCTCCTCCAAATTAGGGTCCATTAGAATGATTTCATGTACTTGATTATGTTTTTTCTTTAGTTGAAGTGTTAGTTTTGTGATTTAGGAAAATGTGATGTATTTTCTTTTCATTAGATATTTTTCTTTTTTAATCTTATATCATATTGATATCATTTGCTGAGATTGTAATATCCTTTATTTTGATATCAATATAAGTTATCCTGTTTTGGATTTAATCTTGTTTTTGATACGTGTGTTAGCCCATATGACAATCGTTATAATTTTTTATCTTAAGAGTGCTATACTTTGAAATGCAAGTTAAAATTAAATTTATTAGAAAATTTAATTTTTCTAAATTTAAGTTTTGCTTATAACTTGATGAAATTAAGATTGTCAATTTCATGTCTCTTATTTAGACTGCATTAATGTCTAATATTATTATTCCAATTGTTATATTTTCTTATTTTGTATTTCACTTATAAATAAATATTTATTCACTTAGAAAAATTTGAAATTTTTTATTATTGATTTTGGAAAGAATACTATTACTCTTGAAAAATGTACAAGTATACCAAAAATCAAAAGGAATGCGCAAAGGTTCGTAATTTAAAAAAGAGGCACAAAATAAGCCCACAAGTGAAAATATGCATAAAAATGTGCCACAAATTTGAAAAAGATGCGCAAAGCGCCACATGTGGTAGTTAATTTTTTCCAAAATCTTTTAATCTCTTAATTCAAATTGATCTTCAATACATTTATGTTCCATATTGAAATTTGAAATATACAAATTTTCTATTCATCCTTTTTGCAATTATTTTCTCTATCTAGTGTCTAAATCGACTCATATTTTTGATATATACTTTTTATTATCAATGTTATATCTCTTCTTAAATCCTATAAATTACTATGATTTGCCTAATGTTTTGATTTTATTGGCAAAATTTATTTCAATCACTTTAAAGGATTAATTATCAAAAGATTATCATATGACTGCTTACATTTATGGTCTTTTTCTTCTTCTCTTTTTGTTGTTGTCAAAAAGTGGGAGAAAATATTGTTTGGTCATATCTTTTCATAACTCTTATCTTTTTGTATCCTTGTTCGTATCGTATTTCTGTTTCGTAGTATTATTTTTGTTGCATTTTAAAGTTTTTTAAGAAAAAGGAGAGATAAAATTGTTATGCAAAGCCTCCTTATTTTCAAATGTTCATCAATTTAGGGGGAGTTTAGGACATTCTTAAAATTTGAAAATTATACAAACAATAATTGTTTTGTCATCATAAAAAAGGGGGAGATTGTTAAGAGAGTTGCTATTTACATGTTTTACATTCTTGCAACTTGTATAGTTTTAATGATTCCAAATATTATTGTTTTAAGCATTGCGATCTCCTAACACTTTTTGGAAGATTTGTTTTTGCTCTTGTGTGGACTAACATTTATGGAAATTCAAACTCCAGACTAATGACGACTTCAAATCAATTCATCATAAGATAGTTTGTAAATTGAAGCTTGTATTTTTCTTTGCATTGAGTTTGAGAGGGAGTGATTATAATTGTGTAAATACACACACAAAGTTAAGGAGATCTTAAAAAAAATTATACTGATCATACAGGATGAACACTGTTCGTACGGGACGATCAAGTCAGTTATCTCCTCGGAAGAGCAATGGAATGAAAAGGAAGCGAAGAAAAATTTTCTAAGTCCTGATTGTCCAGTACGAATTTCCTATTCGTCCCAATACGAAATGGGCTCTGGAAAAGTTTCATTCTGATGAAATTCATATTCGTGCCAGGATGAAATGCTCTCTGGAAAATTTTCGTCCAGACGAACTCCAATTCGTCCTAGGACGAAATGTCCTCTAGAAAATTTTTGTTCAGAAGAAATCCATATTCGTTTCAGGACAAAATGCACTCTGAAAAATTTTTGTCGAGACGAACTCCAATTCATCCCAATAAGAAATGTCCTCTGTAAAAATTTTGTCCAGACGAACTAATATTCGTCCCAGGACGAAGCGAACCGACTCTTGAAAATTTAGCAACTTCCTGCAGATTTCAGAACCGACCTATGGTATAACTGTTCGTACCAGATGAACCTTGTTCGTATAGGATGATCAACATGTACAAAGTCAGTTCGTACCACTATACATTGGGTTTGTTTCCAACTGAATTAAGTAACATCATCCGGGATGATCCACGATCATACGGGACGATCCACTGCTGACAGACTTGAGTTATAGCTATTTTTGGAAGATTTTTTGTGTCTTTCCTATATAAAGTCCAATATAAACGACCACTTAGTTTTTTTTACTATTGATCTTCGTGCCAATTAAAAGGAGAGACAAGGAGAGAGTGTGAGAGAGTGTTTGAAGGAGAATTCTTACTACTGGAGCATGAAGGTTTCACTTGATACTCAAAGGTAAGAGTCTCTACTTTTGGTTTTTGATTACTTCACTCTTTTTTCTCTTCCTTCTAGATTTCTTGTGAAGAAGTCTGTCAAGGAGATCGGGTTCTCTGCCGACACTTGGAGAGCGTGAACAGCAGAAGGTTTCTCTGTCCACACTTGGAGAGTGTGAACAGCCGAATGGTTTTCTACCCACACTAGGAGAGTGTGAAAGGATGAAGGGTTCTCTTCCTACATTGGGAGAGTGTGAAAGGATGAATAGTTCTTTACCAACACTAGGAAGAGTGTAAAAGGACGACGGTTCTCTACCGTACCGGGTAGTGGTGGAAGAGTGTTTTGTAAAGGCTTCTCTGCCTTGTTGTGGGTGCAAAAGGAGAGTTACTAGTGGTATTAGTGCAATACTCGGAGGGTGCCTCCGAGGACTGGTTGTAGGTCATTTTTAACCGAACCACTATAAATCTCATGTCTTTTATTTTTTCGCTGCATTTTATTTTTGTTTTACTGTTTCTAACTTATAGTTGAAAAATGTTTTCTAGAAAATTCACTAAAGTTAATTTTCTCGGTTCTAAATTTTGAAGAGGGATAAAATTTTTTAATTACCAATTCACCCCGCTCTTGGTTAGCCGCTGGGACATAAACTTAGGTTTAACAACCTAATTCATATTGATCAAGTATCAACACTAGCAGCTTTGAGTAAGCTACTAGACTGCCCAACATTATAGGAGATAGGAGAATTTCTAAGAAAGTGATTGGCTAGATCCCAGTCATGTGTCATGAGTATCCGCTGTCTAGGTACCACATGCTCTCATAAGGCCTTTTATGAGAGCAAGCCTATAAAATCATCAAAAGTCATATTTAGGAACCCAAAAAAGTTTGGGTCCCTTCTTATGAAAAGAAGAATGCAATGCATATGTGTTATGTTGTGAATCATGCAATTTGGATCTCCACACCAATGTGTACTATGGTGAATAGTGCAAGTGTGTGAAATATGTCCAAATATGTCCCAATGTGTACTATGGTGAACAGTGCAAGTGTGTGAAATATGTCCAAATAAATTTAACCATTAAAAATATTTCCTTAAATTAACTTCAACCCTTGGTCCACTCTTTCAATCAGAATGTGTGTATTATCTACCATATCATTCGAACCTCAATCATCCCTAATGTTGGAGATTGTGTAAATAATACCCCACTTTTTTCTTTGGTTACCTAGTTTATTATGTTTAAAGAAAAATTTGATGAATCTCAAATAATCATTGATTACATTCAAGATCATACTCCAATTTTCTATCCTTCCACCAGAAGGAAGAAAAATAAAAATGGGGAAGATTGTTACAATTTAAGATCCCTAGCATATTATTTTGATAATAACAAATATTATTTATTAAATTTTTATTTCTCCTAACATATGTATTACATATTTTTTCAGTGTGTACTAATATTTCAACTATATCATCACTGCTCAAGAATGATTAATGCTCAAGTTTGGGTGGAATTGGATATTTTTTGAAAGAGCCTCTATTTTCCATTTCTTTTAATTTATATTTCTTGAGTTAGGACATGTAAGGGTATATGATAAATTTGTGTCCACATACATGCATACACGTGAGTGAGAAAATTGAGTTAAAGTTTTTTTAGCTAATTGTACCATACAATTTAGATCATATTGTACGATTTGGTATATAAAAATCAACTTTAATGACTAATTTTATAATTTGTGCTTATAAATGAATCATATTGTATGATGTAGATCGTACTAAATAATTCTTTTGTGTCAAGAAACCATAGTCAATACATGATATATGTAAGTATTTTAAAAATTGATTTTTGAACTAATTGTACTATACAACCTTAATCATAATACAATATCTTTATAATCTTACTTAAAGTAATATCCATGATTAGTTAGTTAAATTATGGTTTAATAAATATGATTAATCATAGTGTATTATATAGATAATATTGTATGATTTATAGAGATGAAATTTGATTGTCTCAGATATCATATTGAACAAAACTTTATTTTTTTGGATTGTACAGTATGATCTTAATCCTAATGGACAAACCCTTGACCTTTTAACTAAACATACAGTGAAATATAAATCAAATTGGATGATTGATAGAGGTGAATTCAAATCATCTTGGAGATCATCCTATAGGAATAAAAGGAAATTAAATTGGTTGTGTTGTATGAACATCCAATCATACTATATGATAACTTCAAAGAAATTAAGTAGTTCATATAAATGATTATTCCATTGTATAGGATGAAACCTTATTTTAAACTAATCATATTGTATAAACCTAGATCATACTCTATGAATATTGATAATTTAATTGAAAATTTAAGGGTTTTTTTTTTAACTTGTACTTAAGCAATTTAAATATGAGTGTTTGAAGAGGTTGTAAGAACTCAACTAACCTTATGTGCTCTAAGAGGGGGAAGGTGAATTGGTACATTAAAAACCACTAAAAAAGACCTTCCTTTCTTTGTTTTAAGAATATCATAATTTTTTAAAACGACTTCAACCAAACACATTTTGGTGGAGAAGACCTTACAAATCTATTGCACTAACACTAAATTGATTGTCCTTTTACCATAGGAATAAGGTGGAGAAGCCATTATAAATCATTTGCACCAAACCCAGTGTGGTGGAGAATTGAAAGCTATGTCACCCTTTTAATGGTGGCAAAGAACCTTCATTCATTTTTAACCATCCATGTGAAGGAAGAAAGCCCATGAAATTTGTTTCACCCTCCTAATGATGGCAGAGAACCTTTTTCACTCTCATGGAGAAGGAAGAGTAACAAAAGAATATTTTTACCCTCCTGGTCATGGTAGAAAACCTTCAAACCTTTTTAACCCTCTTGGTGAATGAAGAGTACCCATGACCTTTGACTTTGAAGTTTCTCTCTAAGATTAACTCCAATAACAACCCTGTTGGTGAATGAAGAGTACCCATGACCTTTGAATTTGAACTTTCTCTCCTAAGAGTAACTCCAATAACACACCAAGGCCACTGAAGGAAGTAAAGTGAAAGGTTGCTTGAAGTAACCATTTGAATACCCCTCATACTCTTTCTCCTTCGTGCACAACCTCACATTCTCCCTCTCTAAGCACAAAGCTCTCTCAAGAATTCTCCCTCAGAGTTCCTTCAATAGCCAATAGTCTTACTTGAGACTAGATTGATTTTCTTAAGTACAAGGCTTTAGAAAATCCTAAATTTCTAATTAAGTCATTACTATTCATATAGTATAATATGATGGAACAATCATTCAAATGAAATAAAAAGAAATAAAAAAATAAAAAAAAATCATTCGAATGAAATGTTCAACTTCTGTATACTTATAATACAATATGATTGAATGTTTGTCTGGTATGGTTAGTTCAATTTTCATTTGTTCGTATATGATGATTTATAGGATGCTTAGAAAACATCTTTAGCAATCAACCAATATTATTTACATCATATAGTATGATGAGTTTAAGCATAAAGGGTTCATAAATTTTGAAAAACATTATACTATATGTTTAGTTCAAAAATAAATGTTTTTGTTAATACGATAGCCAGGATGATCTATTTCATCTTTATATGTCGTACAGTATAATCTACATTATATAATATGATTAGCCATATTTATTAAAACTTGAATTAACTAACTAGTCACATAGAATAATTTAAGTAAGATTTTAAATTTCATATAGTATGATTAATTCAAAATATAATTTTTAAAATACTTAAATTATCTAGGAATTAAGGTTTTCTGATGGAAATAAAAAATACAGTATGAAATACATTGTATAATATGATTAGTTCATTAAATTAATTACATAATTAGCTATTAAACCTTTCTTTTAATATAACAAATCATATAGTACGATCATAATCATACAATATAATTAGTTCAAAAAAACTCAGCTCCCTTTTCTTATTAATTTTGTGTGTATACACGATCATCAATTTAGCATACACGCTTATATGGCCAGGCTCAAGAAATATAAAATAAAAAAAATAAAAATAGTCTTTTCAAAAACATCCTATTTTAGAAATCCATCCATTTTATAAAGTTTTTAGCCAATCATACAGTATGATTTGAAATTGTATAGTACTATTACAAAAATTAAAATCGACTAGATGATTTGTTAGGAAAGATGTCAAATCATACAGTATGATAAGTATCATACTAAACTATCTTTAAAAATTCCTCTTATCCAGAGGAGTCATCTGCATGACTTTTGACTAAATAGATTATAGAATATGAATTGGTGTTCTTACAATATGATATATGGGATGATCATATTTCATCTTTATCCATCGTACAGCACAATCTACATTATACAATACGATTACCCATATTTATTAAACCTCGATATAATTTACTAATCACAAGAAATAATTTAAGTAAGATTTTAAATATCATATATTATGAATAAGATCATATAGTATGATTAAAATTCAACTTTTAAAATACTTAAATTATCTGGTGGCTAGGGTTTCCTGGTGAAAGAAAATCATATAGTACGATGTATAGTACAATAATTTCATGAGCATTAATTTCAAAATTAGTTTTTTATCCTTTTTTTTTCTATATATTTGATTATATAGTATGATCATAATCATATAGTATAATTAGATAAAAAATCCCAAATCCCTTTTCTCACTTCCTTGTGCGTGTATAGATGGTCGCTAATTTAGCACACATACTTACATGGACAGACTTAAGAAATATAAAATAAATGAAATTAAAAATACATAATATTTAAAAAAAAACATCTTATTCTTCCTAGAATTCAGCCTTGAAAATTTTTTAGTAGTGTATGATGTACCTAAAATGTTATTATACACAAAAAATACAAACAATCCTAGGAGAAATAAAATTTCAATAAATAATATTTGTTATCATAAAAATCACAAGTTAGGGATCCTAGATTGCAAGAAAACTTGCCTAAAAAACCTTTGGTTGTCCTAAGAACTCTAAGAGAGAATTCTTGGGAGACCTCTTAAGCTTCAAGAGGGATAAGGTGAGGTTGTGCGTGATGGGGGAGTGTGAGGGATTTTTATCCGATTGCTCCAGGCAAGCTTGCACCTTGCTTCCACAAGTTATCATGGTAAGTTCTTGGAGTTGCTCTTAGGAAAGAAGCTTTAAGGTCAAGGGTTTTGAGTTCTTTGTCTTCATTATGAGTGTGAAAAGGATTGAAGGTTCTCTTCCATCACCAAAAGAGTGAGAAAGATTTCAAAGGTTCTCTACCATCACTAAAAGGATCAGAATGATTTCAAAGGTTTACTACTATCACAAGGAGGGTAATCTAGCTTTCAGTTCTCTATTGTGACAGGTTTGGTGGAAGTGAAAGGGCATCTCTACCTTACTATTAGAGCTAACCAGAGGAGAGTCGTTATAACATTATTGCATTACCCAGAGAAGACAACTCTAGGGAGTGTAAAATTTGTGAGGAGTGTTAAACCATAAAGAACTAGTCCCAAGGCTAACCAAAAGGCAGGGGCGTGAATTAATTATTTAAAAAAAATTAAAAAAAAAGAAAATATTTTGAAATCATTTTTTAATATTTAAAAATGAATGATTTATATGGAAGCAAAACTAATTTTAGAAAAACAACGAACACAGATTTTAACCACAAAAAAATCACAGAATAATGCAAAAATTAATTTTAAAAAAAGTAAATAGAAAAAACACACCAAATTTATCGTGGTTCAATCAACTTGGCCATTGTCCACTCCTTGGAGACTCCCTCTTAACGTATTGTACTAAATTGAAGAGACTCTCCATTTTCTCCCAGAGCAATGCAAAGAAGCTCTTACAAATCTTTTCACCAACTCAGTGAGGTAGAGAACCTTGAATCCTTTTAATCCTTCTAGGAGTAGACACAGAACCATGAATTCCATTTTCACTCATCTGGTGAAGGTAGAGAATCCAAGAATCTTTTTACTCACTCATGAAGTTGGCAGAGAACCTTGATCTAATGTTGATGAAGATCTCCCTAGAGCTACCAAGGAACTAGAGAAGCAACTTGAGGAAGACAATGAACACCTTATTTTGAGCAACCTTTGGAAATTCCTCACAACTCCCCCTCATAAGGATATATATCTATCTCTCAAGCTCTCTGTCATCCTTCTTTAAGCACTCTTTCAAATATCCTCCAAAGTAAAAGTATATCATAAGAGATAGATGAGAGGTCTTAAATAAATAGCCTTAAAAGAATCCCTAAATTTTAACTTGATTGCAAAGATCATCCAGTATGATCGACAAATCATCCTATATAATTATTACAAAATAACCCTTTCATCATGGATTATCACCTTTTCCATGTACAATTAGTATAAGTATTTATAAAGATTATCAAGTATGATCCTGCAATTGTCCGGTATGATTAAATCGAGATACTATATTGTTCATCCAGCATGACATGGGACAATGGGTGATGATCTTCATATTGTTGTTGCAACCCTCTCGGAGCATCCAGTATAATTCTTCTAGATGATTAAAAGAAAATTATGGCTTTTCAACTTGGACGATAAGGGATCGACTTATAAAATATAATAGATCATCCAACATGATATTAGTGGATCATTCTATTTGATATTATTGATCAATCTAACCATAATTACTCCCCTAATCATTAGATCAATTTTGGCATAATTTCCATAAATAATCCAGGATGATATATATCATCCTATGTGATTAGATCAAAATTTGAAGAATAAAATATTACCTAATTTATGATTGGAGGCTATTTTTTACAATCTGAATTGTTCATCATGTATGATCATGAACCATCTTGTATGATTAGTTAAACAAGATTAATTTTAAGGGATGCACTAATTAAGGTTTTTGTTTTTAACTAATCATCAAGTATGATTAAAATTTCCCTATAAGATTATTTCAAAAAATAGAAAACCCTCTATCACACTAAATTACTCCCCCTTAATGTGTGTTTGCAAGGTTTCTTAGCTTGGGGTCCATCAGATATATGACTTAACTTAAGAAAGGTAAAAAGTACATTAAAAATAAAATTATAGATATGCACAATCCTTGTATACTTGATCTTTAACTGATTTGTATTATAATTAAAATTGTGGACCTTATAAGTTAGTAAGTAGAGCAACAAAATATATATGCAAGAATAGTAGTAGTAAAGCAATAATAATATTTGTTTTCATCAAAATCACTATGCTTAGGCCCAAATTTGTAATAATCTCTCCTTTTTTTTTATGATAAACATTCTTGTTAAAAAAATTTCAAAGTAAGAAAAATTTTGTTTTCCACTTTTCTTATTTTTAAAAGGATTAATGAGAAAAAAAAAAGAACAGAAATGGAACAAGTAAAATTCCACTAAAATATAAGCAAATAACACATTACAAAAAACATATTACTCCCCCTTTTGACGTCATAAAAAAAATACTAAACATAATAGAGTATAGAAAAGAAGACCAATAAAAACAAAAAAAAAGCACAGATAAATTAGAAAAAAGAAGAACCTTAATCTGTTGGAGGTGGTGGTGGTAACGGCTAAAAGTAATGGTGAAGATAGCTAAATTGCTCACCAAATTGGGATATAACCTGGTCATGCTACTACTACTGGGCTATGTATGCTTAAAACTGAGCTAAGTCCTGATCATGCTGCTGCTACTACTCACCTATGTTTGATTCAAACCTGGCTTCCCACTAGTCAACCTCTAAACTAGCTGATCTATCTGGGAGTGTTTGTGGATATGGGTAGGTATAGGAGTAGATCCTTCCTCTTCTATCATAGCCTCCTTAAGCACATGATAATGATGAGTACTATTGTGGACATGGAAGTAGTTATTTGAGTAGATAATTGGATGGTGATTAGGTGGGTTTGGATATTGAAGGTAGTAATTGGATTTGAGGATATAGGCAATGATATATCCTAAGGCTATATTTAGCTTTCTTTTATGGTTGGGTTCCCTAATGCTAGTTAGATGTTCAATAGAACATGTTAGAAGATCTGATCATTAAAATCTCGATGAGCCATTATGTAGTAGGTGGTGAGTGATAGGATGGGAGTAACATGATTTAGATCCCCAGCAATAGGAATAATTGAGGTGCAAAAAATGTTTTGGATGGTTTAGGTATCTTTCACTAAAGTATTGTTTGTATAGTCATAATAGAGGGCATTGGTTTCTCTAAGAAGGGTATTAGTAAGGCCCCAATTAAAATCAAGATCTAAATCCAAAATATGGATTGTGTCTCAAGTGGTGAATAGGTGAAGAAATTCATAAAATTCCTAATAGATGATTTCAAAAGGGCGTCTATTAATATATTATTAGAGTTCAATAGAGACTATTGGAGAATTTAAAAAGTAGTTCAAAATTGAATGGAAAAGTAAGTGTAAGAATAAAGCTAAGAGTGGTATGTGAAAATAGGTCAAGTACCTGATAGATCAAAGCCTCCTGATTGATAATTTTGGAGGTGTTAATCACAATAGATTTATAGCGGGTTTAAGAAGCTTCATCAACTGCTTCATTAAATCAGAAATCTATAGCACTCCTAGAAAAGCTGCCTATGAATGCACGAGATCTTTCACCACCAACCATTACTAAAGATCAAATTTTAAAGAAGGAAGAAGTGTTTGAGAATTGGAGTGAAGAAAACCTGGAGTTAGGCTATTTGTATTGATTTGAGAAAATCATCCAGGACAATCGTGAGATCATCCAAGATTATCATGTACAATAATTTCATCTAGATAATTAGTTAAAAACGTTAATCTTATCATCCAGGATGATTAGATATCATACTGGACAATTAGACACAGAGTAATCATCCTGAGGAATTAGCTAGTACAACTATTGAATAATTTGATCGTACAAGATATGTGTATCATTCAAAATGATGTGTAATAATGAATCAACCTAACATCAATCAAATCATCCAACCATTTCTGCCACATAGATTGTATAGGATGAAATGGGAATCATCCAGTACGAGAATCATCCACTATGATCAATAATATTTGGTTCAGATCAGCTATTGGATGTGATGTAATTAGAGTGGTGTATTTTTTGTTTAGAACATATAGAATGAAGTGGATCATCTTAGATGATGTGAGCAAAAAAAATTAGGAGATGGAATATGATGATCAGGACGATTTCAAAAGTAAAAATAAAAATAATAAAATATAAAATAACACCAAAAACAAAACAAACACTAGTGATAAATCAAAATAAAAGATCATTTCTTTGAATCGATCTACTCCAGTAAATGATAATTTTTTCTTGTAAGTAGATAAAAAATATGTAAGAAATGAATTAACAATGCTGAAATCTAGGAAGGGTAGAAAACTAATCTTGTTAACCCAAGCTCGGACTACTTACACATTAGAATTATTTTTAAGTAAAAATCTAATTCTGAAAAGAAATTAGATAAGAAAAGTGATCTATTGAAAGATCATTTTAGAGAAATATTTGATAGAATAATATTCCAAAGTAATCAACTAAAAATTATGATTTTCAAATTTTAAGTATTTGAAAATATCTAGTGGCACATGGATTCTTCTAAGATTTAAAGATTTGAAAGAGAAGAAAGCTTATTCCTTTGTGGGATCCTTTTGTGTCTCTTTTTTAGTTATCTGGTGTACTTTTCCAATCTTTTAATTTTTAATAAACTTTATTGTATCTAGCAATTATTTGGTGGTCATTGCACGTCTTTTTAGTTTTTTTTTGGGCTCATTGTTTGCCTCTTGTCATTTTTGCGAGCTGACTTCCTTTCCAAATCATTAAAGACTCTCAGTTATGAGATTATCTTCTAGATAAAAGAGAAGAAGAACTTGCTTTCTAATATAAGGAAGAGTAAACCACAAAATAGAAATATATCCATATGATAGATGCAATAACTTGATTCTGTAAACTTGAAAAAGTAATATAATGACTTTGAGCATCATTCAAATGAGATAAATTACTATAGGACGATAAAAATATATCTCAATTTCAAAATCTAATTTCTAATTTGAAAAATATTTTGCTTCAAAAGGAAAAATACACCGCTAAAGGAGTTAGTGGAAGAGAGACAATCATCAAATTTTCTCCCTTTAACTAATTTAGAGAAGCCAACCACTCTTTACTAATTTCTAAAGCCAAAAGTAAAAATAAATTCAATTGAGAATTCAAAATTTGGAGAGAGCATTGATTTGATTCCTTTTTTTATTTTTTATTTAAAATCATCAAAGGAAAACCATAAAAAATTAAGAACCTAAAACATAAACACATAAACATAAACTAACATAAAAAAAAAAAACTTCAGAAAACAAAAAATAATAATTTCTAGCATTAATATCTATTACACCTAATATGGTTTTTAAGATACTAAAAGTTTCAAATATTTGTGGTTTTTTAAGGATATCAACAAGTTGGTTTTCAATAGCTACATACTGTAGCTCTATGTCTCCTTAAGTAACTGGTCCTTAATGAAGTAGTGTCTTATGTCAATGTGTTTGGTCCTGGAGTGTTGGATTGGGTTCTTTTAAATGCAGATGGCACTAGTGTTACCACATAAGATTGAAATTTTGCCTATAGGTAATCCTAAATCTAGAATATATTTCTTTAACCATAGCACTTTGGCCACACAACTTCATAAGTCTATGTAGTCAACTTGGTAGTGTATAGGGTGACTGAGTTCTATTTTCTATTGAAGCAAGAGACTAAGGATTGTCCTATGAATTTATATGTCCTATAAGTGCTTTTCCTATCAACATGGCTTCTTGTAAAATTTGAATCATAATATCATATGATTTTAGAGGAGGTACTATACCTAGGGTACCATATTTTAAAGTTAGAGGTTCGTAAGAGATATGTAAGAATTTTCTTAACGGCAGCCAAGTGAGACTAATTTAGATCAGCCTAAAATTAGTAAAAAGGCAAACATTAAACATAATATCAGATATGCTAGTAGTCAAGTAAAGAAGAAATCTAATTATTCCTCTATATTTCTTTTGATCAATTAATTTTCCACCATATTCCTTATCTAATTGAATATGGAACTCATGGGAGTGTTGATTGGCTTAGCTTTATCCATTTCATATTTCTTAAGGATTTCCTTAATATATTTTGATTGATTAAGGAAATTTCCATCATCCTTTTTCCTTATGCTAAATCCAAGAAAGTAGGTTAGTTCCTCCCATCATACTCATCTCAAATTCCTTACTCAATGTTTTTGAAAACTCATCACATAGACTTTTTTCATAAGATCCAAACATAATATCATCAACATAAATTTGGACAATAACTAATTCATCTCCTACCTTTTTCAGAAACGTGGTGGTCACTATGCTCCCCTGAATAAAGGTTCTTTCTAGTAGGAATGTACTTAGCCTTTCATACCATATCCTGGGTGCTTATTTTAGTCCATGTAGTGCCTTTTTTTAATTTGAACACATGATTAGGAATTTATGAATTTTAAAAGCTAGGGGTTTGTTCAACATACACATGTTCTTTTATTACCCTATTCATAAAGGCACTCTTAACATCCATTTGGTAAAGTTTGAATCCCTTCTAATCTTGCTATAGAGAAAAGGCCTCTTCAAAGTGAATCCCTTATATTTGGTCATACCTCTTAGCCACCAATCTTGCCTTATTTCTCACCACAACAGAATCATTCATTTTAGTATTGAAAACCCACTTAGTTTCAACCACACTATAGCCCTTAGGTCTTTCAACTAGCTCCCAAACATCACTTCTTACAAATTGATTTAACTCTTCCTCTATGGCTAGGATCCAAAATTATTCAAATAGGGCTTGATTTATTTTAGTGGGTTTAGTAACTAAAAAGAAGAAAATGTGGTTTTCATCATTTCTAAGTCCTTGCCTAACTCCAACGCCTTCAGCTGGGTCTCCTAAAATCAGTTCTTTTGGATGACTCGAAGAATATCTCCATTCTCTAGGAAAAGTATTTTTAGGTTCTACCCTTTCCTCTAGATTTATAGATTATATTCCTTGGGTGACTTAGATTATTAGATTATTCAAATATAATATGAGTGGTCTTCTCAACTACCCGTGTTCTTTTATTGAAAACTCTATAGGATTTTCCAACAATTGAGTAACTTAGGAACACTCCATCAGACTTGGGGTAAATTTTCTAGTAGAGATTTCACATTATTTATAATGAATAATTTACATCTAAATACATGAATGATAGAAAGGTTAGGTCTCCTACCCTTAAGGATTTTATAGGATGCCCTGTTCAGCTTAGATCTAACATTTTCCCTATAAAGATTATAACTTGTTGTATTCATCGCTTCTACCCAAAAGTATTTAGGAAGTGGTATTCAGCTAACATGGCTCTACTAGCTTTTATCAGGTTCATGTTCCTCTATTTAGCTAACATTTTCTGCTAAGAGGTTCTAGGTGCTAAAATGTTGTGGTCTATCACTTACTCCTTATAAAAGATTGAAATTTTTTATTCTTAAATTCTTCATGTTGGTCATTATGAATGGTTAAAATTTCAGAACCTCGTTTCCTCCAAATCCAAGTGGAGAGTGATCAAAATTCCTTGAATGATTCACTTTTATGGGATAGGAATCTAACTCGAGTAAACCTCAAATAATCATTAATAATTTCATACCTAAAGACTTTCCCTCTTAAGCTTACAATGCTGGCAAGTCCAAAGAGATCCATGTGTAGAACTTCTACGGGTTTTCTAGTGTTTATGTCTTTAATTGAGTGGAAAGAGGTTGGACTTATTTCCCTAATTGGCGAGCATCACACAAGTGGTCTTTTGTGAACTCTAGTTTGGGAATTCCTCTCACTAAGTCTTTTTGAGTGATTTTCCTATGGTTTTTCATGCTTGCATGACATAATCTCCTATGTCATAACTAAGATTCATCAGAAATAATTTTTAGGCAAAAAGAAGTAGTGCGTTCAACATAGTTTAAATCAAGCATGTACATATTTTTAATTCTTTTTCCTTGGACCATAATTTTTCCATTTAAGCTAATCATGCAACTGGTAGATTAAAATTTAATGCTAAAACCTTTATCACAAAGTTGGCTTATGCTAAGTAGGTTATATTTCAAGCCATCTACCAGTAAAATATTTTTGATAATGAAATTTTTAGAGTTGCCAATTATACCTGATCCATCCACTATCCTAATGGTGTCATATCCAAGTGTTACCTTGTTTCCTGCCCTGACTTCCAGTAAAATGAACTTATTTACATGTTTTATAATGTTCCTTGAACATCCATTGTCAATTACCACATGCTCTCATAAGGCCTTCTGTGAGAGGACACCTAAAAAATCATTAAATTATAGATTTGGGAACCCAAATAGCTTGGGGTCCTAGCTTATGGAAAGAAGAATGAAATGTATTTATGTTATGCTAAGAATTTTAAACTTTTTGTCTCCACACCAACTGTGTTCTATAGTGAATGGTGCAAGTATGGGAGATATGTCCTAGCATGTCATAAGAAAAACATCTAACACCAAAGAAAGGGTTTACTAATCTAAGTTGGTTATGGTGCCTATTCCTAAGTTTGAATGATGCATGTTGAATTGATGGATTATAAAACTTATCCAGTGTAGGTGGTTTTTTATTTTCCTTAAAAGTAGTTAATTCAACATCTAAAAAGTTATTTGCATTTTCAAGAATTGATTTTTCTATTTTCAATGCATGCTCCAAACTATCTAAATCAAATACAAGAGTTTCTAAGATCTTGAACGCATTTTCTAGTTCAACATGTAATATTTTCAAGAAATCATGCTCTTTAGTTAAATCAAGATGCTTTTTATTCAAAGAGTCAAATTTATCTAACAAAGCCATATGATTGCTATCCAGAGTAGATTGATCTTTCCTTAGGATTTCATACCCTTTATGGAGCTTTAAAAAATTGATTTTGAGGCTAACATGTAATTTCATGATCTTCATATATAAATAATGATTTTTTTTCTAGAAACTTCAAGTAATTAGACATAGGTAAGCTTAAATACCTCATCTTGATTAGAGTGATCAAGATGATCATCTTCCATTAAGCACAGGTTTGTTACCTCCTCTTATGATTTAGTTTTAGAGGAGACTCATGTGAAGTCCACCCAAAAACACTTTTGGATAGTTTTCTTGTCCTTCTTGAACTTAGTTTTTTTCTTCACCCTTCTCCTTGCTTTGGTGAGCTTTAAGAGTTAGGCAATCAGACTTTAGATGCCATATCTTCATGCGTTAAAAAAAATAACATCAGAAGAAACTTTAGAATTTGTGTTATTCTTACCCTTATTCCATTTCTGATTATACTTTTGCTTTATCCTTAATAAGCTCATGATTTTCCTAGTTATTAAAGCAATGTCATCATTTTCAGAACTAGAAGAGTCATTGAGAGAATCATTGACCTTTAAGACTACAATTTTCTCCTTTTTCTTCTCATCTGTATCAAACTAACTTTGGTTCACTCCTTGCTTGTAAGCAATGAGTGATCCAAATAAGTTATCATTTGAATAAATAATAAGATTCTTAGATTCAGTAATGATAAAAATTTCTTCTTCAAAGGAAGAAGGTAAACATCTCGAAATCTTGTTAACTTTCAACATTTGTGAGTTCTCTTCTTAAGGCATATAGGGATGTAAAAATTTGTGTAAATCTAATATACATTTTAAAAGTAAATTCACTAGGTTTCATGCTGAAATGTTCATAATTATGAAGAAAAATGTTCGGCCTAGATTGTTTAACTTCCTTTGTTCCTTCAAAGTAATGCATAGTTTGTCCCATTTATCTTTACCATTTGTACAGGTGGGATGACGCATATAATCTTCAAATTTTATGGCACACAAAAATTAGTTAAAATATTTTGTATTTAGTTATGTTAAATCTTTATCATCAATAGTTTATTCCAAAAAAGGGATTTCAATTTTAACACCATTTACTAATCTAAAGGGAGCACAATAACCATTATGAACTAGCATCCACATACGATAATCAATTGATTACAAAATGGTGGATATGGGAGTTTTCTAAATATTAAAAGGAATATTATCAAAAAGAGGTGGTCTAGTAATTGAATATCGTTTCATGGTGTTTATATTTCTAAAGTTAGCAATATATCTTAATTCAAAAGTTTTTTTTTAGAACTTGATCTTATGAATCCAGCTTTGATACCACTTAAAAGTTTGTGAGGGGTGTTAACCCTAAAGTAGTCCTAAGGCTATCCAAGAGGGGGGAGAATTATTTATTTAAAAAATTTATTAACGAAAAAGAAAATCTTTATGAAAACTTTTCGAATATTTTAAAATAAATTATTTATGCGAAAGAAAAACAAATTTTATAATAATAAAGATCAGAGATATCAAACATTGAATAAATAACATAGTAATGTTGAAATTAAAAGCAAAAAAGTAAAAAGAAAGAACACACCAAAATTTATAGTGGTTTGGTCAACTTGACCTACGTCCACTCGTTGGAGACTCCCTTTCAAAGTATTGCACAAAACAGAAGTGTCTCTCCTTTTGCTACCACATCACGGTGGAGAAGCCCTTACAAACTCTTTTCATTGATTTGATGAGGCAAAGAATGTTGAATCCTTTTACTCCCTCCTGGAGTTGGCAGAGAACCTAGAAATACTTTTTCATCCTCCTGGTAAAGGAAGAGAACCTGATAATCCTTTTACTCCCTCCTAGAGTAAGTAGAGAATATTGATCTAATACTGATGAAGATCTCCCCAGGGCCACCAAGGAACCAGAGAAGGAACTTGAAGAAGATGATGAACACCTTACTTAGATCAACCTTTGTCTCGAGAAATAATTAAGAGAGCTTAAATGAAGAGCCTCAATTGAATCCCTAAATTTCAACTTGCTGATAAAGATCATCTAGTACAATCAACAGATCATCTTTTATAATTAGTACAAAATAGCCCTTTCAGCCATGTTGATCACCTTTACCCTGTACAATCAATACAAGTATGTTTACAAATCCTCCAGCATGTTTTTATGATTGTTCATCATATCAAAATCAATTTTTATATGAATTCTACATAAATGTCATCAGATGGGGTGCCGGTGAAATTGAATTCTGAATTAGGAGATGCTAATTCCCAAATTCTCACTAATTCCATTATTTTGAAAGTTATGGGGAAGAACATTATTTTTTCGATTTGTAGCATTAAACTCCGGAGGCAATGGAATAAATTTGGTAATTTGTATTTGACTTCCTTGGGATTGAATTGGATTCTTTGTTCTTTCAAGACTCCTGAAGCCATGGAAGAAGTTCTCAGTGGTGGCCCGTGGTACATTGGTGGTCATATTATAGGATTGGACAAATAGTCGCCTCTCTTCTCACCTTTAACCCTTAAAGGTTTATCAGTACCCGTTTGGATCCATTTTCCACTTCTGCCATTATATTGCTGAGATGAAGTCAATATTGCTAAGATTGCTTCAAGAATAGGTACACCAATGTATTCGGATGGTAACTCTTTTAAATGGAGTAAGAAGGAATTTGCTCATTTTTGTGTCTGTATTAACTTAGAAACCAAACTGCCTTTAGGAGTTTGGGTTGATGGTTTGGGTGGAAGATTCTTCCAAAAAGTTGAATACGATAAATTAACGTCCTTTTGTTTTCATTGTGCCAAAATTGGACACTTAAAATCTGAATGTCCGGTTCTTAGATCTATTCATGACAGGACTAATGGAAACTGTAATGATAAGAATGATGTTGTTCAACATGATGCTACTTATCATGGTAAACATAAGAAGTATGGCCCTTGGATCCATGTTAAATTTAAAAATAGACCAAATCAGATCTGGAATCGACCGGGCAGCTTGAAGAAGGAAGCCAAGCAAGCTGATACTCATTTTGCTGATAGGAATATTAATAATGCCCATGCAGTGAATAATTATCATTCTGATACTGCAAGGATCGTGGATAGTTTTTCAACCATCAAGTAATTGATAATACTAAAACTGATGTGAACCTGTCCAACAATTTCGAAGCTCTAACTGAACAAATCAATAAGCTAGAAGATGGTACTTTAGATAACACTCTTAATAATACATAAGAGATTAATGATTGTGATACTGAATTATCGAATAAAGCAGAAGCTATTACTGTTGGTTCCCTGTATTTATAAATGTTCTTATTTTTTCTGACAAAGAAGAAATTTTCATTTTTGATCCTCTTTTGGCTAATGGCATTCAATGCCCTATTGAAAGACCTGATAGTGCTATTCTTAATGCTGCTACTGAAGAAATTGTTCAAGTTGAAAACAAAATTGCATTAGATACTAACATTGGAGTAACTAAAACCATTGATATTAGAAACCATGGTTATGCAGGAAAACCATGGAAAGGAAATTCTGAGAAAGAGTCTTCTAACTCTATCAAACACAAATCCAAGTTGCAGTTAAAATTTTTGGAACCTATTGAACCGGTCTCCAGGAAAAGAAAAGTTGAAGGTCAGAGGAAAAAAAGGTGGGGACTCTTCCCCTTTAGGTAATTAATGTCTTCATTCATCCTTTGAAATTGTAGAGGGGCCAAGAAGAAGGAGGCCTCTCTTTACCTAAGGGAAGTTGTGAAAGATAATGTCGTTCTTTTTATTGGGTTAGCTGAAACCAAATCGGTTGATATTGATAGAAGAGAAGTTAATAGGATTATATGCAATGACTATGATTTTTTTCATCAACAAGCTATTGGCACTTGTGGAGGAACTCTGGTACTTTGGAAGAGAAACATGGTTTCTTTCACTGTGACTGACCACTCCTCACAATTAGTTTTTGACATCTTGAATACTCCTAGTAAGGGATGTTGGCAAGTGGCTATGGTTTATGGCCATAAGGATTTCCAGGTCAGGAGAGACCTTTGGAATAGTCTCAGCAATCATGTGCTTGGTGAGGTTCCTACTATTAGGGGAGTTGGTTTTAATTTCCTTCTTTCTAAGGAAGATAAGAGAGGATGTAAGAGATTCTGTACATCTAAGGGGTCTAAGGAGATGAAGCTCTTTATGGCAAATCAGGATCTTCATGACCTAGGTGTTGTTGGTCAAAGGTTTACTTGGTATAACAACAAACAAGGAACTACAAGAATTTTGGAAAGACTGGACAATTGCTTGCTGAATTCTTCGGCTCTTCAACTAGTTCCATCAGCTTCAGTTAGACATCTTGCAAGGGTAGCATCTGATCATTGCCCCATTGCTTTTAAACTTGATGATGTGCAACAGTTTCAATCCAAAATTTAAAGGTTTAAAGACACTTGAAAATCCTATCCAGCTACTTGGAAGATTGTTACTAAAGCATGGGAGAAACATGATTTTGGTAATGCAGCAGATGTTCTAAATAGAAAGATTAAGAGAACTTTGAAGGCTCTTTATTTCTGGAATAAAAACAACTGCAAAAATCTAAATTTGCTTAAGGAGGAATTGATGAAAGAGATCCTCAAACTACAGCTAGAAGAGGAATCGGATGGTGGCCTTAGTCTAGAAAATCTAACTCTTCTCCTTGCTAAAGTTAGTGAACGCAATGTTACTTTGCTCAGATTATCTATGTGGTGGAATCAAAGAGTGAAGACCATTTGGATTGAAGAAGGTGACACTAACTCAAAAAATTTTCATGACTATGCTTCAGCAAGAAGGAATGGAAAGTTGATTAGGCAAATCAAGGATGATGGTAACAATATGGTTGAAGATATGGAACAAATTGAATCTATCTTCATGAAGTTTTTTAAAAACAAATGGAAATTTAGAAAGTGCATGAGACTCAACTAGCCTTCGGTTAGCCAGGACCAGATGATTGATGATGCTGAAAGGGACTTGTTAGATGCAGACTTTAATGAGAATGAATTCACAACAGCTATTTTTCAACAATGCTCAAACAAATCTCTTGGCTTAGATGGGTGTATATCCTCCTTTTTCAAATTTTATTGGGAAATTGTTAAAGATGTAACTTGGAAAGCTGTTAATGATTTTTTTTCAAAATAGGACATATGCATGGAGCTTGGAAAGACACTTTGGTGGTTCTTGTTCCTAAAATAAAAAATCTGGTAACACCTTCTAACTTTCGTCCTATAAGCCTTTGTCAAACCATTTACAAGATTGCTTCAACTATGATTGTAAATAGATTAAAGTGTTGCATTTCTAAACTCATTTTCAAGGAGCAAGTCACTTTTATTCTGGGTAGATCTACGTTTGATCATTGTCTATTAGCTCATAAAATATTTAACAAATTTAGAATTTCCAAAAAAAGAAAATGAATTATGGCCGTTAAACTTTATATGGATCAAGCTTTTGATAGTATGAGCTGGGAGACTCTTGATCTTATTTTAAAATGGTTTGGATTCCCTACTAAGATCTCTTACCTTATCATGAAATGTGTGATCAATGTGAACTTTTTTATTCTTTTAAATGGTAAAATCACTAGATGGATTGAAGCTAAAAGTGGTTTTCGGAAAGGTTGTCCTATGTCACCATACCTCTTTATCTTGTGCTCCCAGCTTTTATCCACTGCTATCAATCAAAGAAGACATCTGTTGGGCATTTAAACTTCTTTAAGGGCTCCTAAAATTACTCATCTTTTATATGTTGATGATGTGTTACTATTTTAGACAACACCTTCTTACATGCTCCAATCTATGATGAACTTAGTTGGGGAGTATTGTGGTTGGATAGGTCAAAGTATTAACATTGCCAAATCATAAATTTTCTTTAGGAAATTTGTGAGACCAGCTTTAAGAAGGAAAATTGGTAAGAAATTTGGCTTTAAAATTGTAAGTGAATTTCATTACTTGGGCATTAAAATTGGTCTTAGGAGAATGGTAAAGAAAGATTTTCAATTTGTCATTGATCATTCTTTGGAGAAACTTAATGCTTGGGGTGCTAGATTTCTATCCTTAGCTGGTATAATGATTCTTACCAAGTCTTCTTTACTTTCTTTGCCTAACTTTATATCATCCCACTCTTTGGTTCCTAAAAGTGCTCTTTATGAATTGTAAAAAATTTGTAGAGACTTCATTTGGCATAATGATCATGGTAAAAGTGGCATGCACTATGTTTCTTAGGAAGATCTATGTAAACCAAGAGCTCTAGGTGGTATGAGATTGTTCTCGGCTGTAAAAAAAATTGGACCTCTCAGAGCTAGATTAACATGGAGGCTATCTCAAAATCCTTCTTCATTACTGTATAAATGTATTGCTGTAAAGTATGGTCCAAATATTTGGAGTAGAGGGCTCAAGAGCGGGCATTCAGCCGCATGGTCTATCCTCTTTGATGGTGCTTCTTTCTTAAAATTGATTGTTAAGTGGAATATTGTTAATGGTAAGGGTATCAATGTCATGAATTACATATGGTTATTAGACAAATGCTTCAATAAATGGCCCATGCTTGCTGACTGTATTGGTTTAGAAGATATGATGTTACAACATTTTCTTCTCAGGGAGGGCAATTGGAATCTGATTGAATTAAAATGTTTTTTCATTGAAAACATTGTCAATCTCATTGTGTACCGTACTGTTATCCATGAAGGGGAGGGTGATCAAATGGAACTTCTTTACCAATTATTTGGGAAGTCGATTATAGCCTAGGCTTATGCTGAAACTATCAATTTTAAAAATCAGGATGAAGATTTTGGGTTTTCAAATTGGTTAAGAAAGAAGAAACTTAAACCAAGAGTCAAATTATTTTGGTGGAGGATGAGTAGGTTTGCCATTCCTACTAATGAGTTTTTTGTAATATAGAAGACTTTGTAATTGTGATCTTTGTGCAAGAGGATGTCTCGAAGTTGAAGATTGTTCACATGTTGCTGTCCATTACAAATTTCTTATTGATATCATTTGCAAATTAAGATCCTGGAGATTCAATATTCCTATCTTCCACTCATTAGCGGACTTCCTTTCCCAATTTAGAAATCTTTCTAAAGTGTGTTTGGATATAGTAAAGATTTATTGTACAACAATTTTGTTTTCTTGGAAAAGTCAGAATGACGTTAAAAATGGAAATTCTATCTTACCCATTTTGGTTATTCCTGCAAACATCTTATTCACTACTACAAATAGTTATCTGATGCTAGTCAACACAGGCGGTTAATAACCTGATTTCTAAGAAGCTGTCATTTCTCAATGACTTCAACAAGGTAATCTTCCATCATACTTTATCATTGGATAATAACTTTTGTTTTGATTCTTTTACTTTTTCTGATATTCCTTCTTCTTTGTATAGAATTTTGAAGAAGGAATATGCTAGTTGCATTGATTGATTAGTTTGTAATAGCTTTTCGTTTATCCTTAATGCAATTTGCAATTCTAAAAAAAATACAAAATATAATAGATTATCTAGTATGATCTTAGTGGATTGTCTTGTGTGTATAATTGATCAATTTAATCATAATTTCTCCCCTAATCACCTGATCAATTTAGGCATGTTTATCATAAATCGCCCAAGATGATGTATATCATCTTATACAATTAGAACAAAATTTAAAAATTAAAATATTGCCAAAATTGTGTTTGGCAGCTATTTTTTATAATCTGAATTGATCGACCTATATGATCTTGAATTGTCTAGTGCAATTAGTTAGGAAAGCTTAGTTTCTAGGGATGGCCTAATTAGGTTTATATTTTTTACTTCTAGTCCAGTACAATTGAAATTATCCTATATAATTAATTAAAAAAAAAGAAAAACCTCTAACTCACTAAATCACTCCCCCTGAATGTGTGTGTGTGCAAGGTTATTTAGCTTGGGGTCCACCAGATACATTATTTGACTCAATAAAGGTAAAAAGTACATTGAAAATGAAAACACAGATAGACACAACCCTAGTCTACTTAATCCTGAGCTGATTTGAATTACAATTAGAATTGTGGACCTAAAAAGTTAGTAAGTAGGGAAACAAAATAGATATTCAAGAATAGTAGTAGTAAAGAAATAAGATTTTTTTTATCATCAAAATCACTATGGTTGGACCCAAATTTGCAACAGAGTGGATGTAGGTTAAGGCTTGCCAAACCCTTATAAAATTCTTCTATTGTTTATAGTTTTTACTTGTCCTTTATTTTATTAAATTTTAATTTCTTACATGATTTAAATTTCATTACAAACTACAGTTATATTATAAATATATGTTTGTTAGATTTAACATATGGAAGAAATAAAAAGTATATATATATATATATATATATACTCCTCTTGGTAAGCATAGCCTCCCTCAAACTTTTAATTTACTATAGAGGCATGACCCTATAAATATTCTAGAATGCAATAAAAAAATAAATATTATCTTAGTTTCTCTAAGGTAGGGAAACAATCTTATGGACGTAGACTATAGCTTCATACCGTGGTTTAGTTTTGTAATCAAATAATATATGAATATTTATTTTATACTTTGGGATGAATTGAATATTTTGTTTGTTATGTTTGATTATGAAATAAATTTTGTATCTCTTTTAAGTCGATAATTAAACATTAGCCTATCTTTTGCGGTAGAAATATGCTAATTATATAGATTTGACTAAAGAAATATTAATGCAAATCATGTGGTTCACTGATATTTATCCATAACTCTCCAAATCAAAGATAAATTGTGAAGATGGATCATATTTACTATGAAAAGTTAAATTAAGATAAAATTATGACTATTTAATTCCTTTTGTTTGGTAGAACATCATGATTTCTTTGAATGGCAATTTGTTTGATAGTCCCATAATTTTGAACAGATTAATTAGAATCGTTTCATCCCTGATTGAATGATCTTGAATCAATCAGATATAGTATAGGGTTTCACCGTGGTTTTATGTAACAAGTACCTTGCTAGTTCGATTAAAGTTCTATAGAGTCCTCTAAGTTGGTTATGTATTTGGATTTATTTAGGGAAGTAATGGAATTAAATTAAAAGAGATTCAAAAATTTATATCTCTTAATCCACTATATGAAATTGGGTAAATAAACATTCTATGGATTTAGTAAGAAAATACCTCTCTAGTGAACTTAATATTAAGGATAGAGAAGGGATAGATTCCTTTAGATAATTAGATTAGTGGTTTAATTATTTTTCTTAATTAGCACGCTTACAATGATAAGAACAAGCCTTTACACTATTATGTAGGTTCGACGACATGAATCCTTTTTCTCCATCATGTCTTGTTAAGGGTCAAATTCTCATTTAATTATAATAAAGAAAAGCCATTTCTAGAATTTTCTAACAAGGTCTTTTTCAGTCTACCTCTACCTTTCTTAATATAAGTAAAATCTATCATTTTATGTCACCAAACAATTTAAGGCAACTCTCTCTAATTTTATCTTCCACTGGAACTACTACTACCTTTTCTTGTATGTGCTCATTTTGTGTCCTGTCATTAAGAGAAAAGAAACTCATCAACTTGAGAATCCTCATCTCTACAACACCTAACTTAATATTATGCTTCTTTTCTAACGGCCAACATTCTACACCATAAAGCTTTGTAGGTCTCACTACCATCTTATTGAATTTTCCCTTAAGTTTTAGAGGGACTTTCCTATTACATAACAAGCCCAATGCATTCCTCCACTTTATCCATCCAACTTGAATTCTACTAATAATATCCCCATTTATTTCACCATCACTCTGAACAATAGACCAAAGATATCTAAAAGTTGAACTCTTATTAATTATTGATCACCCAAAGTCATAATCCCTCTACTAGATATATTATTACTAAAATTACACTCTATATATTTTGTTTTAGATCTACTCAAACAAAAGCTTTTAGACTCTAAGTTTGACTTCCATAATTCAAGTTTACCTTCAACTTCCTCTCTTGTATTATCAACAAAAATAATATCATCAGCATAAAGCATACACTAAGGTACAACTTCTTGCAAATGTCTCATGAGAACGTCCATGACATATGAAAAATGTTATGGGCTTAATGTTGATCCTTGATGTAATCTAACTAAATAGGAAAAAACTAGCTTGGTCAAACAACCTTGTGTTTGAACATAGGTAATAACTATATATATTCTTAATGACTTGAATATAAGCATTATTAACCACTTTCATATGTATATCACTCCATAGCACTTCTCTCAGAACTTTATCTTATTCTTTTTCTAAATCAATAAAAAACATATGTAGATCCCCTTTATTCTCTTTATACATCTCCATCAAAACTCCCAATAAATGTATAGCTTTCATAATAGACCAACCTGGCATGAATCAAAATTTATTTTGAGAAACATTACTACCATGCCGCAACCTATACTCCATAAATCTCTCACATATTTTTAAAGTATGAAACATTAACTTAATTTTTCTATAATTCGTACAATTTTTGTGCGTCACCTTTATTCTTAAAAATAGGAATCAACACACTCATTCTCCACTCACATAGCATCATTTTAGTCTTTAAAATAAGATTAAAAAGTTTAATAAACTAAGAAATTCCCTCAACTCCTAAGCATTTCCACACCTTTATTCGAATATCATTAGATCCAATAGGTTTTTCCACACTTCATTTTCTTTAAAGCCTCCTTAACTTCAGTTTTATCAATAAGTCTATAAAATAAAAAATCATTATTTTCATTTAAGGTGCTAAGATCACAAATGTTAATTTCATTCTCATAATTCTCATTAAAAAGTTTAGCAAAATATCTCATTCACTTTTGTTGAATATCCTTTTCTAAAAAAAGCTCTTCTTGATCTTCATCTTTAATACAATTTATTTGAACTAAATCCTTACTACTCTTGTCTCTTTGTTTGGCTAACTTATACATATATCTTTTTCCCTTTTTAGTATCTAATCTATTATATATATTATTAAAAGAAAAAAATCTTTGCATTAGAAATAGCATTCTTAATCTCGTTATAGACCTATCTATATATCTTTCCTAATTATCAAAGCTTTTAAAGCTAAACCAAGTTTTATAATAAATCTTCTTAAATTTAATCTTTTCTAGAACATTTTGATTCCACCATAAACTATTTTTACTATTAGTAGTTTTTTTTTTCCTTTGATACTCTAAGCACATCTTTTGCAACATTCTTAATATATCTAGTTACTTTTTCCTACACAACATTACCTTCCTTATGCACAGACAAAATCTTAAGACCAAAAACTTACTCTCACTAATATTTTTGTTAATATTCTTTAAATGCCCCCATATAATCCTAAAAAAATGATTTAGTTTATTATTAACATTTTGTGACTTCATCTTAAACTCACAAACTAATAAACAATATTGGGTACATAAACTTTCACTAGTAATAACTTTACAATCTTTGGAATCTAAATAATTTATTTTTCTTATAAGAAAATAAATGGGAATTAGTGGACAACATATCCATTATAATAGATTTAAAGGGCTATTTTTTGCTTATGTTTTCTAGCTTGTAATAGTTTTTCTTTTTCAATGCTATATGCATTTCTTCAAAAAAAAAATTATAAGAAAATAAATAATCTAAATTTTACTATATCCATTCTTATAAGTGATGATATGCTCATCTATTTTTTTAACTAAGTACTAGTAATTATAAAATTATAAGGTAAAGAAAAATCTATTATAGTCTTATCACCTTTATTAGTCGCTCTAAAGTCATAGCCATCATGACAGCTTTTTAAACCATCTGCCTCTCTATCAGCATGTCTATTTAAATATCCTACAATGAAACTTCTTTCTTTGAAAGATATCATTTATATTAATTCTTCTAGTTCATTCCCAAATTTTAATTTTGAACTCATATCTAAACCTACTTGAAGAGTATAAGTGCATTTAAATTAATAATATTAGCATCAACAATAATTATTAAATCTATAATTCAATCTCTAATTCTAACAATATTTACAACATTATCCATCAAATCCTTATATATAATTAGACTTACACCATTTTTAACATGATTCTTACCAGAATACCTAGTTTAAATCCAAAACTATCAATCTCCTTAGACTTTTCTGCAACCCATTTATTTTCCTGAATGCAAAGAATATTTATCTTCATTTAAATTTTAATATATATTAATCTCATAAATTTAGTTCTAAGTGAACCTGTATTCCAAGTTCCTATCTTAATTTTAGTTTCACTAACTAACTTCTTTGCCCACATCTGTCCATGATGTGAGAACCCTTAACTACTTAACACTACACTCTAGCGCTAGTGTAGTGGCCCTTGCTTACTTGTTGTTATATTCAAGCCATATAATGTGCCACTTCCAAGGAATGCCCTAGAACTAACACATCATATTAAGGATTCATTTCTTGATTATTAAAGTTATTTTTGAATCATCTTGTAGCTTGATTTGAATCTTTAAATTCAATTGTCAATTTTTTACTTATGAATATGAAAATTCATATTTAATAATCTACAAAAACTTTTTGTGTGAAACTTTATTAGATTGTATACATTGATGTAAGGGTTAGATCAACAATGATTGCATATAATAGTTTTGTATGGATTACCCTAAAAATTTTTACAAATGTATAGTTGCATTTATAATTAGAAAATTATGAAAATTTTAATAGTTATCTAAATGGTTTTCTTACACCACTTTTACATGTATAAAATCTTCTTCAAAGTCATTTAATGGTCAGTTCACATATAGTTTGGAGAGAATATATAACTCCCAACAATTCATTGCTTCATATGGAGGTTCATTTTTCATTTTAAACATTAAAAATATCCATGATATTGAGCATTACATTAATAAATATACTTCTCCATAGATCAAGATGGTCTACAATATATCAAAGTTTCATAAATTTAATGAGCCATAAGAACTACCTTATACCTTTTCAAGTAAAATAACACTAATATATCTTAGGGCAACCATTAGGGCTATCAAAATTAAGTTTTGAGTCGAACCCAAATCTTACCAGACACATTTTAACTCGACAATTTTTTTGTAAACATGTCAATTTTCAAACCCAAACCTTACCCGCTTCGTGTCTGAGTAAACCCAAACCAAACCCGCTTTGGGTTTTTTTTTTTTTATTTTTTTATTTAATTCAATTTATTTAAACCTAAATAAAATTATGGTAAGATTTACTTCAATCAATTTAAAATAAACCAAGTTCAATTCAATTTGGGCAACATGGTTTATTGTTTTTTAGAAATAGAATTTACTTATGTCATAATAATCTTCTAAAACCCTCATAATTTAATTAAAAATGGATCAAACTGGGTTGATTTTGGGTTTTTGGGTCAACTAGAACCCAAGATGTTTTGGGGTCGGTTGACCAGAACCCAAAATTTTTGGGTCGGGTTCTAGTTAGGTTTCTGGGTCGTGTCTAATATTAACACCCCTAGTAACCATAGGATAACAAATAGTCTCCTTCCTCATATTTTTGGCTAAATTGACTATGAGTTAATTATCCTTTTAGCATGCTTTCACACCTTTTATCATTTTGTTTCTTCACCTTAGTATTGAAGGTTTTAAAATCTTTTATTAACATAAAATCAATATTATACAACACATGATTAGAGATACTAGCCACAATTTAAAGTTATAATTGATAAATAATAAAATCCTCTTGCATAGTGGTAAAGAACATGATCACTATCAATTAAAGATTATCATTCACTTTTTTAAAATAAATTTTTGTTATATAATAAGAGTAAGTTTATTGAGTGTTACATGTGACATCTTTTTAAGAAATTTGTGGTATAAGTTTAATAGTTTCTAAATATATTTGAACATTTTTTTTTCTAAATTCCCTTCTCCCATAATTTGAACAGAAATCATCTCCCATAATTTTATGTTCCTTTAGTACTTCAAAATTCTTCGACAACATTTCAAAAACTTATTTACTTGTCTTATTTTTAATCTTTTACATATCTCTAAGAGAAATGAAACCCTATAAAAGAGTAATAGAAAATTCTCCAAATTATTTCCAATAAATCTTTTAGATCTTTCACAACAAATGACTATGCCATATATCTAACAAGAAGAAACATTATGTTCTCAGCAGTTCAAGGTCACTCATGTTTAAAGAACTCCTCATGTTTTCACTACTTCATATAAAATATATCATAATTTAAGGACTAAATACATGTATATATATATATATATATATATTATATGATGAAGCATTATTAATCATTGTCCATAAATTTGTTCAATAAATTACAATAATATTTTAACTAGTTTGGAAAATATCTCAAGTCACTTAAACAACATATACTATTAAGATTATATAGTTTGTTCTACCTAAAGTAGGAACAATTATTAGACGTAGGGCTACGTCCGGTCAGAGACAAAATCGCGCCAAAAAATGATAAAAAACCGAGCAAATACCGAGCAATACCAAACAATAACGAGGAATACCATCATGTGAAGACCCAATACCGAGTTATACCGGGCTATACCGAGTTATACAAAAAATACCGAGTTTTTCCTAGAAAAGACTCGGTATTTTTTTGTATAACTCGGTATTGCTCAGTATAGCTTGGTATAACCCGGTATTGGTCTTCATAGAGAGGTATTCCTCATTATTATCAAATAATAATTAGCAATACCAAGCAAATACCTAGTTTTTTGGTGGGATTTTAGTACTGACCGGACGTTCCTCTACCTAGAAGAAAGGATATACTTGCCAGAAAAGTTGAAAAATATAATTTTACTTGTTGCATAAAAATAATGTTTTATCATGCATGGACTCATAATTTTTTTTCTTTTTTCTTTGGATAAAAACATAGAATGACTTACATGTTAATAATACGAGTTACAAAGTTCCTAAAAGAGATCAAAAACTAAAAAAAAAAGCTACATGAAAAAGCAAAATAAAACCTAAGGAGTTTAAGATACCTAACTACTTACATATAAACAAAAAAAATGGCCAGCAAGAAGTTAAATAAAAAATAACCAAAAGGATCAACATCTATAATTAACCAAGTCTGGAATAAGGATGCAACAAGATCTACAAAAAATACCTTTGAAATAATAGAAAATAAAGCCTCGTAGAATAAGAAATCCAACATACGCAATCCAACAAGAGAAACAAAAAAAACTAAAGCACCAAAAAAATAGTGAAAAACAACCAAGAAATCACCTAGCACCCCACTAACACCTGCATAGTGAGTTAAACAAATTCTAATAAGAACAAAAGAAAAACCATAAACACAATACCACTAAGAAACAATAAGAACTTAACACTCACACAACCAAATTTAGATAGCAACTCAAACCTAACATCAAAGTACCCTAAATAAAACTAATAAAATAATCCTTAACCTTTACCACAACACTAACAACCACATGGAGCACTAACCAACCCCCGCCAAACTGGAGAGAGAGAACTAACAAAAAAATAATAATTACAAATTACTCAAACTGAGAACAATAATAGAAGAGCCAGAAGAACCACACCAACATAACAAAAACAAGAAGAATAACCATCATACACACCGATTCATAGAAAAAAAAAAAAAAAAAACCACCGCACCAACCAAGCCAACACCAATAATGATAAACATCTTTAAGCAAAACCAACCAAAACTCACTCAAATGGCAAACAACTAGAGAAGTGCAATCCAAACAACCAACAATAATAATAATAATAATAAGGAATGTATTTCTTGAATAAGGATTTTCTTTAGTAACCATAACACCAATAGGATAGTTAAGTTACAATTTCATTTTTTTCTTATATTTTTTATTTTTTGTCTAAATAAATATATAATCCTTTTTTAAAACTTTAATTATATTGAGATTAGCTATATCATGAATATCCATATGATACCCTCCATCATCAGCAAATTTGAACTCACCATCAAACCAAATGGAATTAAAAAGTGTAGAAGGGATAGACCCATTAGAATAAACATTATGATCCTTAAAAGAGTCCTAATCTCCCTAGGAGATCCCAACCACATTATTCATAGAGACATCATTTGATAGCGAGGAAATGGAAATGGGAATAATCGGGATTAAGTTAGAAACATCAATAATCCTAAAAGGTTCACTAACAAAGATTTTCATATTTTGATCAGTGAGGAAATTACCAACGTTATTATCTAGAGACGAGTTATATAAGGAAACCATTGTAGTCAAAAACATGATCATTAATATTACCCTAGAGATCTAAAACATTATTAATATTGGAAGGACTTGACAAGTTACCATATAATGGTTTAGTTATGTCCACTACAAGAATTAAATCATCAGTATTTCCCTAATTAATAAAAATGTTGGTTTACTCCTGAACATTAGATGAGGTAGTGACAACCCCACTCTGCTCATCAATTGTATCCCCAACACCTCCATTGCCTTTCTAAGTATTAGCTTTCCTTAAATGAGTATGTAAATAAAATAAATCTTATTTGTCATGGCCAATACATATATAATGCCCACAAAAAGAAGTAAAATCATCCATAAAAACTTTTTTTAACCTAATCAAACTTTTCTAGGCCAAGCTAAACTGCATTAGTATATTTCTTATTGATATCAAGTTCCACTAAATTATGAGCTATCAAAGGCCTTGATCTAGATACAGTAGCAATATTAGTTAGGTAGGGACAACAAAAAAGGGAGCCCAACCCAAAAAAAAATGTTGAGAAAATAAGTTAGGATGAAGTTCATGGAACAAAATCAAAATGGGAACCATAAGAGATTCCTAGCTTATATAAAAAAAGGTGACCATTTGATTAGCTTCATAAAATAATTGTCAACATAATCTAAACATGAAGTGAAAATCCTACTTTAATCCAAATAATTGGATAATTAAATCAAAACATGTCTAGGATTCAATAGAGTTATATAAAACTTGCTTGAAATTTCTAAGTTAAAGAAAAGAGTTTTGAATCCCATGCAATTGTGGTTTACAGGTCAAAAACTTGACGACATGTGAGAACTCAAAGGATGTGGTTAAGGCTTGGATCTCTTCCTCAGGATTCTAGAGAGAGGGAAAACTATGATGGGTAGAGTCGTTCATATTTGAAAAAATACAAGAGCAAGAAGATCTAGCCAACACATACTTAAAGGATTTCCATTTAGGTATCCCCATACAAAAAAATTAGGTTCTGATCAAAATAGTGAGTTATTCACCATGACTAGTGCAGCACTCCCCAAAAATAAAGTTGAGAGAAAAAAATCAAATCCCACAATCGGCTAAGACAGATCCATAACAAGAAAATATAAATAAAGAATAGTTTTGGCAACTTTCTTGAGCTAAGAAATAATCCAGACGAGCACCATCCAAATGAACGAGCAAGGTGACTAGAACGAAACCCCAACATAGAGAAATATTGTATTCTCTTTCTTTACGGATCTAACAATTAAAATTTCATAATTATCTAATAAGAAAATACGTTAGAGATCAGATTGAATAGCTTGCCAATGTTAGTCATTCATGATGTTTTTATCTTTATGCTATTAAGAAGTTACCATTAGCGAGTAAAACTTCACCATTCATGAGTTCTTTGTTGTGTATTTCCATTAAGAATTATCTCATGTTCCCTAAAATAATCTTCAACAAGTGTCAATTTAGATGGCTATCAACTTTTTTTTTTTTTGGTTAAAACCTATAGAGGGCTTACCTGTTTATATTTAAATGGTTACAAGTCCTTAGAGTGATCCAACACATACTAAATGCTCATAGAGCTACAATAAAAAGAAGAAGAAAACCAAAAGAGTAAGATATCTTTATCTAGTTAGAAGAAAAAAGAAATAAAATAGTAGGAAATTAGCCAAAACCCAAAAATTAGGCCCAAACTTGAATATACCAGAAAGCACTCATATATCATAAGATAATTTGCAAATAATAGTAAACAAGAAAGTTGCTATTAAAACATTTTCAAATTTGTAGTAAATTATAATTTGGTTTTGCTGAATAATTCCACTTATATTACTCAAATGTTATTATTCATATATAGCTGAACATGGCATAGTTTTAAATAAGTGGTTATAATTTAGAAAACTTGGCTCATATCAACTCACAAAGATTTAGTAAGAATCCCAATTGTTCTATTCATAATTTTTTATCTATCCTTTATCTATATGACTTCTAATGTTCTTATATCTATAACTCTAGTATTACCGACCGACATATTAAAAAATTTGATTATCGGATGGAAGTTTTCCCTCATGTTGAGCCGTGCCTCACGGTCCGTCTCCCGTTCATGCAATGGTTCTCCGCCTCCACCTCTCTATTTCGCTCTCTGGACCGCACGCAAAACAAGAAAGGGCAGAGAGAAAAGAGATGAGGGAGGAGGAGTACCGGGTGTGCAAATCGCATCAGTTAGGGCAAGAAGTAGGTGAAGAGGGATTCATCTTGGGTATGCGAATGATAGAGAGTGACAGAGGGAGGAGGCCTTCGGCATTTTTGCTCTGTCACACATAGAATGAGAGAACCAAGGCGCATTAGGTTTAGCACCTAGAGTCAAAGCTGTTCGAAATAAAGGATTTTTCCTTTGAGAGCGATTTAGCTGTCAGAGGAGCGGGAGGGAGAATGAGGCAGGCAACTAGGCAAGCGAGATGGATGCCGAGCGGAAGAGGAATCACTGGATATTAAAATGTGATATTTTTAAATTAATTTTTACAGTGGTTTTAAATTGCTGTTATTGAATGATGCAAATAGTATTAATTTTTAAAAATAAATTAAGCAGAATTGAAAATTGCTGCCTATAACTATCTATAGCCACGGTTTACAAACATCCGCTATAAACTGTTGCGCAAACATCTAGTTTTAAGCAGTGAATAAAACCCTTCAGAATTAATATAGAAGGCTTTCACCGCTTGCTGGCCATTATTAGCTCACATGGGTTACTGTTTTCATGGAAACAAAAAAAAAGGGAGGCATGGCAGCTCAACATTAGTTTCTCTTTTGTTGAGTCAACCGAAAAGAGGAGGCAAAGGGCAAGTGTTATTTGCAAGGATAATAGCACACACTTCATTTGTAGCCAAAGTTCATTGATGCTTTTCCATGTGGGGTCCGATTATGTTTATTTTTTTCTTGTTTAATAGAATTATAAAATTTATTATAATGTTATTCTGGCCAATGTTTTGTTTGTATAATATTGTTTAACTCGTGTCATTAGCTCGAAATTTTAGAGGATCGGGAGAAAAGTTGCGTTAATAACTGCGGTTGATGAGACTTATGAGGGGATTATTACATAAAGCATATTAGAATACCACAATATATTCACTTTGAATTGAAGGGCACATTTCATTTTCTGATCATATAAAGTTTAATTACGCATATTGAACCGTGTTATATCCAATAGCTTTAAGTTGAATTTAATGTCTTCATTTTACAGGAATAAAAATTAACTAATTATTTTAAAAAATATATTGTCTACCCAAGAGCAACCAAATGAATTCTATAAAGTTTAGGCGTATATAACGGAATTTGATTTTTATTCCAATGCGATTTCTGCTTTTAGAAAGAAATTGGATCGCAGCTGATCAAGCCACCATGAGTTGAGATTTTGAAATGAAAGGATTTATGGCTCATTTAGTAAAGGAGAAAGATATTTCTTCAAAGTCATAAATTCGGGCAAAATATATTTTGTAATTTATCCCTCATCATTTCTCCGAAAAAAAATTTAAACATATCACGGAATGCGGCAGTTTTAATAAAATTAAAATGCAAATGCGTCAAGCCGTTGAAATAAATCAGAAAAACGTTGTTAGCCTTTGACATGCATAGAACATGTGACTGCATGGCTTATGCAATTAAATTAGAAGAAAGCAGTGCTGTTTTTCCTTTTAAAAGAGTGATTAATTAAACCTGTATTTTAAGAAATCGGCGAAAGGTAAACCGCGTGAGTGAGAATGGACAAATCTGCATGCATGTTATCATGATAAACATGTGTTGTTTAACATCAGCTATTTTTCAGGTTTACAAAACGCATGCGGCGTGAAGAAGGTGGAGATTGTGCTTTAGTTAATTGGTCGAATGAGCTTTTCTGGCGGTAAGAATTCAAATGCCCATTATGGGTTGCATGCTTGTGGTAACCCTAATTTGCTGAGAAGCAAAAAAGAAAATATGCTCTTGCCCTATTTAATTAAATTAATTTAATATATATATATATATGCTCGTGCCTCAGCACATGAGCTGCTTAGGGTTTCACGTGACAATGGCGGCAGGTTGGAGGTATTTGTTAAAATGTCTAAATGAGAAGAAGCTCCTGGAAAGTGTCGGGCTTAAATTCTGCTGCAGTAGCGGTCCTTCCATGTGCTTCATATGCCTTTGCTATATTTTCAGTTTAGAGCTGGATATGTTTTACAGTTTTAAACTAAGCAGATGCTATTTGTTTGAGTTCCGAGCAAACTGAAGTGCTTGGATCTCGAGGTTGTGGCTGTGGATGGCTAGCGTGAGATGAAAGGACTTTCACTAACGACAAAAGCATGCTCTTATGATTATTTGACCCAAAATGCTTTATGGTACTTGAAGAAGAAAAACATAGGAAAATTGCCTGCTCATTGTTTCCATTTTTTAACAAAATCTCAAAGTGTGTGTATATATATATATACATATAGGTTAAAACTCAGAGAAGTCCTACATGTTAATATAAATAAAAATTATCAAGCCCTTACAAGGGATCGAAGGCAGGAGCAACATCCGTTTGTTGGGGGGGGGGGGGGGAACCCCCCTGATATAATTAAACAGATTATGTAGATGTATTATTGTTAGGGATCGATGAAAAAGGTACAAAGAGAAATAGAAGTAAATCAAAATTTGTTCCGGGCGCTGCCCCCTTGGACCCCCGACATATCTACCAACAGTTACTTATAAGTTTGCGCCCCTCCCCCTTCAAAATTATGGCTGGTTGCGCCCCTGATCAAAAGCTCGCTAATGCGGGGTGGGGGAGGGGGGTGTTACCCCCCTGAAATTTTCTTGGGGGGTGGCACCCTCCCTGAAATTTTTTCATTATACGATTCTTTACGTATTTTGTTCCCCTCAACTTATTTTTTAATCTTTATTACAAAGGTTTTTATGAAATTCTTCCCTAAAAGTTTTAAAATAGTATAATCTTTAGGTAATTGTCCCAACTATAATTAAACAGATTATGTAGATGTATTATTGTTAGGGATTGATGAAAAAGGTACAAAGAGAAATAGAAGTAAATCAAAATTTGTTCTGGGGGTGCTGCCCCCTTGGACCCCCGACATATCTGCCAACAGTTACTTATAAGTTTTCGCCCCTCCCCCTTGAAAATTATGGCTGGTTCTGCCCCTGATCAAAAGCTCGCTAATGCTCATAAGAGCTATATTAAAAAACAGAGAACACCTTAGACCTAATGATTCCTTCAAAATACAAGTAAAAGCAAAACCATGGAAAAATCTAGGGTGGTATGGTGTCAACACCCAAAAATAAGAGATCAACTATAGAGCTTTTAGTATAATCATCCTGCAAAGAATGAAAATCTACAACAACCAAAAGAACAACAATGATCTATAACAAAATAGGTCTTGCAAAAACAGTTGACAAGGATCGAACAATATATAATAATAATAAAACATAATGAACATATAATAGTAAATCCAATAGTAGATTAAAAAATGCAATTTAATCCATCGACATACCAATATGAATTTGCAAGGGGAACTAAACAATAGTAGAGGCAGCAAACCTATAGGCATCAAACTCAAAACAAACATAATGCATATCATAAGATAAAAGGCTATCCTTAGCATCTAAAACAGAACCTACAATAGCACCTAGACCAGCAATCTGATTATAATGACCATCCAAATGACCAAGATGGGAAGGAGTAACATCAGTAGAGGAATGAAGAAATCTGTAGACTCCAAACTCAAAATAAGAAACACCAACCTCCATAATAGAACTAGAAAAATCACCCAAACTAAAAACTATCAACCTCTTCCACAGATAAGAATACCTCCAAGGCTGAATAAAATAAAATTAGATAAAAGAAGAATAATTAGAAGCAACAAAACCTCCCATAAAGATAGTCAAACATTCCTCAAACAAAATGGAGAACTTAAAATGAGTGACCAAAGAACAGAACAAATTAAGGACACTAGCAACAAACCAATTTCCAAAAACCTAATGAAAATCAAGGCTATTCCATAGGTAAAGAAAATCCACAGAGAAAAGGGTCAAATAAATATGCTACAGAAAAATAAAACTTGGAATATAATGCACATAGATTATTAACAACACCAAGAAAACAAAAAAATAAATAAAGAAATAAGAAAGGGCAAACCAAAAATAGTTCAATGTCTAATATATGGAAGACTAGATTTATCCAGCCTAGTTAAACCAACAAGGTGCTTAGGGAGGTTATAACCTAAAAAATTTGTGAATAAATTGTGTGTTCTTCCCGCCAAACATGAGAGGATTGATAATTAAATTTGCAAATTAGACTTCTAATTTCCCTAATAAATTAAAACAACTCTAGATTATAGGAAGGGGAAGGATTCCCTAGCATAATTTTAATCATAAGTAAGACATCCACTTTAATCCAGATATGTGTAATATTCAAATCTTAACAAATGTTGAGATCATAAGAAAGAGCTTTTAACTCAACATAACTGATAGAATAATTAGGAAGTGGCCTAGTATACACAATAATAACATCCCCCTAAATGATTTCTAATGATACCACCATAATCACAAGCTTCCATCATCATAGAGCCATCTAAATTGACTTTCATAAAGGGATTCGTAGGTTTAATCTTGGACAAAAATTTGGAGCTCTGATAATCTGCCCTTAAATCCATCATTAAATAAAAAAACTTGGGCCACTCTAAAATAGCCTTTAAAGTTTTTAGGACTTAAAAGTTTAACAATGAAAATGTGACATACTTTATCCTTAATCTTAAATATCACTCATTTATGATCTATTCTTTTATTACAATGGATGTCCTCATTATGCTCCAACATAAAAACCAAAGTATGAAAGGAAATAACATTCATAATATGCCCTTTAAGATTTTTAAACTAGGAGTTCAATATATAAGAAATATTAGCATCCCCCTTGAAAAAGTAAGATTTGAAAACATCATCAAAATGAATCCAAACTTTAGCCACAATAGCTCCATTCACAAAAAAAAAAAAAAAAAAAAAAAAAAAAAAAAAAAGAATCATAGTTTCCAAATGAAAGCAACACATACATTTGGAGGGAATAGCAAAGCCTTTAGTTTTGATATTACCATAAGTAGGAATGCCTGTATACATAACCATCCAAATGAAAACATCAATAGTGGGAGGGATACTCTTATGCCAAATCTGAGCTAAAATATTAGACACATGTTTTTTTTGTTATTCTTGTTCAAAGTATCTTCAATAAAAAATTTACCAATAGCAAAAATATTATAAACAATGCAGTCCTCAACCTCAGTGTTCAATAGAATTTTAACAATTTGATCAACCAAGTTACTAGGCATAATATCTAATGTTTATGGATAGTCATTATATTCTAAAATATAAAATTCTATACTTTAATGAGTAAGGTGGAATGATCATAGAACAAAGTATAAAAAGAAATAGAACCCCATCTAATAGTCGTATCAAAAGAAGATATTACCTGTCCTAATGCTCTATTGTATGATATTTTTAGCTTCCCACTTGATATTACAAAGCATTTTCCAAACAATAGAGTCCCCTTTCTTAAAATAGCAAATGTTAGGGTGCTTACCAATACAATACTTATGATTCATGAATTTATCCTAAGGACTCAGTTTGGCCCTAAAAGCATAGCAAAGTTTAATAGAGAATGTATGGACTAATTAAAAAACATAGATTTACAACCCAAACCACCTTCTACCACCGCACCATAACAATTGCTCCAAACTTTCCCACGAATTCAAGATTTGTTAGGAGCAGATCCCTAAAAAACATATTGAATAATCTTTCAATACAAATGCAAATTTATGGTTTAGAGCATACAAATGGGTAAAAACATAAAATAATTTTTATAACAACAAGTCTACCTCAAGAAGAAAAGAAATGAAACTCCTAGGAAGAGAGTTTATCCTAAATAGAAGAGACAATATCAACAAAAAAAAAAAAAAATTTCCTACTCATATAAAAAGGAGTGCAAACATATTTAATAGGAAGATTAATGTGCATAAAACTAGTTTTATTCTTTATGCCATTATTACGATTAGGATTAACAATTTTTTTTAGTAATGAAATAAGTTTTATTGAAATTAATGATTAATCCATTATTTTCCTTAAACTTATTAAAAACTTTAATAATCATGTTAACCATCTTAATAGAGTCATTGAAAGAAGTGATAAAATCATCAACAAAGCTTAAATGAGAAATGTGTAAAATCTAATTAAAATGAAAATACATAGACAGATCGTTCATAAATAGAGTGTCAAAGCCTCTAGATAGATATTCCAAAGCTATAATGAAACATTCAGCGGAAAGAGCATCCCCTTGTCTAAGACCTCGAGAAGCTTTGAAAAATCCATTACCATTAATAATAATGGAAAAGTAAGGATTCTTGATACAATTTTTAATGATTTGTAAAAACTAAGTATTAAAGCAAAAAATTATGCATGATATTGTATTGCAAAGCTTTAGCAATTTAAAGCTTGAAAATGATGTTACCCCTTCAATTTAGCATTATTCTCATGAATCATTTCTTAATTAAGAAGAATATTGCTAGAGATAGATCTCCCCTTAAAAAAAAACTAGTTTGAAAAGGAAAAATAATCCTAGGAATAAACAAAGCCAATCTACCCATTAAAATCTTGGAAATAATCTTATTGAAAAAGTACACAATCTAATAAGCCTAAGATCCTCCCCAGTGTTAAAATCATTTCTCATAAGGATCAACATAACATAAGTAAAAGGAAAGTACTTGGGTAAAGGACTACCAACAAAAAAAATCAAGAAAAACATTCATAATTTCGTCTTAAATGATATCTCAAGCATTTTGGAAGAAACAAGTAGTGTAACCATCTGGCGCATCCACAAAATAAAAATTCATAACAATTATAGTATCTTAAATTTCTTTAATAGTAGGAGCATGAAAAAGAATTGCATTATTCTAATAAAAAAATCAAATGAGGAATAAGGTTAGCTTGATCAATAGGCTGAGGATGAAAATTCTTTATAAAAAGGTTTTAAAAAGATTAATAACTGAAGAGATAATATTCTACTCATTTTTATAAATAACACCATATTGAAGAAAAATTTTGTGAATGAAATTTTGACATCTTTTCTTTTTAACAGAGGCATGAAAATACTTAGTATTCTTGTCTCCTTCATATAAAAGAAGTTTTAGGAGAGTTTTGGATTCTTGGAGCAAATTCAAATTAGAATCAATAGGCTCATGCATATAAGTATTCTTGATAAGAACAATCATTTACTCAATAAAAAGTGAAAGTTTGAGGAGGTTTTGAGACCTTTAAGAACAAGCTTGAGGCTAACAAAGAGAGGGGATTGGGGGAGGGGGGGGGGGGGAATGGGAAATTTTGGGGGGGGGGTGAATTGGTAATTTAACAATTTTTAACATGAAAAGAAAATCATTTTATAACTTTATAGAAAAGTGAATTAATTTCACAATAAAAAGATCAGAGTTTTGACCCACACAATTAATCACAAAAAAATAAAGTACAAAAAATAATAAGAACAAACACAACAAAATTTATAGTGGTTCAAACCAACCAAACTAATGTCCACTCCCCGAAAACCTCCTTTTACATGTATTGCACTAACAAAAGTGCTATCCTTTTACCACCACAACAAGGTGAAGAAGCACTTACTAAATCTCTTCCACAATTCGGTGTAGCAGAGGGCCTTACTCTTTTTCACCCTCCTAGTGAAGGTAGAGAACCTATAATCTTTTTTCTCCCTCCTGGAGATGGTAGAGAACCAAGACCTAGCACTATAAAATATCATGCCAGAGCCTCCAAAGGATCAAGGAAGACACTTGAAGAAGATGAGGAAGAACATTACTTGGAGTAACCTTTTGAATCCCTCATAAATCTACCTTACAAAAACTTTCCCTCGCATCTCTCTCCCAAAGATCTCCTAAGAACCTCTTTGCTCCCACTTAGAACACTTTAGAAACAAAAATCTTGAAATAACACTATAAGAAAGCTTAAATAGAGAGCCTATTAAAAAAGTACAAAATTTTAATCTGCCGATACTGATCGTTCTGTACGATCCATGATTGTCCTATACGATCAGTGCAAAGAACTCCTGTTAGTATTGTATGAGGAGACAAACCCTATAAGACTAAATCAAGGAGGTGAACTGATAGTATGGGATTATTTGGAGCATCATTCAGTATGGTTAGTATAAATAACATGGATACTCATCTAGTTTGATGGGAGATGATTAATTATCATCCCATGCAAGAATTATGATGTACAGTATGATTGGTCCAATCGTCATGTACAATTAGTATATATATCATGGATAATCATTCAGCACGATGGGTGGCGATTAATTATCATCCCATGTAAGAATTGGGTCATATATTATGATTAGTAAAATAATCCTATATAAATGATTTGGAAAAATTAACCATAATGATTCCCCTAAATTATGATTGGCGGTTTAATATCATGATTATAATTTTTTATACTGTACAATAATGATCATCCAGTATGATTAGTTTAATAATTCTTAATTAATAAAGGGTTTCCTAATTAGGATTTTATGGTTAACTGACCATCCAATATGATATAAATCATACTATAAAATTAGTTTTTAAAAAGAAAATTTTCTAACCCACTCCCTTGGAATATGTGTGTGTTAGACTACTTACCTTTAGGATTCACCAGAATACATAATTGACTTAAGAAAGGTAAAAAGTATAAAAGACTGAAATACAAACTTTAATCCTAGCCTACCTAGTCTTGAGCTAATTGAGGTTACAGGTGAGTTATGATCCTTAACTATTAGTGAGAAGGGGAACATAAATATGTAATAAATTCAATTATCAGGTGATATCATTGTGAGAAATCTAATAATTTTTGTTATCATCAAAATCACAAAACTTGGGTTTAGATCTGCAACAATCTCTCCCTTATGATGATGATAAATATTGTTGGTTTATTATTCAAAAATGTTTTTCTAATCCTTGAGCTCCCCCTCACTAAGTAAATTTTCTCAACTTTAGCGGAAGTCCATTTTTTTAATTTTTTTTTTAAATGAACTCACATAACAACATAACACAAAAAATTGACATACAAATATGAAATTAAAACATTTAAAAGAAAAATACAGGCTACTAACACATGCTAGTACCTTTTATGATATCATAGAATGAGGAGAAAACAATAATATATAAACATGAAACAAAAAATAGCAAAAGTATAACAATCACAAAAATAGAAAATACTAGAATAAGGAGGGGTCCTGATAAGGTGGATGTAAGGGAGGTGGTGGCTGGAAGTATTGGTGGATCAATGCAAATAGGTTTTCAAGCTAAGCTATATCCTGATCATATTGGTGCTGTGATTGGGCTACATAATGATGAAAATGAGCTAAGTCATCCTCATATTCTTACTGCTTTTTTAGATACATAGAAGTCAAAATGGGCCTTCCATTGATTAAATCTCTAAACCAGTTGATCTAGCTGAGACTAATGGAGGATAGGAGCCAGTGCTTGAGCTTGTTCTTCCTCTGCCTACTCTGGTTCGTGGTCAACATATCAATCAATATAGTGACAAGTATCATGAAGGATGTGAAAGCAGTTATTGGAATAGAAGACTGGGAGGTGATCAGGTGATCCAGGAAATTGGAAATTGTATTTGGATTCTAAAACAAAGATAATGAGATATCCTAAGGCAATATTAGGATTTCTCTTCTGTCAAGGATCTCTAATGCATGTTAGATTTTCAATATATTGAAGTATAAGATCAGCAACATTGAAATCAATGTGAGCCATAATGTAATAGGTAGCTAAGGATAAAGGTGGTGTGATATTGATCTGATCTCCAGCTTTTGGAATTGTGGAGTTACAAAGAATATGTTGTATGATTCTAGCATCTTGCAGTAATGTGTTGATAATATGAATGTGAGTTAATATTGGATTCTCAAAGAATAGTGTTTTCTTGATTCCAATTATACTTAGTGTATAAAGCTACATGGTGAACTTTTTCACTATTTATGGAAAGGTGGAGAAAGTCATAGAAGTTTTGGTAGGGGATTTCAACAGGTCTCATTTTATCGTAAGATTGGAGTGTAGTACCATCATTATTGATGTGAAGACTTGCAAAAAATTTAAAAAGAACATTTGAATTGAATGGCTAGGAAAGTGTGAGGATGAAACTAAGAGTGGCGTGGAAAAAAAGATTTAGTACCTAGAACTTTAAAACTTCCTAGTTGACAATTTTGGAAGGCGTATGTCCATCCATTTTGTACCTCTATTAGGCCTCTTCATCTACTACTTCAAGGAATCTAGAATCTATAGTGTGTCAAGAGGAATTCCCAATAAGTGTATAAGAATGCTTGCCTTTAGCCATTGGCAAGATTTAGAGCTCAAGTGAGAGGGGAGGAGAGTTGGAAGTATTAGAATGAAGATCAAAGAAAATAATTGGTCTACTTATATAGAATCATCCTGATCATACAGTACAATCATGAGATAGAATTAGATGATTTTCTGTATTCAATTTATCCATTATAATCCAATCAAAACGTCAATCTCATCATACAATATGATCAAGATCATACTAGATGATTAGAGACAAAGAGATCGTCCCACCGGTCAGTTTGAATAATTGTTGACTAAGATGATCATACAGTAAAAACAAGTGTTTATATATTATGATACATTTTATTATAGTATCATTTGAATTCAATTCTTCCAATCGCAACTATCACGTGGATCGTATAGTACGAAGGTGGTGGTCATATATATAGTATGATCACTAATAATTGAGGAACAAGTTGTATTTACCTCTTTTTGCCAGAATTATTAAAGAAGTGAGTATTTAGCTAGCATGGTTCTAGCAGTTTTTACCATAGTCCTATTCTTTCTTTAAGTTACCCCATTATTTGAGGGGTTCTAGGAGCTGAAAAGTTGTGTTCTATCCCTTGCTCCTTATAGTAAGATTCATATTTTTTATTCTCAAACTCTTCACCATGACCATTATGAATTGCTATAATGTTACAACCTAGCTTTCTCTGAATCAAAGTAGAGAATGTCCTAAATTCCTCGAATTATTCACTTTTATAAGATAAGAATCTAACCCAAGTAAACCTCAAGTAATCATCAACAATCACATACCCAAAGACTTTCCCTCCTAGGCTTATAGTGCTAATGGGTCCAAAGAGATCCATGTGAAAGACTTTTAAGGGTTTTCTAGTGTTAATATCCTTAATTGAGTGGAAAGAGGATTTGACTTATTTTTTTAACTAATGGGCATCACTTAGGTGGTCTATGGTGAAATCTAGTTTATGTATATCACTCACTAAGTTTTTTTTTGGTGATTGTTTTAAGTTTTTTTGTGACACATTTGAAAGTGCTCAGATGACACTAGAAAGTGCTCTGAAATCACTTGAAAGTTCGTTAGGGATGTTAAGCCCTTATGAACTGGCCCAAAGCTAATAATGAGATAGAGAGGTGAATCAGTATTTAAAACAAACACAATCTTAAATCCAAAAAACAAGATTCACCACAATCAAAACCAACGATTCAAAAATTAAAGTGCGGAAGCAATAAACAAAGAACACACTGGATTTATAGTGGTTCGGTCAAACCTTGACCTACGTCCACTTCGTTAGGGATGTTAAGCCCTTATGAACTGGCCCAAAGCTAATAATGAGATAGAGAGGTGAATCAGTATTTAAAACAAACACAATCTTAAATCCAAAAAACAAGATTCACCACAATCAAAACCAACGATTCAAAAATTAAAGTGCGGAAGCAATAAACAAAGAACACACTGGATTTATAGTGGTTCGGTCAAACCTTGACCTACGTCCACTCCTTGGAGTCACCCTCCAAGTATTGCACTAAAACAAGTGTCTCTCCTTTAGCCCCCACAGCTAGGCGGAGAAGCCCTTACAAAATCACTTCAACCTTCCCCGGTGCGGCAGAGTCGTCGGGTCCTT
>NW_021318595.1:12607506-12613768 GCF_001605985.2 Dendrobium catenatum
AATTTCTTGATTAAGAAAATTATAAGTTAGATTCAACAACTTGCAAAAGATTCCTATGAAATAAATAAAATGTAAGGAGATAAAAAATTTAGTTTCAAAAACCAATTTAAAAGATGAAAAAGATTTTTAATCAAAAGTAGAATAACCTCTTTTAGGAAATAGAGATTGAGAATAAAAAATATGAGTTTCCTTCTTTTGATCTTTCATAGGAAGAATTTTTAAATTAGCGCACTGATTTTTCATGTGTCCAGGCTTCCTGCATCGAAAGCAAATAATGTCAAAAGAGATATTGACATCCTTACCACTTTTACCTTTTTTCCACTTTGTTTTATGCTTTGGTGAGCTTTGTGATTTGCTTGACAAGTAATTGCATTCATCGCCAACTAAGCTATCTCTTTCTGTATCTTCAGCTTTTAGAATAAACATTTCACCTACATCCAAAAGTCTTTGACCCAAACCTTACTCATAGGCAATGAGTGAGCCAATCAAATTATCAATAGAAAATTCATTCAAATATTTTGATTCACAAATAGCAACTACTTTAGCATCAAACTTCTCCAGTAGACAACGAAGAATTTTGTTAACATTTTCAAAATTTGAAAATTCTTTTCCTAAGGCATGCAATGATGTTACAAATTGAATGAACCTGGTATACATGTCTAAAATCGTTTTAAAAGGTTTCATGGAAAACAGTTCAAAATCATGCATTAACATATTCAACTTAGATTGCTTGATTTCAATAGTGCCTTCGTATATGGTGTGAAGTTTATTCCAAACTTCCTTACCAGTAGTGCACGTGTATACTAACATAAAATCTTCAGAATTTAAAACACAGAAAAAGTAATTTAAAGATTTTGGATTCAGTTGAGCATTTAGTTGTTCTTCCTTATTCCATTGATTAAAAGGAATATCAGTTTTAACTTCATTAACAATACGCGACGGTGATGAATAACCGGTTAAAATCATATGCCACATGTCAAAATCAATCGATTGCAAGAAAATAGACATGCGAGTTTTCCAAAAATCAAATGACATATTTTCAAATAAAGGAGGTCTGGTGATTAAATAACCTTCCACAACATTATGATTTGAAAAATTAGCCATGGATCGAAATTCAAAAGCTTTTAAAAACTTATTTTTTGAAAACGGCTCTGATACCACTTGAAAGTGCTCAGATGACACTAGAAAGTGCTTTAAAATCACTTGAAAGTTTGTTAGGGATGTTAAACCCTTATGAACTGGCCCAAGGCTAATAATGAGATAGAGAGGTGAATCAGTATTTGAAACAAACACAATCTTAAATCCAAAAAACAAGATTCACCACAATCAAAACAAATGATGCAGAAATTAAAAGTGCGGAAGCAATAAATAAAGAACACACTGGATTTATGGTGGTTCTGTCAAACCTTGACCTACGTCAACTCCTTGGAGTCACCCTCTAAGTATTACACTAAAACAAGTGTCTCTCCTTTAGCCCCCACAGCTAGGCAGAGAAGCCCTTACAAAATCAATTCCACCTTCCCCGGTGCGGCGGAATCACCGGGTCCTTTGACACCAAAGAGATCTTCTTCTTTAGAGAACTTCCCTCGAGACAAGCCTTTAATCCGATGGTATTAAGGTGCAAGCCTGCCGGAGAAACCGTGTGGAATCTCCCTCTACACTCCCTTGAGTCCTCCCTCACAGGATCTTCTTTCTCTCTCAGACTTCACCCGTTCCTCACTCCCTTTCAAGCTTTCTCTTCAAGTTTCCCCCATAAGAAAGAAGTTACAATGGCTACGAAAGAAACTTACAAAGTGCCTTATCATAGCTTAAATAGAAGAGCTAAAAACAAGCTCATTAATTCAAGTTGCCGACATTATCATCCAGGATGATACTAATATCGTCCTGTACGATTAGTGCAATTTAAACCCAATAAGCTGGAACGATTTGAGACGATCAGAAGAAGTTTATTCATATCGTCCAGGATGATAATATATCATCCTGGGTGATCAGCACAAATTATGGAATATCATCCTCGACATGGCCCTGAAAAATAGTTATCCGATGATCAATTGTCTAGCATATCGTCCTGGACGATTTGATCGTGAAATCAAGTCATAATTACTTTCCTTAAATTCTATAGAAATTTTGGAAAAATTGACCTGGATCGTCTTGGATGATATTTTATAGTCCTGGATGATCCACCTGGACGATGTCTAAAAATAGGTTATTTCTAAATAGATCTGGCGGCAGATTCTTTCTGAATTGAGCCGATCATTCCGGCCAATACAAAATCGTCCAGGACGATGCGTTTTGCATAATGACGACTGCTTTAATGAGGATGCCCTAATTAGGGTTTCTGCTTTTGAATAGATCGTCCAGGCCGATATAAATATCGTCCTGGATGATGTTACCAAAAATATATACCTTAGGGAACTATCAGAAATCTTCCAAGTTATAAAGCATCAGGAGCCACACCAAATATAATAGACTCAAGAAAGGAAAAATGGTACAAACTGACTCAGACCTACTCTACCCAATCTTGAGCTGGTTCCAAATTACAGTCCGATCGTGTGAACCTGAAATGTCAGTAGATAAGGCAGTCGTAGAGAAAAAGAATCTTTGCTATCATCAAAATTATAAGCCATAGATCCGCAACAACATTCTCTTATGTCATAATAATGATTCATCAATAATTAGGAAAAGAGAAATAGCAAAATCAATATAATTCAGATCAAGCATATAAATATTATTTATTCTTTTTCAATACAAAACAATATTTATTTTTAAGCTAATCATACAACTAGTTGATACAAATTTTATGCATAAGCCTTTATCACAGAGTTGGATATTATTGAGAAAATTATGTTTTAAGCCATCTACGAGTAAAATATTTTAAATCATGAAGTTTTTTAAGTTGCCAATTATACCTGATCCAACCACCTTCCTAGTGGTATTTTTTCCAAGTGTTACCTTAACCCCTACCCTGGCCACCAACATGATGAGTTGTATTATATCTCCAGTCATGTGCCTTGAACATCCACTGTCCGGAAACCACATACTTTCAAAGGGCCTTTTGTTAGAGCATCCCTACAAAGTTATCAAGGATTAGTTATGGGAACCCAAAAAAGTTTGGGTTCCACCTTATGGATTGAAGGATGAAATGCAGGTGTGCTATGCTGTGATTAATGAAATTTTGGCCTTCACACTAAGTTTGTTTTATGGTGGATAGTGCAAGTGTGGGATATATTTCCTAGCATGCCACCAGAAAAACACCTAACTCATGGGAATGGATTTACTAATCTATGTGGGTTATGGTTCCTCTTCCTAGGTTTAAATTATGTATGATGTGGAGATGATTTATGAAAATCTGCAAGTGTAGGTGATGATTTATTTTCTTTAAAAGTAGTTACTTCCACTTGAAAAATTTATTTACACGTTCAAGAATTGAGTTGTCAAATTTTAAAGTATGCTTTCCATAATCAACTTCATCTAAACATACTTTTAGTTATATAATTGAATTTTCTAAATCAAAATGAGTTGCTTTCAAGGAATATTGTTCAATAGATAAATCAAGATACTTCTTGTTTAATACATAAAACTCATCAAGTAATATGATTATTATCCAAATTAGGTAATTTATCTTCAGACGTTCATTGTCTTTTTGCAAGTTTAAAAAATCAGAATTGAGGCTTGCACACATTTTCTTTAGCTTTTTATATACATTATGAATTAATTTAAAAACTTTAAATAATTCTTCAAACGAAAGCTCACATACCTCCTCTTAATCAAAATGATGAAGATGGTTATATGCCATTAAGCACAAGTTGGTTACCTCCTCTTCAGCTTCTATCTTAGATGAGTCTAAAGCGGAGTCTGCCCAAAAAGCCTTCTGTGTCTGTTGTTTATTCTTCTTGAATTTTTTTATCACTCTTCTCCATGATTGGGTGAGCTTTAATATTTGGATAATAATTTCTCATGTGCCCTAGCTTCCTGCATTCAAAACAAATGACATCAGAAGAACCCTTAGAATTTTTATTAGGTTAACCTTTATTCCATTGCTAATGAGGATTTTGATTTTCTTTAGAAAGCTATTAAATTGCCTTGTAATCAATGCAATGTTATCATCATCTTTAGGAACAAAATTTTTACTATCAGAATCATTAACCTTTAAGGCTATAGTTTTCTCTTCTCTTTTCTCACATGTATCAATTTGTCATTGAATCACTCTTTGCTCGTAAGCAATTAGTGATCCAAAATAAGTTATCAATTGAATAAATATTCAGGTCCTTGGATTTAATAATAGAGTTATTTTGGCATCATAAGAACTAGGTAGATAATGCATAATCTTGCTAACTTTTTCAAAATTTATGAGTTTTCTACCTGATGCATCGAGGGAAGTGTTAATTTGTATGAACCTAGTTAATTTTAGAAATAGACACACTAGGTTTAATGTGAAATAATTTATAATTATGGAGCAAAATGTTCAACCTAAAATATTTTACTTCATTTATTCCTTCATAGGTTATGCATAGTTTATCCAAAATTTCTTTACTAGTTATGAAAGTAGATACACATATGTAATCTTAAGATTTTAAAGCACATAAAAAATAATTTATACATTTTGCATTTAATTGAACTAAATTTCTATCCTCTATGCTCCATTCAAAAAAAGATAGTTTAGTTTTAATGCCATTCACTAAACAAGAAGGTATATAGTATACTTCCTGAATTAACATCGACATGCAATAATCTATAGATTGTTGGAATGTAGACATACAAAATTTTCAAAAATCAAGAAGAATATTATCAAACAAAGGTGGTCGTGTGATTGAATACCATTCCATAGTATTATGATTACCAAAATTAGCCATGGATCATTTTTAAAAGTTTTCCAAAACTTAGTTTTTTAATCTCACTCTAACACCACTTGAAAGTTCAAGGAGATTTTGAGACCTCTAAGAAAAAACTAAAGGCTAACTTAGAGGGGGGGGGGGGGGGGGGGGCGGGGGGGGGGGGGGGGGGGGGTTAATTGATATTTTAAAATTTTTTTAAAAGAAAAAAATCTTTTCTATAACTTGATGCTAAAGAATATTAATTTCACAATAAAAAGATCACAGTTTTTACCTACACATTTAATACCAGAAAAATAAAGTGTGGAAAATAATAAGAACAAACACACTAGAATTTATAGTTGTTTGGTCCAATCTAGACTTAAGTCACTCCTTGGAAACCTCCTTTTATAGGTATTGCACTTATAAAAATGTCTCTCCTTTTGCCCCTAGAGCAAGGCAGATAAGCCCTTACAAAATCTCTTCCACCAACCTAGTGTGGTAGAGGAACTTACTCTTTTTTACCCTCCTGGTGAAGGTAGCGAATAGGGAATCCTTTTCTCTCTCCTAAAGATGGTAGAGAACCAATAATCCTTTTTCTCCATCCTAGAGATGGAAGATAACCAAGAACTAGTGTTATAAAATGTCTTTTAGGAGCCTCCAAAAGATCAAGACAGATGATTGAAGAAGACGAGGAATAACCTTGCTTTGATCAACCTTTGAAATCCCTCACAAATCTCTCTTACAAAAACCCTCCTTTTCATCCCTCTCTGAAATCTCTTATAAGTACCTATTTTCTCCCACTAAGAACACTTTAGCAGTAAAAGCCTTAAAATAAGACTATGTGAAAGCTTAAATAGAGAGCCTCTCAAAAAGCCCTAAATTTTAATCTATCGATACTAATCATCCAGCACGATCCAAGATTATCTTGTATAATTAGTATAAAGTACCCTTATTAGTCCTGTATAAGGAGGCATACCCTGTATGATCAGATTAAGGATGTAAAGTGGTTGTCTGGGTTGATTTAGAGCATAATTTAATAAGTTTAGTTTAAATAATATGGATAATCATTCAATATGATTAGTGATGATTAATTATCATCCCATCCAAGAATCAAGATGTACAATATGATTGGTCAAATTGTCCTGTATGATTAGTATAAAAAGAATGGATAATCATTTAGTATGATGGGTGATGATTAATTATTATCACATATAAGAATCGGTTCATACAGTACGATAGATCAAATTATCCTATACAATTTGATATAACAAATTAACTATAATTGTTCTCCTAATCATAAGACTAATTTAGACATGATTGTCATATATCATACAGTATGATGAATATCATGTTGCAAATCTATTTTCATGACTTATATTTTGATGACTGATAAACACTGTTGATTCTCTTAGACTGCTTGTTGCTTCTAACTTTTCAGGAATCGAAGA
>NW_021318595.1:12613868-12645998 GCF_001605985.2 Dendrobium catenatum
TCCGGGGAGTGGACGTAGGTCGAGGTTACCGAACCACTATAAAATTCTGTGTTCTTGTTTTCTTGCTTCCGCACTTTAATTTTTGCATTTATTCTTCACGTGGTGTGATTTTGGTTTATGTGTTTTTGTTCTTTGTGAAAAGAAAATTTTAACATACCAATTCACCCCGCCTCTTGGTTAGCTTGGGCCAGTTCTATAGGGCTTAACATCCCAAACAAACTTTCATATCATACGGTATGATTAGATACAAATATGAATATTAAAATATTTCTTAAGTTATGATTGATGATTGAATATCATGATTATAACTAATCACCCTGATGATACTGATCATCAAGTATGACTAGTTTAATGAATCTTAGTTAAAAAAGGGTGTCCTAATTAATATTTTTTATTAACTGATCATCAAGTATGATATAAATCATATTATATAATTAGTTTAAAAAAGGAAAATATTCTAACTCACCAACTTACTCACTTGAGTGTGTGTGTGTGTTCAAGTTTACTTAGCTTTAGGATCTACCAAAATACATGATTGACTCATGAAAGGTAAAAGGTATAAAAGGATTGAAAATACATACTTTAAATCTATACAACCTAGTCTTGAGCTATTTGAGGTTGCAAGTGAGTTGTGGTCCTAAAATATTAATGAGAAGGTAAAAATAAATATGTAATAAATTCAATTATGAGGAGATAACATAGTGAGAAATCCAATAATATTTATTATCATCAAAATTATAAAACTTGAGTCCAAATATGCAACAACAAGGAATCGAGAAGATATTCTTGTAATATTCCAACTTAGTTTTCTATTTTAAGAATTTTAGTTTAACCCAAAGAATAAATATACCCCCAAAAGAATTTTTAGGGTAAAAAGGAGAAATCCAATTATCTTGAACAACACCTAGAAATCTCACATCAAGAAACAATATATTTTGAAATCTAAAAAGGGAAGGTGAATGCATAGCTTGAGTATTATTACAAATTAAAGAGGGGGGGGGGGGGGCCCATTGATTTGAAAGGGTTTTACTTAGATGCTTCAAATGGGTAAAAGTAAAGATAAAAATCCATTGATTATTAAAAAGATTATGATCAAGCCTTTTTAACACAATTATTATCGGGTCCCATATCCTAGATGAGAAAAGTGATTAGTTACATAAAGTAGTTGACAACCAACATAGAACTTGTCCAATAATTATGATATGAATCCCTTAATGCATTATGTTAATGCTAGGGCATTCCCTGGAAGCAACACACTATATAGCCTTAAAATAATGAGAAGTATGTACGGACTGCTATACTGACACCTGAATGAAGTGTTAAATAAGCAAGGGTTTGCACATCATAGATGAATGTAGACAAAGAAGCTAGTCCATGAAACTATAATAGGATAAGATATTTGAATTTAGATTTTCCTACAACGAATTAATGGAATTAATAAATATTATGATTCATAGGAAAATAAATATTCGATGCATTCAAGAAACTTAATGGGTTGGAAGAAGGCTATGGAGATTAATAATTTGGGATTTAAATTTTGGTATTCTAGTAAAATTCATATTATAAGTGGCTTAAGTATGATTCTAGATAAGAGTTTAAAGAATGATGTTATAAAAATTAATAGAATTTAAGGTAAAATAATAGCTTTGAAGATTAATGTTTATGCAAATATTAATAATATTATGAGTGCTAATGCTCAAAACATAGGTTTAGATGTGTTCAAAATTAAAATTTAAGAATTGCATAGAAAAATTAATGCAAAAGTTACCTCTTGAAGAAAGATTTTTGTTAGAGGAGATTTAAATGGATGTTTGGTTGAGAGGAGGATAACTTTAAAGCATTCATGCTGGCTATAAGTTTGGAGCAATTAATGAAGATGGTAAGACCATATTAAATTCTTCTTTAGCTTATGATTTTGTAATTGTTAAGACTTTATTAAAGAAAAAAGATGACATCACATCACTTATAAGAATGCATATATGAAAATTCATATTTATTATTTTCTTATAATAAAAAATGGATTATTTAAATTTCAAAAATTATAAAGTTATTCCAAGGGACTTTAATATGAAAGGGTAGATTGTAAAAAAATAAGTAAAATACTATTATAGAATTAGATGAAGGTATTTAAGGAACACTAAAAAATATTTCTGAGAGTAAAATTTGAGATATTAAATTTTGATTGTGCATGAGAAAGCTAATGTTATGTGAAAAATGTAGCTAGTGATATTAAGAATGTTGTAAAATATGTGTTTGACATGTCAAAAAGAATGTTCTTAATAGTAAAAATAGTTAGTGGTGTAATCAAAGTGTGAAAGAAAATATAAAAAAGGAAACTTATTTATAAATATTGATTTAGATGTAAATATTCTTAAATTTTTGAAAGAAATAAAGAGGTCTGTAAGGAGTCTAAGAAAGAAATCTGTGATACAAGGATTTTAGCTTGTAATATTTATATTATAGATTAGATACAAAAAAAGGAGAAAGATGTTGGATGACTATGGCACGCCAAGAGGGGGACTTGGGGTGAAATTGGCTTTAAATTTTTTATTAAAAGAAGGTAATTTAAATAATTTTAATGCTATTTTGAAAAGAATAAATAATCACACAATATTTTATGAAAAAGATAAAGAAAAAATAGATGCAAGAAAAGAAAATAAAATGCACGATATTATTACATGGTTCCACCAGGATTCCAATCCGGACTACATCCACGCCAGCCGACTCTTGGGTTAAAATCCACTAATCAAAGGTTTGCTTTGGAAACCTAACTTCTTTATACCAAAGAAGTTGTTTAAAACCTAAGAACTCTCCTACACTTGTGAGTATAACCGAATCTAAACAATTTAAATAGCACTAAGATAAATGGCTTAGATCAAGAAAAATAAAAATACAATTTGATATAAATATTTTAAGCTCAAATTATCTTGCAATAAAATGACCAAAATAATTGAGGAAATATTACAATTTAATTTTAATCACCTCACTCCTTGCAAATTGAATATAAAATTTCCTCACTTTAAGATTAATTTATATTTTGATTAAAATATGAATAATATTTTAAATAAAAATATGTTTCATGTTGATTTAAACTATAACTCCTAAAATCATATAATATTTTAAAAAATGAATTAGATTTGGAATGTAAATATATGCCCTATAAAATAAAATAAAATATTTGGTTTGGTATCTTTATGGATTTAAAAGATTTAATACATAAAACTTAACATAGCTTTCTCAATTAGTATTTAACCAAATAATAAATATTTTTTAAAAAAGTATATGTTGAAATCTAAAAGAAGATCAAGTAAATATTTATAGGAAGAAAGCAAACTGAATAACTCCAAGAGATGTTACACGATCTAGTATGTTGAAGCTTTCAAACCAAGAATTTGATCTTGCAAATAAAAAGAGCTCTTCGAATGATGATCAAAGTTTCTCCTCTCAAGATTTAGCTTGTAAAGAACGAAACATGAAGAGAAAGAGGGTATTCAAAGGGAAAGGTTATGCAAAGTAAAGAAGTGAAGAAAACTAATAATCTAATATTAATTTATATATTAATAATATAATATTTGATAAATAATTTCATTTATATTAAATAAATCTAAGTTGTAAATGATTATAAAATGGCTAGTCACATGGAAAAGTAAAAAAAAAAATATTCATATAAATCCAAAATAAGGCAAAAATAGTTACCCAACATATAATATTAAAATCCAATAATATGTAGAAATTTATTATAAATTTAGTTAATATTCAAAGTGGGTCATGTAACATATCAATTTCTATCCACAAGAATCTAATGAATCTAATGAAGTAAAGAATAAGCCATGTTTCTATCTAAATAATATCATATATAGTAAAATAAAAACTTATGCATATTTCAATTTATTTAAAGACATTCCACAATATGATGTAATGTTGATAAAATTAATTATATATCAGTAAATTTATAAGAAGCAATTTCAATTCAAAATGAATACATAATAAAATTTTTGCCACAAGCTTATTACATTTAATTTTGTTGATTAATTATCATTCCATATTTGATAACATTTATACAATTTATAAATCATTTTTTTTTTAATTTCGAGCAAATCAAATCGTGAAAGTAAATATTAATGGACCACTAAAATATTCCTACGTTAATATAAAAATATTTAAGCTATCAATCTTGGTCCATCTTGAGTTCTTTTTGCTTAAATTTTTAGTGAATTTGAGTTGTGCATTTTAAATCTCACATAAGTAATTATAATGCACATCCATCAAATAGTTACACCTAAAATACTTAACACACAGATTAAAACATCAATGTATATATTTGTTATCATCAAAATCTCTTAATATGCAAAATCACTCTCAAGCTAATGTTTACTTAAAAAAATTAGCTATTTAATAATTTTTGTTTACAAAATATATATCAACATTACCTTTATTAACATGATCTCTAATAAAATGATGTTTAATATCTGTGTTTAGTTCCTGAGTGTTGTATAAGACTTTTTTTCTTTAAACTAATAACACTTATTTCATCACATTTAATGAGAATATTTTTAAGCTTAGCTATGAAATCTTCAAATTATTGCTTTAGCCATAAAACTTGAGTTGCACATCTACATGCAGCTATATATTCTTCTTTAGTAGTGGATAAAACAACATAATTTTATTTTCTAGAAGACCAATAAATATGTGATGATCCTAAAAATTGTATGTTCTAGATGTACTTTTTTTATCAATTTTACAACCAATATAATCTATATTAGAATACAAAAACAACATCAAGCCTTTATCCCACTACGTGGGGTTGGCTACATAAATCCTTTTTCTCCATTGTGTCCTATTAAAAGTAAAATTTTCATTTAAATCTAATAAAAAAAGGTCATTCCTAATATTTTCTAACCAAGTCTTTTTAGGTCTACCCCTACCTTTCTTAACACAAGTCAAATCTAATACCTCTACTCTCCTAATTGGGGCATCAGAAGGCCGCCTTTTTATGTGACCAAACCATCTAAGGCGACTCTTTATAATCTTTTCTTCTACTGGAGATACTCCAACATTTTCACGTATATGCTTATTTCGTATCCTATCTCTAAGGGTAAAGCCACTAATCCACCTGAGCATTCATCTTTTCCACACTTAACTTAGTATTACGCTTCTCTTTTAATGGCCAACATTCAGCACCATAAAGCATTATAGGACTCACTACCATCTTATAGAATTTTCCCTTGACTTTGAGGGGTACATTTCTATCACATAACAAGCCCGATGCATTCCTCCACTTCAACCATCCAACTTAATAGTCGATATTATAATATGCATTTAAATTACAAGATGACAAATATTTGGGATACCATAAAGGAGGAAGTGTGATTTCTTAGGATTAGGTTGAAATCTTGTACACAAACATACAATAAACTTAATATTAGGCCTACTAGTAGTAAGATACAAAAGTGAACCTATAATACTATAATAAAGCTTTTGATCTATTGGTTTTCTTCATTCATCTAATTCAAGTCTAGTTGATGGGATTATAAGGGTTTTACTCAATTTGAATCTGTTTATATTAAACTTTTATAATAATTCATTTATGTACTTTTTTTGATATATGAATGTGCCAAACTCTAGATATTTTAATTGAAGTCCAAAGAAAAAGTGATTTCTCCCATCATACTCATTTTAAATTTCTTTGACATTAATAAGGAAAACTCATTGCATAAACTTTCATTTGTACTTTGAAAAAAAATGTCATTAATATAAATTTGTATAATAGTCAAACCATCTCCAATATTTTTGATAAAAAGATTTATATCTATCTTACCTTTTATAAAATTATATTTAATTAAAAAGTTACTTAACCTATCTTTTTAGCACGCTGAGCTTGTTTTAAACAATATAATTCTTTCTTTAATTTATGTACATGATTAGGAAAATTAATGCTTTTTAAACCTAATGGTTTTTTTACAAATACATATTGATCAATATACCCAATCAAAAAATGCACTTTTGACATCCATTTGAAAAAAAAATAAAAGTCCTTAAAACAAGCAAAGTAAGGGAGTAATTTAATGGAAAATGATTCTTCAAAATCTATTCCTTCTATTTGTGTGTACCCTTATGCAACTAATATAGTTTTTTTTTCTAATAATATTTCCCGAGTCATCTAGGTTTTTTTTATAAGCCAATTTAGTTCCAATTATATTTTGATCATGAGGTCTTAGGACTAACTCCAAAACATCATTTCTTATAGCTTTCCTCTTCCATAGTAATTATCCAAAAATTATCTTATAAAGCTTCATCAATATTTTTAGGTTCTATTCTGATAGAAATGCCAAATGTTCTACCTCATCCCTAAGGTTTCTCCTAGTCTTAACGCCTTGAGAAGGATCACAAATTACTAGTTCTTTTGGGTGATTTCTATTATAACTCCAAATTTTAGGAAATGAATCATCCTCATTTTCTTTCAAATTTATTTTCTTCATATTCTCAATATCATCATCAATAAAATAATTTCTTATTAAATATATCAGGTTTTCATAAAAAATTACATGAACATATTCTTTAACAATTAATTTTCTCTTATTAAAAACTCTAAAAGATTTTCCAAAAATTGAATATCCTAAGAATATACCATCATCAGACTTACTATAAAATTTACCTAAATGATCATTATCATAATTTAAAATAAAACAATTACATCCAAAAATATGTAAATATCTAATATTAGGTTTCTTTCTAAAATATATTTCATAAGGGGCCTTTTTAAGAATAGGTCTTAAATAAACTCTATTTGTAACCTAACAAGCATTTGTTATTACTTCAGGCCAAAGATACTTTGGATGTTTATATTCATCTAACATTGATCTTACTAATTCTACCAAAGAATAATTCTTTCTTTCAACTACACCATTTTGTTGAGGAGTCCTAGGAGTTAAAAAATTATGTCTAATTTCATTTTCATCACAATAACTTTCAAATGATTTATTTTCAAATTTTCTACCTTGATCTATTTGAATTTTATGAATCAAATAACCTTGCTATTTGAATATACTTATCAAATTTTTTAAAATGAACAAATGCATTACTTTTATTAGCTAAGAATAATACCCAAGTGAATCTTGAATAATAATCTACAATAACAAATCCCTTATTTTTACCACCTAAACAAGTGTGTTAATTGGCCCAAATAAGTTCATGTGTTATAATTCTAAAGATTTATTTATACAAATTATATTTTTAGTCTTGAATGAAATTTTCATATGTTTTCCATGAATGCATGCATCACATATATAATCAAAATGAAAATTAATTTATGGTAAACCAACTAGTAAATCAAGTTTAGAAAATTTATTTAAAGTGTGGATATTGGCATGACATACCCTTCTATGCCATAAACAAGCAACATCTTTAGTAGATTTCATGTAAAGTAAATTCAATTTAATATTAATTGTATTATCTTGATCAATTAAATAGATATTTTTATGTCTATTTCCAATAAGCAAAATAATTTCATTATTTTTAATAATGCAAAGTGAAGCATAAAGCCAAAATATTTAAACCTTTATCACATAATTGACTAATTGATATTAAGTTATGTTTTAAACCAGAAACCTACAAGACAATTTCTAAAGTAATAGAGTTCTTACATATGGATCCAATGCCAATAATCGTTTCCTTTACATTATCTCCATATGAGACATATCCTCCATCACATAGTTCTATTGTAGACAATTTTGCTTCCTTACGCGTCATATGTCTTGAACATCCATTGTCTAAGTACCACATGCCTTCATTGATTTAGTTTGAAGGCATTCCAATCAAAGAAAATCAAATGTTACTTTTGGAACCAAAATATTTTTTTGTCCACATTCTAAATTAGTATGATATCTTTTATGTATGGTATATGAAGTGCTAACATCTTTTGGCAACCATACATAAGATGATTGTTTAGCATTCTATGATATACGAGGATAGTAATAAAAACAAGACATGTCTTTTTTTACCACAATAATTACACCAAATATTAATGTTTGTATGTGGCTTAGCATGATGCTTATATGACATATAAGATGAATTTTTATTTGATGATATACTTGATGGAAGTTTATAATGAACTTTTAATTTCATGCATAAATTTAATATTTCTTTTAATAGATTTTTTTCTCTTTCATGTTTACAAACAAATAAAGAATGATCTAATAAAGAACTATTTTTATTTTTCAAATCATAACATTCATTTTTTAAATCGGTAAAATGTATATCTAAATTTTTATGCTTCTTTTCTAAAACAATATATTTTCTTTTTTCATTTTTTATATTCAACAACTAATTCATTAAAAGAATCATCTAATTCTTCATATGATATATCATTACATACATCTTGAGAATCCCAATTAAATTCTCCTTCAACCATAAGATAGATGTTCACGTCTTCTTTTTATGATCTTGACACACAAGATGATCATGTAGAGCCCTCTTCTTTTCTTGAAATGCTTCTTTTCTTTCTTGTCTCTCTTTCTCTCTACATCAATCTCTTTCTTCTTTGAAATGATTAGATCTGGACAATCTTCTCTTATATGCCAATGCTTCTTGCAATGGTAGCAAATAAACCCTTCTCTTGTAGGAAATTTCTTTGTTTGAAATTTATAATTTTTATATTTCCTATACCTTCAATTTTTGCTCCTTAGTAAGCTTCCAAGTATTCTAGAAAGAATGAAAACATCATCACTATATTCATTAGAGTTTAAGGAACAAGGTTCATCATTATCATTAACCTATAAGGAAATGATTTAACCTTTCTCTTTATCTTTCTTAGAAGAGCTATCAAATATATTCCTTTGAGCTATAATATGTTCATGCACTATCAAAGAACACAAAAGATGATTAAGTGGATAAGTAGATAAATCTTTAGCCTTACTAATTGTAGTTACTTTGGCATCCCATTATTTGGGAAGGCGTATAAGAATCTTTAAGACTAAGTCATGATTCTTATATATTCTCCCAAGAGAATATAATGTATTAATTATTTTAATAAATCTTGTTTTCATATCAGAAATAGACTCATAAGGAGACATATGAAATAATTCATATTCATAAACGAAGTCTATTTATGTTAGCATCTCTAACCTCACTAGTACATTCATAAGTAATAATTAACTTATCCCATTTTCTTTTGCTAAATTTAGTAGAGACAGTTTTATGTAATAATCTGGAAGAAGTGTATAATGCAAAGTATTATATGTCCTAGCAATTAATGCATCTAATTCCCTTTCTAATGCGGTCCATTCTTTAAAAGGTTTTCTAGTTCTAATTCCATTAATTTATTTAGTGGGTGTATGATATTATTGAGTAAGAATGTGCCAAATATGAGAGTCTTGTCCTGTTAGGAATGTACTAATTCTATTTTCCAATATTCAAAAGGAGCATTATCTAACAATGGTGGTCAATGAGCAAATTTCCCTTTGAGAAGTAAATATTTATATGAAGAAAGCAAACTCAATAACTCCTAAAAATGTTACAGTATTTAATCCGTTGAAGCTTAACAACCAAGATTTTTATGTTGCAAATCAAAAGAGAAGTTGTAATGAAGAAAGCAAATTCTTGCCTCAAGATTTAGCATGTAAAGATGGCAAAATGAAAGAAATGACTACTGTATTTTTCTCTTTTGAACACTCTCACAAGATGAGGAAGAGGGGTATTTAAAGGGAAATGGTAAGTAAATCAAAATTTGAATAAAACTAATAATCTAATATTAATTTATCAACTAATAATTTAATAATTTTATATTTCATAAAGAATTTCATTTATATTAAATAAATATAAGTTGCAAATGGATATAAAATGGCTACTCGTATGAAAAAGTGAAGAAATCTTCATATACATCCAAAACATGGCAAAAATTGCTACCCTGAATATAATATTAAAATCAGATAATGCTTAGAAATTTATTATAAATTTAATTTAGCTCCAATGTGGGTCATGTAACCTATCATTTTTTATCTAAGAAATCCATGGAATCTAATGAAGTAAAACTAAAGCAATGATTATATCAAAATAATATCATATAAAAAAAAAACACTTTTGTATATTTAAATATATTATATATATATATATATATAAGTGTGTGTAAGTTAGCCAGACAAAGAGATGTGAGTAGTAAGGAGAATAATTATGGTTAATTAAATATATAAAATCATACATGATGATTTGACCATTCATTCTTTACGGCCTGATTCTTACATGGGATGATAATTTATCGTCATCTATCGTAGTAGATGGTTATGTATGTTATTTGTACTAATCATATTGGACGATAATCTCAATCAACCTGGACAATCAATTCATCTCTTTGAATGGATCATACAAGGTCTATATCTTCATATAGTTCTAACAAGAGTTTTTTGAACTAATCGTATTGAATGATTAGAATCGATAGATTGAAGTTTAGGGCTTTTTGAGAGGCTCACTATTAAAAGTCTCACATAGCCTTATGGTTAAGCCTTTTTTTGCTACAAAGTGTCTTCAGAGGGAGCATAGAGAAGAAGTTTAGGAGATCTTTTTATGAGGAAAAGTCATAGGAGATTCACAAGGTTACACCAAGCAAGGCTCTTGCTTATCTTCTTCAAGTTTTTTCCTTGATCCTTTGGTGGCTTTGGGAAACATTCTATAGTAATAGGTTGTAGTTCTCTGCCACATCCAAGAGGAAGAAAGAGGATTATTAGTTCTCTACCATCTCTATGAGGGAGAAAAAGGATTCCAAGTTCTTTGCCTTTACTAGAGGGTGAAAATGGATTCCAGGTTCTCTGCCTTGACTAGGAGGGTGAAAAAGAGTAAGGTCCTCTATCGCATTAGGTTTTTGGAAGAGGTTGGGTAAGGGCTTGTCCACCTTACAGTGGGGAAAAATTTAGATACACTAATTTTAGTGCAATACTTAGAAAGGTGGCTCTTGGGGAGTTGACATATGTTAGGTTGGATTGAACCAATATAAGTTCTGGTGTGTTTGTTCTTATTATTTTTGTACTTTCTTTTTTATGATTAACTATGTGGTTTAAAATATTAATCTTTTTATTAATATTAAATTAATTGGCTTCTACATTAGGTTATAAAATTATCTATTTTAAAATATTAAAAAAGTTATTAAAAGATTTGTTTTAAAGAAATTTTTAAATCACCAATTAATCCCCTCTTGGTTAGACTCGAGATTATTCTTTGGGGTCTCATAATCTCATCAAACTTTTAAGTGGTATTAGAGCGGTATTCAAAAACTAAGCTTTATAAAACTTTTAAAAAATGATCAATGACTAACTTTTGAAATCGTAATACTACAAAAGGATATTCAATCACACGACCCCCTGATATTTAATAACATTTCTTTTGATTTTTGGAACATTTTTATGTCCACATTCTTGCAATCGATGGACTATCTCATGTGGATGTTAGTTCAGAAAGGATATTTAGTCCCCTCTTGCTTGATAAATGGCATTAAAACTGAACTATCTTTTTCTAAATGGTGTATTGAGGATAAAGATTTAGCCTAATTAAATGCAAAATATTTAAACAGATTTTTTGTGCATTAAAATTTGAAGATTACATGCGTGTATCTGTCTGCAAATCTGGTAAATAAATTTGGGATAAACTCTACATAACCTACGAAGGAACTAATGAAGTTAAATAATCTAGGATAATTTTACTCTATAATTATGAATTATTTTGCATAAATCTTAGTGAGTTAATTTTTAAAATCTATACTAGGTTCACTCAAATTGTAATATCCATGCATACTTTAGGTAGAGAACTTGCAAATTTTGAAAAAGTTAAAAAAGATTCTTCTTTGTCTACCTAGTTCCTATGATGCTAAAATAAATGTTATTATAAAATTCAATAATCTAAAGGTTTATTCAATTGATAAGTTGTTTGGATTATTCATTGCCTATGAGCAAGGAGTGAGTCAAATATAAATTGATGTAAGTGAGAAAAGAAAGGAGAAGATTGTAGGCTTTAAAGCTAATGATTCCAATAGACACAATTCTGTAAAAGAAAATGATAATGATATAATGATGTTGATAAGACGATTTAAAAGCTTTCTAAAGAAAAAGCAAAAACATCGTCAACAATAGAACAAAGGTAAAGGAAAAAAAATATGGTTTCTTATGATGCATATGTTTCAAAAATAGGAAGCTTGGGCACTTGAAGACTGATTGCCTAAATTTTAAAACTCTCCCAATCAAGGAGAAGGGTGAAGAAAAAGATAATTTCAAAAAGAGTAAGCAACGTACTCAGAAGGCTTTCTAGCAGACTCCGCTTTAGACTCATCTTAGATTGAAGTAGAAAAAGAGGTAACCAACTTATGCTTAATGGTAGATAATCATATTGATCATTCTGATCAAGATGAGGTATGTGAGCTTTCTTACAATGAATTATATGAAGTTTCTAAAAAAATAATAACATGTATAGAAAGCTCAAGAAAATGTATGCCAGCCTTAATTTTGATTTTTTATATTTGCAAAAAAAGAATGAATGTCTTAGGAAAGATCACTCTACTTTAGATAACAATCATATAAGCTTACTTAAAGAATTTGAAGCATTAAAAAGATGCTTCATTTTTAATGCTAGTTTAATCGATCTGCTAGAAATGATATTTGAGAGCTAGTTAAAAGACCTAAGGATCAGAGTACTGTATGAAAAAAAATGTGTTTTTAAAAATAAAATTAATGAATCTGGTGTAGTGGTTAGAAAAAAAGAAAGACTAATGGCTAAGTGGTATAACTAGATAGAAGGAATTAACTTTAAAGAGACCTTTTCCCCTGTAGCTGGACTAGAAGTCATAAGGGTGCTACAAGCTTTTGTCAGCTCTAAGGGATTCAAATTATACCAAAGGGATATTAAGAGTGTCTTAATAAAAGGGGTGATTAAAAAGGATGTTTATGTTGAGCAACCCCCAAGCTTTGATATTTAAAATTTTCCAATCATATATTGAAATTTAAAAAGGAATTATATGGACTAAAACAAGCACTTAGACACCGCCCTATTCCTCAAAAAGGTAGGAGAAGAACTACTCATTATCCAAATCTATATTGATGATATCTTATTTGGATCCTCTGATAAAACTAATGTGATGAATTTTTTAAAATAATTTATAAGGAGTTTGAGATGAGCATGATGGGATAATTGAACTATTTTCATGGATTTAGTATAAGGAAGAAGGATGTCAGAATTTTCCTTAGTAAATGAAAATACATTAGGGATGTCCTTAGGAAATATGAAATGAATAGGACCATGGAAATAAACTCTCCCATGAGCTCTAGAGTTCAATTATATAAGGACTCACATAAAAAATCAGTTGATAAAAAATATAGAGAAATAATTTGATCACTTCTTTACTTTACTACTAGCAGACCTAATATTATATTTATTTTTTTTCTCTATGCTAGATTTCAGGCTGGTCTAAAAAAAAAACTCACTTAACAATTGTTAAGAGAATCCTTAGATTACTCTTAAGAACCAAAAGAATGGGAATTTGGTATCCTAAGCATAACACTTCCTTTGAAATCATAGAATATTTTGATTCAGACTTTACATGATATAGGGTTGATAAGAAAAACACTTTTGGAACCTACTAATTCATTGGAAAATCCTTAGTCTCCTGATCCAGTAGAAAATTGAACTCAGTAGCCCTGTCTACTGCTAAAGCTAAATACATAGCATTAGGAAGTTATGTGACATAGGTCCTTTGGTTAAAGCAATAAATATTAGATTTAGGACTACCTGTAGGCACCATTCCAATATTGTAAAATAATACTAGTGCTATATGTATTTCAAAAAATATAATCCAACTCTCTAGAACCAAACACATAGACATAATGCACCATTTCATTAGGGACCATATCACGAAAGGAGAAATAGAGCTACATCATATAACCATTGATAATCAACTTGTAGATACCTTTAATAAACCATTAACTTTTGAAACCCTCAGTACCTTAAGAACAATATTAGGTGTCACAGATATTCACTCTTGAAATTGCTTACTTTGAAAATCTAAAATTTAAATGTCGTTCTTTTGTTTTATATTCTATCTTTCAGTGTTTTATTTTCTTTTACTTTTATACATTTGTCTATCTATTTTTTAAAATTTAAGAATCTTATCACTGCAAACTTTAGTAGTTATTTTTCTTATAAATTAAAATCTTACCTTATTTTGTTTAATATTATGTAAGAAGTGATTGACTCCTTTAAAAAAGTTAAAGGAAGAAAGATTGATGATTATTCATATTCCTCTAACTCCTTTAATGGTGTAATTTCTTTTTGAATAAAAATCTATTTCAAATTAAAAATTGGACCTACAAATAGAGATCTAATTCATCTTCCTATAATTCTCTATCTCATAGTAATATTTTTGCAAGTCAATGAATCTACTTCAAATTTTATTAATCAAGTTGTTTGTCTCTATCATATATATCATATTTTACATTATGGTTTACTCTTCCTTATATAAGAGAGTGAGTTATTCTTCTCTTATATTTGAAAGATAATTTCACAACTGAGAGGACACTTTCTTTAAAGATTTAAAAAGGATGCAAGTTGGAAAAAAGGAAAAGTGGAACAAAATGAGCCCAAAATGAAAACATGCACAATGTCTGTCAAATAATTACAATATGCATAAATTGTATCAAAAATCAAAAGATGCACAAAGTGTGCCAAAAATTGATTAAGTGGCACAAAATGAGCCCATAATGTGTTAGCTTCCTATTCTTTCAAATCTTTAAAATTTCAAAGAATCCATATTCCAATTGATATCTTCAATACTTGAGTGTGAAAATCATGATTTGTGATTCATCACTTTGCAAATCTATTCTTTTAGATATATTTCTGAAAAGTAATTTGAAAAGATCATAATTCATCTTTAGTTTTTTTATGAATTAGATTTTTTCTTAAAAAGACTTTAACCCTATAATGGGTTGCATTAGGGTTAACAGAATTCAAATATCAAAAATACATTCCAATGCTTGGAAATTAAGTGAAAAAACATTAAATTTTATCAACATCTCTCTGCTCTTGCACCCGAGGCAATTTCCAGGCAATCTAGGTTTTCTTTTCACGTGCATTTGGTTTTCCCCTCATGGCTTAGATTTTTCGAGCTTTTCTTTTGATTTTCTTTGATTTGCTTTCTTCATTCTCCTGTTTGTGCTTATTTTGAGGTTTTTTCTTATTTTTTGGTGCTGGGACATGGCGACTCCATCGCCATCTTACCCGTTGTCTACTTCTCATTTTTTTGGGGAAATCTCATGCATTCAAAGATGTGTTGGCTGGCTCTTTTTCATCTCCATTTAAGTTGAATTTTGTTCATTCTTCCTTTAAAGATTGCCTGGCATTGTTGTTTAAGGATTCTGTGGTTTCACAGTTAGTTGCTCCTTGCTTTAATGCTAGTGGGTAAATTTCTCCTAAGGCGTCTGAATCTTGATGTTATACGGAAATTTTTTCCCAACCTAAAATTGTCTAGATCATTTCATATTGGCTTATTGGATCAAAGTTGTGTTGTTATCCAACTCTCTAATGATCTTGATTATAGCCCTATTTTTGCTAAAAGGACTTACTATATATAAATGTGTCAAATGTGTTTGCTCAAATAGACTTTGGATTTTGATGTTAGGGAGGAATCTCTTGTTGCTCCAGTGTGGATTTCATTTCCAAATTTGAGACTTCATTTCTTTAATACTCAAATCTTATTTGGCTTTGATCTTTTGAAGGCCGTTGTAGATGGACAAAGCCCTGCTTCTGTTTCGAGGCCTTCTGTGGCTCAAATTTTGGTTGAATTGTATGTTTCTAAGAAACATCCAATGAGATATGGATTGGGTCGGAAGTGAACGGTTATTTCCAAAAAGTTGAATTTGAAAACTTACCTATCTTTTGTTCTTATTGCGTGATGCATGGTCATGGTATTAATGATTGTTTTTGGAAGCATCCCCATCTTTGTAAAGAGAAGGATTCATCTAAACAACTGAATGTGGTTCAAGCTAAAGCTACTATTCTTAACCATGTGATCTTAGAGGGAAATACCTATAAACCGTCTCAAAATATTAGGGAGCCTATGTCATTTTCCGGTGATGATCTTGAACTAACTATTACCAATCATGTTTCTTTTATTCATAATCAGGGAGTAAATTCTACAAATACTTTTTTTCACCTTCTGATTGTGAGAAAAGAGTAGAGAAAACTATGCCTAATGTTGCTTCCCAAAATAATGATATTGTTGATTCCACCTGTCCTTATATGATTAACAAACAATTGTTGGATTTGAATGGTAATTTGCCTTCTAACACACTCTCTTATCATTTGAATGAGAAAGGAACTGAGAATGAATTTAATGAGGCCGTTGAATTACCTTTTAAAGAAAGTGAGAGGAATGAAAACCAATTGGAGGTGGGTGAGTTAGTTTTGTTGGTTGATATCCCTCCTCTTATGGAATGCATTGAAGGCCTTGCTGTGAGGAGTAAAGGTAATATGGAGGACATGTTTATAGAGGATGAACATCCTCAACAGGTTAATCAAGAGGTCCAACAAAATGATAGTAAAATTCCTTCAACTTCTCATTATAATAGTGATGTTTTTACCGATTCTAAGGATATGGGAATTGTTGCTAAATGTTTTTCAAGAGATGATAATGATGCAAGTTTCATTAAGTTTAAAAGTAAAAAAAGGAAGGAATAAACATCATATCACATTGAAATCTCCTAGGACCACTCGCTCGCACACTACTTAATAATTATGTTTTTTATGTTTAATTCTATTATTTGGAATGTGAGGGGAATTGGTTGCCCCTCTTCTAGAATCCGTGTTGAAAATATATTCATAATGTTTCTATTCTTATTCTTCTTGAGCATCTTATTTATTTTACTATGTTGGTTAGCACCTCTCATTTTTTGGGTTTTAATTATGCTATTTTAAATATGGCTAATAAGATCTAGGTCCTTTGGAAGGATCTGGTTAATATTGATGTTATTGGTGATTTAACTCAAGAAATGCATTATAATGTTAAGGTTTTTAATTTTCAATGTTGTGCTTCCTTTTTGTATGCTGCCTCTTCACGTTACATTAGGTAATTGCTTTAAGATAAACTTATTAATTTTCATAATATTTGCAATTTACCTTGGCTTGTTGGGGGTAATTTTAATGCTATTACTATCCCTTCTTAGAGGAGAGGAGTCTTTTCCCCTTCTTATCAGTATATGGACAATTTTAGTAATATGATTTTAGATTATAATTTAATTTACATTAGTTTTTCTGGTAATAACTTCACTTGGAATAGAGGACACATATGGAAGCATTTGGATCATGTCCTTTTTAATGATTCTTGGATTAATTCTTTTAACTCCAATAATGTTTAACATCTTAGCAGAACTTTTTCTAACCATTTCCCTTTGCTTATTAGACTTAATTTTAGACAATTTATTACTTCTCCTCATTTCAGATTTCAAAATATATGGTTACTTCATAACTCTTTCTTAGATGTTGTTTAGAATAATTAGCCAGCTCCTTTACATATGGATAATTCTAGTTTTGGCATGAGGAGACTTTGGTTTAAGCTGAAATGGATTAAATAAGTTTTAAATTGGTGGAACTATAACATGTTTAAAAATCACTTTACCAATATTTTCAAAGCTGAGCACCTAGTTGATACTATTGAGTCTACTTGTCAAGTTGATCATTCTGATGATAATTTCACTTTATTAAGAAATGCTAAAGAGGATCTCTTTAAATTTCATGCTCAGGAAGAAGTCTTTTGGAAATAGAAAGCAGTGGCTAAGCACTTGGTTGAAGGTGATAATAAGACTAAATACTTTAATGCGTTGGCAAGAGGAAAAGGGAAAAAAATTGTATTAATAAAATTCAACGGGAGGATGGTTATGTCACTTAGAATTCTATGGAGATTGCTAATTTAGTTGTTCAACATTTTCAAAATAGCCTCAATAAGTATTTCAATCTTGCTCAGATTATAGATCATTCTTTTATGCTTAGCCTTATATCCCTAGAGGAGAATGAGACTCTTTCTAAACCTACTTCCTTTGAGGAAGTTTTTTTTTTCATCAAAATGCAAATTGCATTAATAAAGAAAGAAATTATTACTACTACTATGTGATAGAAACCTATCATAATCCTCCTTTAATAATTTGAGAAACAAAGGAGGTACCTTATTGCAATCCAATTCTTCCAAAAAAAAAATCACCTTCTAAAGCATTGTTAGCACAAAAATTAGCTAACTTATTACAATTTATATTTGCAAAATGAAAAAGAATCTTGCCAAATCCATCCAAGAATGAAAGATCTTCAATTCCTTCATTTGGACCATTCAGATTCCTTTCTCCCACCGCCTTTTACAAGTAATTGATAATATTGAGGTTGTCACTTTCTATAATAATTCCTTTTGCATCCAACATCCATTCTATGATGATCATCTTCAAATAATGAAATGCCATTAACTCAGTAGGCCACTACCTCAATGAATTCAAAAGACTCCAAAAGCTAGCAAAAACCTCCCTTTTGAATATCTAAAAGCTCCACCGAGTCCACCTTTATTAGATCTTGTTAAAGAAGCATCAATATTTACCTTAATCCATCTTGGAAGAGGAGGGCGCCAATAAGAAAATAGCTGATCCAGCTAGTTAGCACCCCAGTGATCCACAAACAGAATAATGTTGGCATTTGATGTAAAAGTAATAGCACTAGCAGCTATAAAATTTAAACTCAATTCTTGGTTACCATGCTTTACCATGTTTATACTTTTCCAAGACCAATAAACCATTGAGCAATATATCTTTGCAATGAACTAGTTTTCCACTGCTAGCCGCGTTTTCCACTGCTAGCCGCTCCAGATTGAGTTTACAATATCTGGATGAGGAAAAAGTTAGAATCGAAAAACCCCAGCTCCTTAATAATGTTGTAACTTGCTGAATCTTCAAGCATTGCACCATTACATGTTCAATATTTTCCTCCCCATTGCATCCCCTAGGACATAAGTCTTGCCCCAACAACCTTCAGTTCATCAAAAAGGCATTAGAAGGTATTGCATTGTTCAAAAGCCTCAACCAAAAGCATTCCACTCTAGAGTTCAGATTTAGCTTTTTTAACCAGCTTCCATAATCCACCTCCAAAATCTACTTATCATAAGAAGATGAAGCCAAGGCCATGATACTCTTACCTGAAAAATTGAACCTCAATTCTAAAGCATCTCACCTATATCATGATGAATTTGAATTTGGAGAATAACTTCAACAAGATACTTTCCAAAGAAAGATGAAGAAGTGCATTGTTCCACACACCATCATTTAAAAGGATTCAAGTGAAGGAAAATCAAAATTTCCCACCACTGTAGAGGTTGGCCACCTATCTAGCCTTTTATAAAAAATCCATACATCTTTCATAATGTTAATAACTTTACCTGCTGAAATTTTCCACCTTGTAATTTGGTGCAAAAATTTAGCTCCACCGGACAAGTTTTTCCAAGTGGTAGATCTATTGCTAATAGTGGAATTTTCCCAGAACTTCATTCTATATTTATCCATTAAAACCTTGTTTAACAATGAGTCTTCTTTTTTCATCAAGCTCCAAGCAAATTTAGTCCTTAGAGGACCGGCTATATTGACCACCGAATGTACACCTTGGCTACCTTCCTTCTAACTCTTGCATAAGTTATCCCAAGCCACATAGTGTAAACCATGGATCCCTCCTTGCTTCTCCCAAATAAAGCTTCTATAAGCCTTGTCCAACTCTTTTAATATACTCAATGGAATCAATGAGTGAGCAGCCACAAAAACCGTTAATGAAACCATTACCGATTTAACCAACAATAGTCTGCCAGCTAGAGAAATAGATTGCTTACCCCAAACATTATGTTTGTTACCGGCTTTCTCTAGTATAAAGTTAAAATTTGAAACCACCAATCTTCTAAGAGCCATCTTGATCCCAAGATAGTTGAACACATTAACTATTTTACATCCCAAAAGCTTGGAAATTGCCTTCCACCTTTTCTTTTTCATTGATTTTCCAAATAGGATCACAAATTTCTGCTCTTTAACTTTTTGTCCAATTCGGCTGCTAAAATCTTCTATAATTCTCTTGAATTTCTTCATACATTTTAGAGTTGCTTTTGAGAATAAGAGTATGTCATCTGCATACAATAAATGTGAGATTCTAGGAGCATTTGAAGAGATTTTTATACCCAATTTACTACCTCTGTGAGACAAATCATTTGTCAAAATTTGAGAGCAAAGAATAAACAAATAAGGAGAGAGCGGATAACCCTGTCTAAAACTACTTTTTGCTTTGATTCCTTCAAAAAAATTTCCATTTATCAAGATAAAAAACTCTGGATTCTCCACACATTCCATTAGAAGATTAGTAAAATTATTTGGAAATCCATAGCAGTTCAATACCAGTCTTAACGTTTCCCAAGCCATACTATCATATGCTTGTTCCATATCTAACTTGATAGCTACCAAACCTTTCCTAGATTTCAAAATTTTGAGTTTGTTGAAAAGTTCATGGGCTAACAAAATATGATTAGATAGAGATCTACCTCTGATAAACGCAGTTTGAATTTTTGAGATAAGTCCATTAACCACCTTCAATAGTCTGTTCAACAATATTTTGGCAATGATTTTGTATAATATACAATAAATATTGATTGGACGGAAGCTTGCAGGAATTACCAAGTTGAGTGCTTTAGGAATAAGAACCACAATTGGCTCTTTACAATCAGAATAGAGCTTCCCTGTTTGAAAAAATTGCTTCACTGCAAGCCACACCTTATTACCTATTATGCTCCAATAGTTTTTAAAATATGATTAGGTAATTCAATCTAATCAAGGAAAAACATTAGAACTGCAGCTTTGGATTACCAATTCCAATTCTAATAAAGTGAAATTCGCCTGAAGAATCATGAAATCAGATTCAGATAAAAAATTCAAACCTTGCGACCATCCCTCCAAGCAACTGTTTCGTTTCTTCCATTTTTTCTTAAAGAAATTCAGCATGATCCCTTCAATTTTTGCTTGCTCTTCTACCAGGATCCCATCTTCATTTTTCAGTTGCCGAATTGCATTCTCCAATCTTTTTCCATTAGCAATGGAATGAAAAAAGTTTGAGTTCTTGTCATTTTCTTGAATCCACTTCACCTTAGCTCTTTGTCTCCACTATGTGTTAATTCTTGCTACCATCACAATTAAATTCATGAGTTTTGGCTCATAACATCATCAGCTTTTCACTGGAAATTCCATGGCCATTTGATTCTTCAAGCTGTAAATTGGAGATATCCTTTTTCAATGAATCTTTAAGTTCAATGAAATTCTTCAGTTTATTTTTGCTCTAATAATGAAGGGCTCTCAACACCCTTTTGCACTTCACATTAATAACATTCATTGCATCACCTTTAATCGATTTGCTCCAAGTCTTTAGAACAATATATTTAGAGGACAGATATGAGGCCCAAACCTCCTCATATATCAGAATTATGCTCTATTTTAATTTTTCATTACAAATCCTAAGAACCAACAGGCAATGATCAGACGCGATCCTCTCCAAATGTCTAACTAATGCATTGTGGATCTCATTCAAGGCTTTAATGTTCAAAAGACTCCTATCAAGCCTCTCAAGGATACGAGTATTTCCAGTTTTAATGTTGCATCATGTAAATTTTGGCCCTATCAAGCCAACATCATGAAGATCCATCTTTGACATGAAAGCTCTCATTTCTTGTGGCCCTTGTGAAAATGAGAATTTCTTCCCGTCTCTTTTTTCATCTTGGGCTAATATACAATTGAAATCACCTCCTACTACCATAGGGATTTCCTTCTCACCATTACCTTCTAATTGTTCCCACAACCTCCTCCTCAAGAGAAAGTTCTTGTTTCCGTACACCATTGAGATCATCCAAGTTCCTTTGTTGAAGACATTAAACTTCCCAATAACACATTGGGGAGAAGCATCCTCTAGGGAGAAAGTTGCCAAATTTGTTTTCCACAAAATAATAATTCCTCCAGAAGCACCATATGAGGGATACATAAAAAAATCCCATTCATCACCCAACAATTTATTAATCTCAACTTTCTCAAAAGAAGAGATGTTAGTTTCTACCACACCAACAAAAATACATCCCAAGTTTTTACAAAATCTTTCAAATATAGAAAAGCCTCTCTCTTATTGGCCCCTCTACACTTCCACAATGCTAATGAAGTCATTTGGAACAAGAAGTGGAAGGAACCCCACTCCTTCCTTTAATTAATACCTCAGCTTTTTTCCTGGATGAATTGTTCAAAGGCCCAAAGTGTTTGAGTTCCTTCAATAGTTTTGTTTTTGAGTTACAAAACAACCTTTCTTCAAGCACAAAATTCCCATATTTTGAGGAACCTCTTCAACCTTGTTGTCAGAATTTGAATAAGCCACTACCCCTTCATTACAAGCACCATCTTCTTTAGCAATTTCTCCTTCTTCTAGTACGAGTTCAGCTAGGATAGACATCACTGGATCCTCTATTGCACTGCTATCCTTCAGCAATTTGAACCTATTTTGTAGGATTAGTTACACATTAGTGTTAGAAGTAGCCTTTTTCATAGTTCCAACAACACTTACAACATATGTAAATTCCTCCACAGCATTTTCTTTATTCTGTAAATTATCAATTTTTGGAATTACATTTGCTGCAGCTTCAACAATTTCATCTATCAATGGTAAATTTAAAATATATTTCTCTCCAGTCACCCTTCTTTTTGCTATCCATCCTTCCTTTAGGTCTTTATTCACCTCAACCTTCTTTTTTTGAGATGGCAAATTCACCCTCCTACCTCTTTCGTGATTAACATGAATCCATGGCCCATATTTTGAATCTTCATTAGGATCATTCATCCTTGGTAAATCAAAACTTCCTCCTTTAGAAATTAGATTAGCGCAGTTATTATGAGAGATATCCTTATCCTTACAAACAATGCTAAGATGAGCAATTCTTCCACAATTGAAACAAAAGGTTGAGATTTTTTCATACTCAACTTTTTGGAAAAACCTTTCATCAAGCCCGTCCACCCAAACACCCATAGGCAGTTGTTTGTCTAATTCCAAATGAACATAAACTCTAGTAAACTATCTTCTTCCCCGTTGGAACATATTTCCATCAATTAGCATAGAGGAACCAATTAATGATGCAATCCTAGCAACATTAATATCATCCAAAAAATAGAGTGGGAGGTTCGACAATCTTACCCAAATCGGTGAAGTTAGACCATTCAAGGAAGTTGTGGAAAATTTTGCATTCCATTTGTCTAGCCCAATAATGTGTCCATTTACAAACCATGGACCTCCTAAAATAATCTTTTCCACAGCTTCTTATGAGAAAAAAGAACACAACATCCACCCCAAGCAAATGATCATCAAATGGAACATCGTGAATTGAGACCATTGGCTTCTCAATTTCGTAGCTATTGCTTGCACTGGAATTGCCATACCAAAAACTTTTACCACTATTGAATTATGGAGTTTCTCAGAGTTTTCAATAATCTTTGGTTCAAACAATTTAATTGCTTTTCCATCTTCAGATAGGATTGATTCTCCTTTTGGCATATCCACCCTAATGTATGGACGTTTAGTCCGTGGATTTTGCACAATTTCTCCCTGGCAAGGATTCAAAACTTTAGAAGTCTTTTGGACATTCTCACGAACATCCTGTGTGCTTATCTTCCCATCATGGACTGAAAGGTCTTCCGTTGAATTATTAGCATATTTCCCAAATCTGTTGACAAAAATCTTCATTCTAGATGATGAAGATTCAACTTCATTTGCTTTAAATTTGAGAATAGATGAAGGCATTTTGATGTTTGTATATGCTACCACTTGTTTTCCTTTACCAGTGACAGAAGAAGAAATTTTTATATGATATGCACAAGGTTCTCTGATAACCAACGTGTCATTGCCGTAGAGTTTTGGATTACTGCTATAATTCCCATACAAAGATCCTTGCTGTGATGAAAAATGATGACCATTAAGATCGGCCATATTCCGACCACCTAAGGAGGAGGTCGCCTGGCCAATCATCAGCTCCGGTGTCACAGCCAATCTAACAGAAATTAAAAATTTTGAAAATATCTCTCTCTAGAAAATAGGTCTCTCTCTCCTTTGAGGAAGTTAAAGAAACTCTTTTTGGTATGAATAGTGACTCTGTGGCTGGACTTGAAGGTTTTACCACTCAAATTTTTCAAAACTCTTGGCACATTATCAATAATGATATTTTTTTGGTTGTTTTGGATTTCTTTGATAGTAATTCTATTTCTATGTTTTTTACTTCTACTTCTATTATGCATATTCTCAAGAATAACTCTATCAGCACTTGGAATGATTTTAGATCTATCAGTCTTTGTAGCTTTTTTAACAAATTGATTTCCAAAGTTCTCATGAATCATCTTACTTCTATTTTACCTAGAATTATCTCTCCTTCTGAGATGGGGTTTGTGAAAGGGAGGGTTATTGCTAATAATATTTTGTCAGCTCAAGAATTTTGTCAAGACATGGATGTTAGGGTGAGAGGGGGTTACTTGATTTTGAAGCTTGATATTGCAAAGGCCTATGAAAATATTGATTGGATCTTTATTTATCATATTTTGACTTTCTTTGGCTTTAATTTGACTTTTATTAAGCTTATTAAGAATTGTATTGAAGGTGTTTATTTCTCTATTATTATTAATGCTCCTAGTAATGGTTATTTTTAATCTTCTCATGGATTAAGGTAAGGTGACCTTATTTCTCCTGCCCTTTTTATTATTGTTATTGAATTTTTATCTAAGGGCCTTACTAATCATTTTGAGAATACTCTTAGTCTTTACTTTAGAACTGGGTGGTTTCCCATATCACATTTATGTTTTTCTGATGATTTTATTGTTTTTACTAATACTTCTGTTAACAGGATTCATAAACTTATGAAATTTTTCTATCAATTTGAAATGGTTAATGGCTTATCTCTTAACAAAAACAAAAGCTATTTTATTGCTTCTAAAAGGATTCCTAATGATCATCTTTTATCCGTTAAAGATTTAATCAGTTTTATGCATGTTCAATTACCTATTAAGTATCTTGGTGTCCATCTTTTTAAAGGTAGAAAGAAAACCTTTCTTTTTTATGATCTTATTTCCTCTGTTCAAAATAAATGTTTATATTGTGATTCTAATTTTCCTAGCTTTGGTTATAGAATTGAAAGTTCGTTAGGGATATTAAGACCCCAGATCCTCTCTCTCTCTGTCTCTCTCTCTCTCTCCTCAAGGTCTTCTGAGGTCAAGGCAGCAGCAAAAGATTTCAAAATTGTTGAACAAGAGCTCTTAAATAGAAGCGCTTCAAAAGAGCTCATTAATTGCAAGTTGCGACTATATCATCCAGGATGATATGGAAATCGTCTTGGTCGATCAATACAAATCACATGAGATCGGCCAGAGCATCGCCCTGAATATAAACTGGACGATTGAAAATTGGCATGATCATCCAGGCCAATCTCATGATCGTCCCGGCCGATCAGTTGAAATTAGAAGAAAATCATCTAGAGCATCGCCTTGAATTCGATATTTTCGATCCAGATCGTCCAGCACATCGCCCTGAATTTGTGCTGGCCGATATTTATCATCCAGAAGTAACTAGGGTTTTGAATCGATCGTCCTGGTTGATCCTACTATCATCCAGGACGATGTAATCGTATCAATCATCCTTAATTACTTCCTTGATTTGTCTGATTAATTAAGGAATAATTATGAATATCGTCCAGGCCGATCCAAGATTGTCCGGGCCGATTTAAAAAAAATACAGAATACCTTAATTGTTTATGGCGACAATTTCTTTTTGTTGTAGCATTGAAATCTCTATGGGCCATGATGTAAAAGGTGGTAAGAGAAAGTAATGGGTGATGCGGATTCTGTCCACGACTTTTGGAATTATGGAGGTGCAAAGGACATGTTGAATTGTTCTAGCATCTTTGACTAAAGAGCTAGTATCTCCAACATGAAAGGGAGAGTTGGTTTGGCGTAGAAAATGATTTGCAGCGGACCAGTTGAAGTTAAGATCAGAGACAATTATATGCAGCTTATCCTCGATGGTGGATAGCTACAAAAGTTCAGCACAGTCCTGATATGTGATCTCGACTGGGTGTCGATTCAAATAGGAGGTCAGGGATGTGAAAGTAGGATTTATACGAAGATTTACATAAAACTCTAATAGAATTTCTGAGGAAAAAAGGACAGCGAGGGTATGAATGAAACAGAGAGAAGTGTGAGCAAAGAGATCCATTACCGGATATGAAAGGTGGGCAGGATTGATGGTTCTAGAAAGAGTGATGCCACATTCTTTGTAGCGACGGTAAGCTGCATGATCTTCTGCCTCCCTGAATCGAGGGTCCAGATTGGCCCTCGAGGAACTTCCAGAAGCTTGTCGGACTCGCTTCCCACCAGCCCTAGCAAGAATTTAGTAAGAAAACACAAGAGAAGAAGAGGTGTGAGGTGAAAAAACATGGCTGCAATGGCCTGAATTTAAAGAAACAGCCATATCGTCCAGGCCGATCACAGAATCATCCAGAACGATATGGTATAATAATTGCGTACAGGCTGATTTATCAAAAAGGTGGTCCGATCGACCGGGCCGATTAGATATCGGCCAAGACAATTAGACATAGGTGATTGTCCCGAGGAGTCAAGCCGGATGACCGTTGAAAAGTAGATCGTCCGGACCGATTAGTTGTATCGTCCAGGACGATGCATAATAATTGATCGTACCGGCCGAAGTTAAAATGTTTTAAATCTGTGCCACGTGTATCATCCAGGATGAGCAGTGGATCGGCCAGGCCAATTGTCTAATAATGGATTGTCTGGGGCCAATTTTAAGGATTTAAACCTGCTGACATGTGGATAGTCCAGGACGATCTAGTGTATCGGCTAGGATGATGACCATAAAATGCATCGGCCAGGATGAAATATGTTATCGACCAAGACTATTAACATGATTGTAACAGAGTTTGATCAGATCATCTAGGATGATAAATTATCGTCCAGGATGAAGAGTTACAACAAGTACATAAAAGTTCAGCATATGAAAATTTGAAGAGAATTTGTCCTATCGTCCAGGATGATATAAGAATCATCCAGGATGATGTGACAAGAAATTTGAATCCAAGAAAAAGATATTGATGATCAAAGCCCTCAAAAAATGACTCACAATACAAAGCCAGAAACAACAAAAAAGGCTAAAAGAAAATAAAAAATAAGAGAAAGGAAAAATTTTCTTGTTTTTTGTTTTACTTTTTTTAAAATTTTTAATAATTTTTTTTTTAGCTTTTAGCAAAGTATCCATATGGAAAATTTCTCAAACAATTTAAATTTTAGAGATTCAAAAAATCAAAGAGTTAACAAGTCAAAATTTGAAAAAGGTCGAATATCTGATCTTGTTAATCCCTAGCTCGGACTTCTTTCAGGGCAATAATCATCCTTTTAAAACCAAAAGGTCTAACTCAGAAAAACTTTACTGGATAAAAAGAAGATTCAATCAAAACTTGGTTACAAAGAAAATATCTTATAAATAATATACCATAGTAATTTGTCTCAATCATGGAATTTGAAATCAAGCCTTTGAAAGCATCAAATAACTAAGAGTTCTCTAAGTTTTAAGAGTTCATAAAAGAGATAATATCTTGTATTTAGTGGGCTCATTTTATGCCTCTTATATCTTTGATTTGGCTCTTTGAGCATCTTGATTTTTGATACACATTTGTGTATATGTATGTATATATATATTTCAAATTTGCATCTTTTCCACTTTCCCTCTTAATTCTTTCAAGCTAAATTTTCTTTAACAAAAACCCTTAAAAATAACCTTAGTTGTGAGTATATCCTCCAAATATTAGAGAATAGGATCTCTCTCTCTAACATAGGGAAGAACAAGCCACACAACAAAATCATAATCATGTGATAAATACAATGGCAAGATTTCATTTAACTTGAAAGATATATAAGAACTTTGGATATTATTCACAAGATAGATTATTGTAGCAAGATAAAAAGAATATTAGTTTCAAAAACCAGTTGTCTATATGAGATAGACTTTTGTCTAAAAAAGAAGATTATGTTCACTAAAAGAGGTTAGAGGGAGGGAAACCATCAACCGTGTTTCTCCCTTTGACATATTTAGATAAGATAATCAATGGCTTTAAATCTTCAAAATATATAAGCTTGAAAAGATAATCATATAGAAAACCAATCATAAAAGCAAGAGAGAACAAAATAATCTAAAACAATAAAAAGCTAGCATACAATAGAAAATAACACAAAACCAATTAAAAAATATTTCAAGAAATTAAGAAGCAGTAAGTTTAAGCAATTTTGAGCTGAGAGCCTCCATATGTCCAATTATCCTATGCTCCCACGAGGTCTTTGGTGAGAGCACACCTGCAAAACTCAACAACAGTCAGATTTAGGAACCCAAACTAGTTTGGGTCCCTTCTTAGGAAAATAGAATACAATGCAGGTGTGGTATGCTGTGAATCATGTACCTTAGGTCTCCACACCCAATGTGTACTACGGTGAAAGGTGCAAGTGAGTGAGATGTGTAAATAGGTTGTTAAACCTAAGTTAATGTCCCAAGGCTACCAAGAGGGGGGGGGGGGGAGTAGTGGGGGGGGGGGTGAATTGGTATTTAACATTTTTTCCTCTTTTGATAAATTTAACATAAATTAAACTTTAATGAATTTTTTATAAAAAGTTTTTCAACCACAAATTTTTAAAACACAAAATAAAAAGTAGAAAATAAAAAGCTGTAAAAAAAGAAGACACACGATTTATAGTGGTTCGGTCTAAACCTGACCTACATCCACTCCCAGAAGCCCCCTCTGAGTATTGCACTAATACCAATAGTGTCTCTCCTTTTGCACCCGCATTAAGGCAGAGAAGCCTTTACAAATACTCTTTTCACCACTACCTGGTGCGGTAGAGAACCGTCATCTTTTACACTTTCCCTAATGTTGGCAGAGAACCTTCATCCTTTTACACTCTCCTAGTGTGGGCAGAGAACTCTTTGTCCTTTCACACTCTCCTAGTGTGGGTAGAAAACCCTTAGTCCTTTCACACTCTCCTAATGTTGGCAGAGAACCGTTCATTCTTTCACACTCTCCTAGTGTCGTAGAGAACCAGATCTCCTTGACAGATCTCTTCCCAAGAAATCTAGAAGAAAGAAAGAAAAATAGTGAAGTAATCTCAAATCACAAGTAGAAAATCTTACCTTTGAACACTATGCAAAGCCTTTATGCTCCAGTGGTAGAAATCATTCTTTGAATGCTCTCTCTCACTCTCTCCTTTACTCTTCTTCCAATAGGCACAAAGATCAATGAGTAAAAAGATAGGGTGACAATCTAATTTGAACTATATAAACAAAAGACAAGTAAAACTGCCCAAAAACTGTAAGTTTTCAATTCTGTACGCAGTGGATTGTCCCGTACAATCGTGGATCATCCTGGATGATTTTACTTAAAGTGTCAGAAATGATCCTAATGTATATTGGTATGAACTATGTTCGTTTATGCTCATCAACCCGTATGAACTATGTTCGTCCGGTACGAAACGGTTATTACATAAGTCGGTTCCAAAAATTTACAGGATGTAACCAACTGACATAAGTCGGTTCAGTTCGTCTTGGGACGAACATGTTTCATCCTGGGATGATGTTATACAGAGAGTTTCATCCAGGGATGAAAATTAATTTCATCCTTTACGATCTCAAATAGAGAGTTTCGTCTAGGGACGAAAATTTATTTTTGTCCTGTACGATTTCATACAGAGAGTTTTGTCCAGGGACAAAAATTTATTTCATCCTTTATGATTTCATACAGAGAGCTTCGTCCCGGTACGAACCATATTTTTTGTCTGGATGAACAGTGTAAGGTGAGAATCCCGAGAAGTTTGTCCCGGGACGAATATTAAATTCATCCTGATCGATTAGGACTTAGAAAATTTTCTACCCGCCTGTTCGATCAATTGCTCTTCCGAGGGGTTAATTGACATGGTCGTCCCGTACGAACCAGGTTCATCCAGTATGATCAGTTCACAAAAATTGTCCCCTAAGAGTATATGTTGTGATTTTTCACTCAATTACAATCACTCACTCTCATTTAAAAACTTATAGTTTACAAATGAATAATTTGATGTCTTCATCGCTTGGAGTTAATTTTTTGGAAATGTTAGTACACACTAGAGCAAACACAAATCTTCCAAAAAGTGTTAGGAGATATATCAAACAATAATATTTAAAATCATCAAAATAATATAAGTTGCAAGAATGTAAAACATGCAAATATCAACTCTCTCTACAATCTCCCCCTTTTTGATGATGAAAAAATAATTAATATTTGTAGGATTTCAAGTTCTAAGAATCTCCTAAACTCCGCCTGAATTGATGAACTCATGAAAATAAGGAGGCATTTGAATTACTTAAAAAAAATTTGTTTTTAAAAATTTTTTATACAACACAAAAGACAAAATAATAAAAAATAAAAAAAATCAAACACACATACGAAAATCAAACACTACTAAAACATACACAACAAACAATTTCTCCCCCTTTTTGACAACATCAAAAAGTGAAGAAGAAAAGAATGTTAGAAATGTAAGTAGAAGTATGAAATTCATTTGATATTTTAATCTTGAAAGTGATTGAAAAAAGGTATGCAAATAAAATCAAAACATTAGATAAACATAAAATTTCATATAATTTAAGAAGTGATATAACTTAGAGAATAATAAGAATTTATCAAAGGCATGTGTCAATTTAGACATGAAGATAAAGAAAATCATTGCACTATGGATGAATAAAAAATTTTATATTTCAAATTTCAATATAAATTACAAATGAACATTAGATCAATTTGAATTAAGAGATTAACAGAGCCTGGAAAGAAGTAATTACTACATGTGGCGCTTTGCGCATCTTTTTCAATTTTTATGGCACATTTTTGTGCATCTTTTTAAATTTTTATGCACATTTTTGTGCATCTTTTTACTTTGAGCTTATTTTGTGCCTCTTTTTGTCATTGCAAATTTTTTGCACAATCCTTTTGATTTTTGTACATTTGCACAATTTTCAAGAGTAATTGAATTCTTTCCAAAATCAATAATCTAAAATCTCAAATTTTTCTAAGTGCATAAAAACTAATTGAAAAGAGAAATACAAAATATGAAAATATCTAAATTGCAATAATAATATTAAAGATAATGTAGTCTAAATAAGAAACATGGAATTGAAAATTCAAATAATATAAAGTTATAAGCATCTCTTAAATTTAGAAAAATTATATTTTCTAATGAAATTAATTTTAATTTACAAATTAAATAAAGCACTATTAAGATTAAAAAAAAATGAATGTCATAAAGTCTAACACACATTTTTAAAACATTAAACAACAAAATATTGAAGCATATATTGATATCGGATAAAGCTATTACAGTTTGAAATTCATAATATCAATAGTAACACAATTAAAACAAAGAAAAAATAACAAACTAAATTAAATCACTAACACATGAACTACAACGAAACACAGAACAAACACTGAACAAACACTAAACAAACACTAAACAAATAATTCAGATGGACCCTGATCTGGAGGAGGAGGTGGTGCTGCACCAAAGAAGTTGAAGTAACTACTCATCGTGAACATGTTGGAATTAATGGCATTTATTTGTTGACGCATAAATCCCATATCCTGATTGTGCTGAATATTTTGCTGCTGCAAGTGAGTTTCAATTTGATCAAACCTTTGATCAAAATGAGCCTCTAAATTTTAAAATCTTTGAACCAAATCTTGATAATTTGGTCTAGCAGCATGTGAAGGTCCAGCTTCTTCTTCTGTTTCACTAAGAACTACATGAGTTATGCTGGGCTCGTCCTTATTGAAGATAGCCCTAAAGGATGCGTCGTTGTAGTAGAGTGGTTCTTCAAACTCTTATTCTAGATGAATTAAATCATACTTTTTTTCCAAAATATAACCAATCAGATGTCCTAAGGCTATGTTCTTCTTCCTTTTATGATCAACATGACCAATTTCAGAGAGACCATAAATATAGTCAATTAGGAGTTGGG
>NW_021318595.1:12646098-12670226 GCF_001605985.2 Dendrobium catenatum
GGAAGAGTCTCTTGGTACGAACTATGTTCGTACACGCTCATCGTCCCGTATGAACTATGTTCGTCCTGTACGAAACGGTTATTGCATAGGTCAGTTCTCAAAATTCTACAGGACATAACCAACTGATGTAAGTCGGTTCAGTTCGTCCTGGGAAGAAAAGGTTTCATCCTGGGATGATGCTATACAGAGAGTTTCGTTTAGGGATGAAAATTAATTTCGTCCTGTACGATCTCAAACAAAGAGTTTCGTCCAGGGACAAAAATTTATTTCATCCTGTACGATTTCATACAGCGAGCTTCATCCCGATATGAACCATATTTTTCATCTGGACGAACAGTGCAAGGTAAGAATCTCGAGAAGTTCATCCCGGGATGAATAATAAATTCATCCTGGACGATTAGTTCTTAGAAAATTTTCTACCCGCCTGTTCGATCCATTGCTCTTTTGAGGGGTTAATTGACATGATCGTCCCGTACGAACCAGGTTTGTCTCGTACGATCAGTTCACAAAAATTGTCTCCTAAGAGTGTGTGTTGTGATTTTTCACTCAATTACAATCACTCCCTCTCATTTAAAAACTTATAATTTACAAATAAATAATTTGAAGTCTTCATCGCTTGGAGTTGATTTTCCTGAAATGTTAGTACACACTAGAGCAAAAACAAATCTTCCAAAAAGTGTGAGGAGATATATAAAACAATAATATTTGAAATCATCAAAATAATACAAGTTGCAAGAATGTAAAACATGCAAATATCAACTCTCTCTACAAGATGTGTCCTAATATGCCACATGAAAAACATCCAACTCCAGAAAAAGGTTTTCTTAAATGGTTTGAGTTATAATGCTTCTTCCTAGGTTTTGGCTTTGGATTCTAAGTGGGAGTCTTTCAATTTCCATTAAGTGTATCCAATTCATTTTTAATCCTCAAGTTTGTATTTTTTATAACATCATTCTCAAACCTCAAGTTTTCCTCTTTCTCTTTAGATTTCTTGAAATCAGATTGAAGAGAGGTGTGTGAAACTTTTAATGCCTCATTCTCATTAATTATTTCCGAATGCTTTTTATTTAAATCATCAAATTCATCAAGAAGAGCCATGTGATTAGAATCAATCGTTGAATGATCTTTAAGAATAACTTCATACTCTTTTTGTAAATTCACAAATTCCAATTTTAAGTTAGCATGAGTCTTCTTAAGTTTTTTGTATGATGCATGGATTTTCTCACAAATCTCAAACAATTCATCATAGGTTGGTTTACATACCTCTTCCTCATCACTTTGCTCAAGATGATCTTCCCCCATTAAGCATAGGTTTGTTGTCTCTTCCGTAAAATCACATAAATCAAAATCACACCACAAGAAAAATAAGTGCGGAAGTTAAAGTGCGGAAGCAAGAAATAAGAACACATAAATTTATAGTGGTTCGGTCAACTCGATTTACGTCCACTCCCTGGAGGTGCCCTCCGAGTATTCCACTACAATCGTGACTCTCCTTTATCCCCCACAGCTAGGCGGAGAAGCCTTTATAAAGAACCTCTTTTTGCCACCCCGGCAAGGCAGAGAACCTATCTCTTTTTGCTTCCTCCTGAAGCTGGTAGAAAACCACTATCAGTTGCTGAATCCTTACCTCTACCGACCCTTTCACGGATGAGAAACTCTAGACGAAGAAGAAGTAGAGCGATACTTGAAGCAACCCTTGTGAATCCCCTCATAAGCTCCCCCTCACAAGATCCTCTCTCTCTCTCTCTCTCTCTCTCTCTCTCTCTCTCTTTCTCTCCTCAAGGTCTTCTCAGGTCAAGGCAACAACAAAAGATTTCAAAAATGTTGAACAAGAGCTTTTAAATAGAAGTGCTTCAAAGGAGCTCATTAATTGCAAGTTGCCGACTATATCATCCACGACGATATGGAAATCATCCTGGTTGATCAGTACAAATCACATGAGATCGGCCAGAGCATCGCCCTGAATGCAAACTGGACGTTTGAAAATTGGCTTGATTGTCCAGGCCGATCTCACAATCGTCCCGGCTGATCATTTCAAATCAGAGGAAAATCATCCAGAGTATCGCCCTAAATTCGAGCTATCCGATCCAGATCGTCCAGCACATCGCCCTGAATTTATACTGGCCGATATTTATTGTCCAGAAGTAACTAGGGTTTTTGAATCGATCGTCCAGAACGATGTGATCATATCAATCATCCATAATTACTTCCTTTATTTGTCTGATTAATTAAGGCATAATTGTGAATATCGTTTAGGTCGATCCAAGATCGTCCTGGATGATTTCCAAAATAACAGAATACCTTAATTATTTATGGCAGTAATTTCTTTCTATTTTGATCCTGTCGTCCTGGCTGATACACGTATCATCCAGAACGATTTTCTAATGATGGCTACCTTAATTAAGAACCCCAGATTAGAATTTCTATTGTAAGCTAGATCGTCCAGGATGATGTAAATATCGTCCTAGCCGATTGGAGTTAAAACAGAATTTCTAAGACTCTTAAGTGTGTGTGTGTAGGGTTACTTTGCATTAGTCACAACAAATATTACAATTGACTCAAGAGAGAAAAAATAAAATTACAGACTGACTCAACCCTAATCTGCCCAATCTTGAGCTGATTCTGATTTCCGTTTGATCTTTGAGTCCTGAAAAGTCAGTAGAAAAAGCAGTAGTAGTGAAGCAAGATATGTTTGTATCATCAAAATCATAATCTAAAAACATATTTGTAACAAGAATTACTCTTATTAAAAGTGTTCTTTGCTTTTTGCCAGTTTATAGTTTTTAAATTATTCTTCCGACTCAAGCGGTTTGCGTTAGAGTGCATAAGATTATAAATTCATTTTTCTGCAAAGGAACTTCTACTAATTCCAAGATTTCTTGGGCTTCTTGGGATAATTGTTGTGGTGTTTTTGAAGAAGGGCGTTTTGGTTGTAAGAATATGAACAAATTGGCTTCGACTTTCTCCTTTAAATTATGGTATAAATTTCATGCTAAATTGAGCCTATGGGCTGATTTTTTGTATGCCTAGTATTGCGTTGGCAAACACCCTACTACCTGTCATTTTAATCAAGGTGATTCTAGAGTGTGGCAAAGGCTTTGCAAGGTTAAATGGGTTGTTGAGCCCTTGATTCTAGAGTGTGGTAAAGAATTCGTGAAGGTAATGTTTTCTTTTGGCAAGATCATTTGTTGGGTAAGCACTCTATTGATTTCATTATGAATTCTTCCTTCATTGTGGATATTAAGGTTAATTCTTTCTTTACTGATAATTGTTGAGATTATGAGAAACTTCCTTATGACATCCCTGATTTCATTATTCATCAAATTTTGAACCTGCCTATCAATACTGCTTCTAAGGATATTATCTTATGTGATTTGTCTAAAGATGGTGGTTTTCACATAAAGAATGCTTGGTATGCTTTTAGATCTAGGAAGAATATTGATAATATTTTCTCTTTGATTTGGCATAAGAGTATTCCTACTACTATGTCTATTTTTTTTTGGAGAATTCTGCATAAATTTATTCCTACTGATGAAAATCTCACCAAAAAAGGTTTTATTTTTCCTTCCAAGTGTCAATGTTACCATTTGGAGAATGTGCATCATGTTTTTATTTCTAACCTTGTTGCTGTCAAAACTTGGATTTATTTTGATGATTTGTTTTAGTTTAATTATTTTAGTGCTCATTTATCCCTTAAGGCAATGCTTAATGCTTGATTCATTAATTCTAAAGGGTATATCATAAATGTTATTCCTTCTCTCATATTATGATTCTTATGGTTGGAGAGGAGTAATTCCCTTTTTAATGGTGTTCGGATTAATTATCTTAAGTTTATCCAGAATGTGAAGGATAAGGTTTTGTCTCTTATTTCTATTAAATTGCTCTCCTTCAAGAATTTTAAAAACTATTACTTTGTTGGCACGGCCTTAGGTATTGCTTTGGAGGATGGTCCTATTGCTAAAGAGTATAATATTATTTATTGGACAAAAGCCCACATAATTTTTTTTAAGCTTAATGTGGATGGTGCTAGCAGTGATTCTGCTGTGGGCTATGGTGGAGCTATCAAAGATATTAATGGTAGTCTTATTATGGCTTTTACTGGTCCTTTACAAAATGGTAATATTTTCTTTGCTACCACTATAACAATTCTCTATGGTCTTAAGTTGCGTATTTCTCTCAACTTAACTAATATTTTTATTATGGTTAATTATGATTATGATTTTCAATTCTTATATTCTGGTGATGATAGTTACTACAATCCTGATCCTTTTTATCTGGTGAGGTAAATAAAGTATTTGTTGATTTTTCTGAATTATTCGTTCTATCATATTTGCAATGAAGGTAATGCTTGTGCTTCTATGCTTGTTAATTGGGGGTGTGGCCTTGAATGTTTTTCTTATTTTATTGTGTTCACCATTCTGGTGTCTTTAAAAGGTATTCTTAGACTGGATGGTCTTGGTTTACCCTATGTTAGAATTTAAGTTCTTTTTCTTGTTGGTTTCTTCTTGGCCTATTTATTTGGTGGTTTTCTCCTTAACTTATTTTTGGATGCCCCATATGATTTTATGGTTTTGGTCTATTCTTGCTCCATCTTCTTATCTACGGCTAGTTGGTGGCGTGTGGGCAAGCTCTTGTGTTATTAGGAGCTTTTATTTTAATTTATGGGTTTTGTTCTGGCTTTATGTGCCCTGCTGGGGGTTTCTCACAAATCCTTTGTGTGGTTTGATGCTTAATTTTTTGTGGTGGCTGTTTCATCTTATGGCTGTTAGGTTCTGGAGCCTTTTTAGTTGGTTGGGTTAAGTGGCTACTTCTTCATCTATTTTATTTGGTCTTTTTGAGGGCCTTATTTTGGTTGACTCTATTTTGTTGGGTTTTATGGTGGTTTTATTCTGAGGCAGTAAATATATGTGTTTTTTAGGGATTTGAGCAAAGATTGGTATCAGCAAGGACCTGAATTATATCCCCTTTTTCCTCTTCTATTCCTTTGTATATTTGTCATTTTTGGTGGGCTGGGTTTTCCATGAGGTTCTCTTTCTTTGGTTAGACCTTCTGTTATGTTTTCCTGGGGCTCATGGGTAGCTCCAACTGTTGGCTACTGGGCGGGTTGTCTCTATTAGTTTTTGGTTGGGAGGGTCATAGTTTTTGTTGGTTCTGCTGGGTGTAGGTCTCTTTGATCTTGTTTATGTGGCCGGTTTGTTTTCTCAATATGAGGGTGGATTGGTTGAATATAATTTCTCCTATTCTTCTTCCTTATCCTCTCTGCTATCAGTGCAGTTATGGGTTTTTAATTGAGTGGCTTTGGGGTTTTAATCATGAGGGTTATGAGAACACTCTGATCTCTATGGGTTGGATCCACTTACTGGTTTTGGATGTTGGTAGCTTGAACTTAACTCATTTTGACTTAACTTTGTGCATTATTTTCTAATTTTCTAAATCTTTCTTTGGCTCCCCTTATAGTGTGGGGATAGATTTTAACCTGGAGCACTTTGAGGTTGCTAGTTTTGTCCCTGATCATATTAATGCCTTATTTTATTTATTTTACTCTTATGTTCTAGTCTTTCTGAATTATTGCTGGCTTTTTTCTATGGTTCTGACTATTTTAATTGAGGTTTTTGTGGATTGGGGCATGAGTTATGATTGTTTTGATTCTACTTTTGATGGGGTTTGTAGTGGTTGCCATCCTAACTCTAGGTTCTATCTTGGGAGCTATTTTGGTTGTATTCTTTGGCGTTAGGCATACATTTCTTAGTGGTTGCTGGGTTGCATGTGACCGTTTGGGGGTATAAGTGTGGCTATCTCTACATATGTTTTTTTATTGATTGGTTCTGATTTTTTGGGACTATTGATGGTTGGTGTGTTGGTCATGGCTTGGGGCGTCTGTGTGGTTTTCCTTGGTGGTTTTTCTACACCTGTCCTGTTCATTGGTGTTGTTCCCTGCCTAATTTTTCTGGAAGCTGGACTTCCTGCATATGGGGTCTGTTTGCTTGGTTGTGGTGGATTAGGCTTGGTGGTAGGAGGGAGCAGCCTTGGGCTCTCCCATGTGATTATTGCTGGTTTTATCATATCATAATCTCTATTTACCTATATCTTTTCTTGGATTATTTATGGTTGGGTGGGTTAGATTTCCTTATTAGTTGGTTTGTTAGTTTCTCTTTTTCTGCTCTCATGTTTTGGGAGTTTTGTCATTGCTGTAAGTTTATTTTGGATCCTTGGTGTTGGATTGGTAACTTTGTTGTTTGTAATTGGTGGGAGCATTTCTTGATCTAATATAGCTCTTTGCACTTAAGATGTTTTTGGGTGATATCATTTCTTTGTTCTCTAATTTTTATTTAGTTGATTCTCAATTATACTTTTATATTATTATGTGATTTAGTCCTTTTTATGCAGCTTATGTGATTGTCAGATAGATTTGAAGATGGCTGTGATTAAGTTTTTTTGCAGAAAGATCATGCTTCATGTATTTATATGTATCTTTCTCTTTTGGATGCTCGCCTTTAACATATTTTGCATGTACCTAGATTATCTTGTATTTTGGATTAGTCGGGGCTATCGGCTCATAGGTTTTCTTTGCTTTGTTTTGTTTCTCTTTTGAGCTTAGTGAGTTAAGGGTCCTGTTGAATCCGTATAGGTTGTTAAACCCTAAGTTATCGTCCCAAGGCTAACCAAGAGGGGGGGGGGAATGGTAAATTAAATATTCTCTTCAATTTTTTTAAATGAAAAATCTTTTTTTTTTTAACTTTTTTAGCAATTTGATTTTAATTTGAAAATAAGCTTTTCAACCACAGTAATTAAAATTTAGGAAAACAATTACATAAATTAAAACACACAAAGATTTATAGTGGTTTGATCAAACCCGACCTACATCCACTCCCTGAAGACTCGCTCTTTAGGTACTGCACTATTACCAACGTGACTCTCCTTTTACCCCCACAACAATGCAAAGAAGCCTTTATAAAAACATCTCTTCCACAAATTCGGGTGCGGAAAAGAACCATCTTCCTTTCACACCCTCCAAGTGTCAGCAGAGAACCGTCATCCTTTCACACCCTCTAAGTGTCGGTAGAGTACTGTCATCTTTTCACACCCTCCAAGTGTCATTAGAGTACCAGATCTTCTTCAAAGATCTTCTCATGAGTAACTAGAAAGAAGAAAAGAAGAGTGATCACCAATAAACACAAAGTGATCCTTACGTTTAAGTAACCTTATGAACCCTTCCCACTCCACTTGCAAGAAATCTCTTGTAAAAACTCTTTCACACTCTCTCTTTCACTTGCTCTTGAAAATTCATGAAGGACACTTTTCAAGTCATTTTTAGAGGACCTTTTATATCAAAGACATGAAAAATTATCCTGAAAACTAAAATTTTAAATTTCGAGCGTACATGATCGTACAGTATGATCGTAAATTCGTACGTATAAATAGTTCAATAACTATTACGTACAAACCTTATGTGAATTGGTATGAAATGATTTCATACATTATTATTGTCCAGTACGAACCTAGTTCATACTATACAAACAATTAAAAATATGTTTATCTTCATCCGGACAAAAAGTTACCCCACATTTTCATACTCTGGATGGCATACGTATGAAGACGACATCGTACAATATGATTTATTCAAAAAAATTTGAATTTCATCAAGATGAATGATGGAAGGGACCCATCAAACTCATATACTGGATGGTGTATGTATAATGATGACTTCATACGGTACAATCCATTAAGAAAATTTTCAAGTTCGTTTGGACAAAAATGGACCCATCCCATTCAAACATTGGTTGGCGTATGTATGATGACGAGATCGTACGGTAAGATCAATCCAGAAAATTTTCAAGTTCATATGGACAAAAAGGGACCCGTCCAATTCATACACTGGATGGTGTACGTACGATGACAACATCATAAAGTACGGTCCATACTTATAAAAAATTTCCTACCTTCTGTTCCTTTGATTCCTCGTCGGGAAAAATTATCAAATAAATTGTCCCGTACGAAATTACTTTGTATAGTACGATCATTTTAAAAAATTTTAGATTTTAAACTCTCCCCCAATTTGTGTGTGCACAGTTACTCAATTATAATAGCACGCTCTCAGACTTAATAAAATGAAAAATACATACTTTGTTTGCAAAATAACCCTAAACTGATCTAATTTGAAGTCTTCATAAATCCAAAGTTTTATTTCCCTGAAATGTTAGTACACACAAACAAAAAAAATAAAGCTTCCAAAATATGTTAGGAGAACTATAATCAAAGCAATAATATTAGGAATAATAAAAAACATACATGTTGTAAGAATATCAATAATTAAAAACTAAGTTGCAACTGTCTCAAACAATCTTCCCCTTTTTTATGATGGCAAAATAATTTATATTTGAGTGAGTTTAAATACCCTAAATTTCTCCTTAACTCCCCCAAAAATAATAAACATATGAATATAAGGAAACTCCATGAATAGCATAATTTTTTTAAAATTTTTTAAAACATATAAAACCCAAATAACAAAAACGAAAAAATACAAACACAAATACAAACAACACAAAAACAACAAACACAAACAAACAACACAAAACAAAAACAAGACAATATAAAAACTAATACAAAAACAATATTACTCCACTTTTGACAACAACAAAAAGGGAAAATGAAGGTTAAAAAGAAAGTAGTTATTAAGAAACCTTAGTAATTGATCTTGAAAGAGATTGAAATAGAATTGCAATAACAAAGTTAATTACCATTAGATGAAAAAGAAAGATTCAAAGCAGTTAAATTAAAGCATAAATTAGCTAAAAAAAGTCGATCAAGGTCATGATCATTCTAGATAATTAGATAAGAAGAATTATTGTAAAAGTGATGAAATGAAGATTAGTTAATTTAATTTTCAAAATAAAATATAATTGAAAATTAGATTGATTTGACATAAAGATTAAATAATAGAGGAAAGAACATACTAAATTGGCGACATTGTGCATCTTTTCAAATATTCGGGGCACACTTTACGCTTCTTTTTGTATTTGGACTAATTTTATGCCTCTTTCAAATTTGCGAAACATTGCACATTCTTTCTATTTTTATACACATTATACATTTCTTTTTGATATTCCCTCTTTTTTTAATTGATCTTTCTAAAATCAATAATCTAAAAGTTCTAATTTCTCTAATTTAAAGATAATTATATGTAAAAGAGAAATATAAAAAATAATAAGACATCAAAATTGCAATAATAATATTTAAATTAGGTTTGCCTAAAAAAGATTATGAGATTGATATCCTTAACTTGATCTAGTTATAAGTTAATTTTAATTTTTTAAAAAATAGATTTTATAATGAAATTAATTTTATAATGCAAGTTAATTTATAACACTTTTAGATAAATTAAAATAGGACAATCATATAGGCAAACTCATATTTTAAATAATGAATAAAAACAACTAATCAAGACAAGACATTTTTTATTGATATATATATAAAAAAAAGATCAGATACATTGAAGCCTTTGATATCAATTTTCAACACAACAAAATAGCACAACATCAACACAGACCTAAGGAAAATAAAATCATAAAAACTGAAATCATCACATCTAGAGAGGACTAGCAAAGACATCTAGAACTCTGAAGGACCCTGGTCTTGAGGAGGAGGTTGGTTGAAGACTGAGAAATAGCTATTCATTGTAGAAACATTAGTGTTCACCGAGTCAAACTGACCTCGAATTCAACCCATGTCTTCCTGGTACATTACATCCTACTAGTTTAAGTGAGTCTGAATTTGATCAAAATGTTGATCAAAATAACTCTCTAACCGATCAAAGTGATGGACCATTTCCTGAAAGTCAGGTCCCTGAGCTGGTGAAGGTACTCCCCCTTCTCCCTTAGTATCCTCACTTGAACTCTCATTCCTCCCAAACAAAGACCAAAAAGAAGCATCAATAAAATATATAGGCATTTCAGAGGGATGATCAACATGAAGAATGTTGTACTTTTTTTTTCTAAAATACCAGTCACTAAGTGTCATAGAATCTAACCAAGTGACAAGCTTGAGTCACACCTCTATGAGTTTTATTTATCTCAGACCAATCATAATCATATTTGGAGGTCAAAGTCTGAGCTCTAGTCCAATGTGTCCTTAGCTGCAAAAAAGTTCCAAAATCTTCCATGGTGATTTCTACCAGTTGCTTTTTAACAAATGATGTTATATTGCTCTCATCCTCGCTAAAACTCATATTCGCTAAAAAATAGTGAAAGGTTTTCCTATGATAAGCATGTATTAAAGTCAAAATAAAGGTGAACTAGGTTGAAGCAAAAAAGAGAAATGACTTGAAAGTGGATATCATCTTTAATTAAGAGTCTTGAAGCTGTGAATTTCTTAGTGACAAACCTTTAGAAGGAATCCACATTTGCTCTAGATAGAAAATTATCGTCCCCACCTTGATGACGAACCCTTAGAAACTATACCAAGCTTGCTAGAACTTGCCATTTCTATGTTGAGAAGGATTCAAGGAGGATGTTGAAGTGAATGAAAATGAATTCTAAAGCCCTCCTATATAAAAAAATGACCCTTCATACAGTACAAAATACAATTCGTACATACGATCATGAGATCATAAGGGATGAAGATTTTTTTGTATGGATGAATGAGAACATCCAAGATGAAATGACTTTTTGTAAACACACAATTTACGATGCATCCTTTTGTATAAACTTTTTAACTAGACGATTGTACAGATGAACAGCTGTTTATCCGGGAAGATCAATTATTTAAAATTATTTTAATGACAGTTAGGTTCATCCCCCATTGAAAATGTCACGTCGATCATACAGGCAAATTTGTAGTTTGTATGTACGATCATTTATAATAACTGATCCTACCCAGATAACCGCTACATACATACAAATGAATGAATACAGATCGTACGGGATGATATGAGTATCGTATAGTATGATCTATGTTAGAAAATAAAAAATTTATGTTTTTAGTCCAAAACAATAATTAACATGCTACAAAATTCATATGGTACGAAAATAATTTAGTACAATATTATTTAAACACTTAGAAAATTCAGCATGAACACCATAAAATTTTCTCTCAAAATCAATCAAACTACACGAGTGACAAATGTCTAAATTTAAAAAAACTCAAATAAAAAATCAAACTAAAAACACACAACTAAACCAAAAGCAACACAAAAACAAAAAACAAAAATAAAAAACACCCAAAAGAAAACTTTTACAAATAATTAAACAAAGAATAAATATAAGTAACATATAAAGTTTGCAGAAGTTTTTATGTAAGCATCAAGATCAATCACACCTAGCCTTGTTCTTAATGTTCTAAAACTATCAAAGGCTAGTGGTTTTATAAAAAAATATTTGCAAGTTAATTTTTAGTTGAAACATGGTTCAATTCAATTTATCCTTTGGATACATAATCCCGAATAAAATGATGCCTTATGTATATATGTTTGGTTCTAAAATGTTGAATATGATTTTTTGAAATGCAAATGGCACTAGTGTCATCACAATAAATTGGAATTATGCCTATTGTAAATCCTAAATCAATAAACTATTATTTCAACGAAAGCACTTGTTCCACATAACTTTCTAAGGCAATGTTTTCAGCTTCAGTAGTAGATAGGGCTATGGAATTCTATTTTCTACTGGACCAAGAAACTAAAGAATTTCCTAAAAATTGATAAGTTTCGGATGTACTCTTTCGATCTAGCCTACAACCTACACTGTTTGAATCTGAATATCTAATAATTTCAAATGAAGAGCTGTACTTAGGATATTAAATCCCTAAGTTCTGAGTTCCTAAGAAATATCTCAAAATTCTTTTACTGCTATCAAATGTGATTCTTTTGGATTTGACTGAAATCTAGCAAAAAAATAAACACTAAACATAATATCTGGTTTGCTAGCTGTCAAATAAAATAAAGATCAAATAATTCATCTAAATTTCTTTTAATTAATAGATTTTTCCTCTAGGTCCTTATTTAACTCAACTGAGAAAGTCATAGGTATACTTGCTGGTTTTGCATTGTCAATTTGATACTTCATGAGGATGCTCTTAATATACTTTGACTAACTAAGAAATATTCCCTCATCAATTTGTTTAATGCTAAAACTAAGAAAATAACTAAGATCTCCTGTTAAGCTCATCTCAAATTTAGTACTCATTATTTGGGATAAATTATCAGAAAGATTTTTATTAGTATATCCAAAAATGATATCATCAACAAAAATTTGAACAATGAGTATGTCCTCTTCTAATTTCTTCAGAAAGAGAGTGGTGTCCACACTTTCTTTTATAAAAGATTTTTATAATAGGAAAGTGCTTAACCTCTCATATGAAGCCCTAGGTGCCTATTTCAATTCGTATAATTCCTTTTTTAATTTAAAAATATGATTAGGGAATTTTGAATTTTCAAAACCTTAAGGTTGTTCAATATAAACATCCTTTTGAATCACCCCATTTAAAAAGGCACTTTTAACATCCATTTAATATAATTTAAATTCTCTAAAATAGGCAAGGGCTAATAAAACCCTAATTGCTTCATGTATTGCTATAGGGGCAAAAGTCTCCTCAAAATTAATCCCTTCAATTTGATTATACCCTTTAGCCACCAATCTAGCTTTATTTCTGACAACAACTCCTAAGTAGTTCATTTTATTTTTAAACACCAACTTAGTTCCAACTACATTTTGATCCTTTGGCCTAACAATTAATTCTCAAATATCATTCCTTACAAACTGATTTAATTCTTTTTGCATTGCCAAAATCCAAAATTCCTCCAAAAGTGCTTGTTTTACGTTAGTGGGTTCTATCATTGAAATAAAGGCATAATGATTGACTTCTTTGCTTAACCCATGCCTAGTTCTAACAGCCTCACTAGGTTCACCTAAAATCAATTCCTTAGGGTGATTTTTAGAAAATTTCAAATCTCTAGGAAAAGGATTTGTATTTCCAATTTTTTTTCAAAATTAATCTTCTCAATCCTTTGGGAGTTATTTTTTAAATCATCCTCTTCCAAACTTGATTCTTCCAAAATTTTAGATTCATCAAATACAACATGTGTGGTTTCCTCAACTACCAAAGTTCTTTTGTTAAATACTCTATATGATTTTCTAATACTAAAGTATCCAAGAAAAATTCCTTCATTTGATTTTGGATCAAATTTTCCTAAAAAAGATTTTCCATTATTATGTATGAACACTTACATCCAAAAACATGCAAATATGACAAATTAGGTGTTCTCCCCTTAAGAAGCTCATATGGTGTTTTGTTTAGTTTTGATCTAATGTTCACCCTATTCAGAACATAACATACAGTACTAACCGCTTTAGCCCAAATATATTTAGGAAGTGAATATTCAAAACCAACATAGCTCTAGCGGCTTCAATTAATATTCTGTTCTTTCTTTCGACTAATCCATTTTGCTGAGGAGTTCTAGGTGCAGAAATATTATGATCAATTCCTTGCTCTTTATAAAAATCCTTAAATATTTCATTTTCAAATTCACCTCTGTGATCACTTTAAATTATTAAAATTTCACAACCTAGTTTCCTCTTGAGCTAAGTCAAAAAATTTCTAAATTCCTCCAATGATTAATTCTTATGAAATAAAATTTTAACCCACATGAATATTGAGAAACCGTCAACTATCTCAAATCCAAATACCTTCCCTCGTAGACTTACAGTGCTAATCGGTCCAAAAAGATCTATATGTATAATTTCTAAAGGTTTGCTAGTTTTAAGATCCTTATTGGAATGAAATAAGGACTTCACCTATTTTCTTAGTTGACATGCACTGCAAAGGGTGATCCTTTATAATGTTTAATTTTGGTATACCTCTAACCAAATCTTTTTGGGTAATTATCCTAAGGTTTTTCATGCTAGCATGAAAAAGTCTCTAATGCCATAACCATGATTCATCAGAAATTGTTTTAAAATAAAAAACAATAGGAATTTTAATACTATTTAAATCTAACATATAAACATTATTTACCATAATTCCATGCAATACATCATTTCCTTTTAGGCTTAATATGTAACTTGTAGGAAAAATTTTAATGCAATACCCTTTATCATAAAGCTGGCTTATACTTAATAAATTATGCTTTAAGCTTTCAATAAGTAATACATTTTCTATGAAAAATTTTTACAAGTTTTTGATCATGCCTATGCCAACCACTTTCCTTGTGGTATTATCTCCTAGTGTAACCTTGTCTCCATTCTTGGCTTCCAGTGATATGAGTTATGTAGTGTCTCCCATCATATGATTCGAATAACCGCTGTCCAGGTACCAAATACTCTCACGAGAATTTATATGAGAGTGTTCTTGCAAAACAATCAAATGTTAGACTTGGGAACCCAAAAAAGTTTGGGTTCTCCTTTTGGAAAATTAAAACTCGATGCATGTATGATATGAATTAGTTTTTGCATCTTTGGTCTCCAAACTAAATGAGTTTTCCTATATAAAGTACAGGTGTGTGTGATATATGTCAAATCATCCCACATATGAAACATTTAACTCCAGGAAAAGAATTTTTTAATATCCGATAATAAATTTGTCTCTTCCTAGATTTTAAAAATTTTGACCTCAAAATAGGATTAGTAAAATCTTCCAGTGTTGGGGGATTCATATTTTCTTCAAGTGCTTTCACTTTCACTCTAAGAAATGAATTTGCATCTTTTATCATAATGTTATCATATTTCAGATAGTGCTCTCTATACTTAGGTTTATCCTTAAAATCTTTGAATTCTTCTTCCAATTTAGCATAGGTAATTCATTTTTCTTATTCAAATCATTGATTTCATCTTATAAGTTAATATGGTTATTTTTTATCTATGTGTGATCTTTCCTAAGGATGTCATACTCTTTTTGTGATTACAGGTTGTTGACTTCCTCCTCCTTTTCTTTTTCTAATGAATCTGAAGTTGAGTCTGCCCAAAAAGCTCTCTGAAATATCTGCTTGCCCTTATATTTCTAGGTTTCCTGCATTCATAACAAATCACATCATTAGAAACCTTAACATTTTTTATGGAACTTACTTTTATTCCACTGCTACCGTCTCCTCTACTTCCTTTTAAGAAAATCCTGAATTGATTTATCATCAGGGAATGTCATTGTCATCCTTAGGTTGTGATTGATCATCCAAATCATCCACTTTCAGTGCTATGTTCTTCACCTTTCTTTGTTCTCCTTCATCAATCTTCCTTTGACTCACTCCTTATAAGCAATTAGTGATCCAAGAAGATTATCAATAGAGTAAACATTTAAATTCTTAGACTATATAATCATAGTTATTTTATCATCATAAGCACTAGGCAAATAATGAAGAATTTTATTGACCATTTTAGCATTCATTAGTTCCCTACCTAATGCATGCAAAGAAGTGACTATTTGAGTAAATATTGTGTACATTTCATAAATGGATTCATTGAGTTTCATGCAAAATAATTCATTGTCTTGTAAAAATAAATTTAACCTAGATTGTTTTACTTCATTAGTCCCTTCAAAAGTAATACAAAGCTATCCCAAATGCCCTTTCCACTTTTATAAGTGGAAACCCACATGTAATCTTCTGACTTAAGTGCATAAAAGAAATAATTTAAATTTTTTTTGCATTTAGTTATGCTAAATCATGTTTTTCTAAAGTCTAGTCACCAAAGGGTGTTTCGCCTCTAATGCCATCAACTAATCTAGTTGGCCTAGTAAACCCTTCTTGAACTAAAATCCATATGCGATAATCAAGCGATTGTAGAAATGTAGACATATGAGTTTTCCAAAAATTTAAAAGGGTTATTATTAAATAACGAAGGTCTTGTGATCGAATACCCTTTAGGTGTGTTTTGGTTTCCAAAAGTAGCCATTCTCATTTTTCAAAAAGTAATCTAAACTTATCATTTTAAAACAAAGCTCTAGTAACACTTGTTGAATCTGTATAAGTTGCTAAACCTAATTTATTTTCCCAAGGCTAACCAAGAGGGAGGGTGAATTGGTAATTTAAAAATTCTTTTGGATTTTTTTTAAATAGAAAAACCATTTTTAAATTTTCTAGCAATTTGATTTTAATTTTAAAATAAGCTTTTCAACAATAATAATTAAAATTTCATAAAATAAATATGGAAATTAAAAGACAAATATTTATAGTGGTTAGGTCAAACATGACCTACATCCACTCCCTGAAGACTCCCTCTTTAGGTATTGCACTATTACTAAAGTGACACTCCTTTTTCCCCCATAATAAGAAGAGAAGCCTTTACAAAACTCTCTCTTCCACCAATCCTCGATGCAGCAAAGCACCATCTTCTTTTCAAACTTTTCAAGTCTCACTTAGAACCATCGTCCTTTCACACCCTCCAAGTGTCGGCAGAGTACTATCGTCTGTTCACACCATCCAAGTGTCGGTAGAGTACCGGATCTTCTTCAAAGATTTTCTCATGAGAAACTAGAAAGAGGAAAAGAAGAGTGATCACAGAAAAACGCAAAGAGATCCTTACCTTTAAGTAACCTTGTGAACCCTTCACACTCCACTTGCAAGAAATCTCTCTCAAACACTCTCCCACACTCTCTCTTCCACTTGTCCTTGAAAATTAAAAAATAAGGACACTTTTCACATCAATTTTAGAGGACCCTTAATATCAAAGACATGAAAAACTATACTAAAAATTGAAATTTTTAATTTTGAGCATACACAATTGTACAGTACAATCGTATGTTCGTATGTACAAAAAGTTCAAAAACTATTGAATATAAACCTTATGTGAATTGTTATGAAATTATTCAGTAAATAATGATCATCCAGTACAAACCCAATTTGTATTGTATGAACAATAAGAAAAATTTTTATCTTCCTCAGGACGAAAAGGTACCCCACATTTTCATAATCTGGACGACGTACATATGAAGACGACATCATACAATAAAATGAAAAATATAGACTTCATTTATAATAAACCCTAAATTGATCTGATTTGAAGTCTTCATAAATCCATAGTTTGATTTCCCTGAAATGTTAGTACATACAAACAACAAAATCAATGCTTCCAAAATATATTATGACAAATTGTAATCAAAGCAATAATATTTGGAATCATAAAAAATATACATGTTGCAAGAATATCAACAATAAAAAAACTAAGCTGTAACAATCTCAAATAGGTCCCCCTTAATGGACCTTGTAATTGCTTTTTTATATTATCGCGTAGGCCCCTCTGCTGGTAAAAAAAAAACAAAATTCAAATATCTAACCTTTCTGTGTTTAAATATTGTCAATATATTTCATTTTGAGTTTTTAATCTTATCTTGAGGTAAAATTATCATTTGCTAAAATTGATCGATTTTTAAATAAAAAAATAAAAATTGGTGTTTGGTGTGTTTTTTTCTCTTTTTACATGATTGTTTTATCTCTATTCTTTTTTCATGATTTAATTTATATTTTCCTTCATGAAGCTTTCCCGATCATTAATCATTCATCTCTAAATTTTGTTCACATCTTACTGTATAATCTCTATAAATATCATCATAAATATAATCACAACACATCCAATTGCTCAAGTTGATTAATCGTTAGTGATTGTACAGTACGAACACCAACTTCATATTTTATGATCCATATGACAGTAAATGTTGGATGAATTGAATATGGCTGATATAATATTAAATATAGTTTCATACTGTATGAACACCTATTCGTATTATATAATATACCCAGTCAATAATCATCTAGTTTGATTACTCAGGATGAACATTTTGTCTCTAATCATTTAGTATGATTCTGATCATACTGTACGATAAGACTGACTTTTTGAATGGATCATATTAGATGATCAGTGGGAGGCTAATTTTAACTCCTACGTAAAAAAGTAGTGCCAACACCATGAAAATGATTTAGCTCTCCTTGATTATTATGTAGACCACCACCAGCATCATGATCAAGATATGCCCTAGTTTGGGGAGTAGTTTGCCTCCATTCATTGATACTTACAACCACCAAGACCGCCACCTCCACCAGATTAGGGTACTTATGATTTTTTATTTATTGTGTTTTTGTTATTTTTCTTTTGTTCCTATTTGTGATGTCCTTTTTATTTTATTATTTTGTTTAGTGTTTTTTCCTCATTTTTGTTATGTCAAAAGGGGGAGTAGTAGTTTATTGTTAATGTTTGCTCCTTTAATTAAATGAAGCTAGTTTACTATTTTGCTTATGTGAGCCTTGCTAAATGTCTCTTATTTTAAAAAAAATAATAATAAAAAATTTCTTTTAATTTAAAAAAATTCATCTTATAAAGAGAGTTTAGAGAATATTAAAATTACTTGAGTATCTTTAAAAATAATATTATTCATCATAAAAAAAGGGAAAAATTATTACAAATATGGACCCAAGTATTGTGAATTTAATGATAACAAACATTATGGTTTCTCTTATTGCTATATGTTGATAATTTAGTTTATTGTATATCTGTTTTACACTGCTCACTAACATTTTTTGTTCACTATTCACTTGCAACGTTAATCAGCTCAAGATTAGGTAGACCAGGATTAAAGTCTATATTTTTAGTCTTTATGTACTTTTTATATTTCTTGCGTCAATTATGTATTTTGGCGGATCTTAAAGCTAAGTAACTTTATACACACACACACACACTAAAGGGGGTAATTTAATGAGTTAAGAAGATGATGAGTTTTTTGAACTAATCATACTGTATGATTACATTGTACTTGATAATAAATTAATAAGAAAAATCATTAATCATGACACTTTTGTTAATTTATATTTATTAAACTAATCATACTAGATAATCCTTATCATACAAGATGATATATTATTATTATTGTATTTAGGCAATATTTGATTGAATAAATTAACCATAACTATTACTCTAATCATATGATCAATATAAGTATGATTGTCATATATCATACAGTAAGATGCATAACGCATGATATGATTAGAATAAAATTTGAATTTTCAAAGAACAATTTGACCGATCATTCTATATGAACTGATTCTTACATGGGATGATAACTAATCATCGCATATCTTACTAGATGATTATCCATGTTGTTTATACTAATAATATTGGACAATGATCTTATAGGGTATATCTCTTTATATAATACTAATACAAGTATTTTGAATAAATCTTACAATATGATCTTGGGATCGTACTGGATGATCAAAGTCGGTAGATTGATATTTAGGGCTTTTTTAGAGGCTCTTTATTTATAATTCACATAGGCTTATTGCTAAGCCTTTTTTTATGCTAAGTGTCTTCAAAGGGAGCATATAGAAGGAGTTTATGAGAGCTTCGGGAGAAAAGAGAGGGAGAGATTTTTGTGAGGGATTCACAAGGTTACTCGAAGCAAGGTTCTTACTTGTCTTCTTTAAGTTTCTTCCTTGATCCTTTAGGGGCTTTGGGGAGACATTTTACATCACTAGGCCATGGTTCTCTTCCATCTCCAGAAGGGAGAAAATGGATTCTTGGTTCTCTGCCATCTCTAGGAGGGAGAAAAAGGATTCTATATTCTCTGCCTTCACTTGGAGGGTAATAAGGATGCTAGGTTATTTTCCTTCACCTAGAGGGAGAAAAAGGTAAGGTCCTCATCCATACTGGGTTTGTGGAAGAGATTGTATAAGGGCTTCTCCATCTTAGTGTGGGTGAAAAGGACACTAATTTTAGTGCAATACCTAGAAAGGAGGTTTCTAGAGAGTGGACGTAGGTCGGGCTGGACCAAACCACTATAAATTCTGGTGTGTTTATTCTTATTTATTTTTGCACTAGCTTTTTTTGTGATTAATTATTTGGTTTAAAACTTTGATCTTTTTATTATTATGAAATTAATTTGCTTTTGCATTGGGTGATAAAATAGTCTGTTTTTAAATATTAAAATGTTATAAAAAGATTTTCTTTTTGTTAAAGAAAATTTTAAATGAATAATTTATTCCCCCCTTTTTTTTAAAACCCCCCCCCCCCCCCCACTTGGTTAGACTCGGGCTAGTTCTTTGAGGCCTCACAACCTCCTCAAACTTTCAAAAAGTACCCTTTTAACTTAAGGGAAATTTATATAAGGTGGTGGTGAGTCCTATAATGCATTATGGCACAAAATGTTGGCCATAAAAAGAGAAGCAACCTATTAAGTTAAGTTTTATAGAGAAGACAATGTTCAAGTGGATGAGTAGCTTTACTGCTAGAGATATGATATGAAATGAGCATATACGTAAACAAGTTGGAGTACCTTCAATGAAAAATAAGATTAGAGTGAGTCGCCTTACATGCTTTGGTCTCAAAAAATGGTGGCCTTCTAATTACCTTGTTAGGAGAGTAGATGTATTAGATTTGGCATATGTTATGAAAGGTAGTTGAAGACTTAAAAAGATCTAGTTATAAAATATTTGAAATGACCCTTCTTTATAGATTTAAATGAAAATTTGACTCTTAACAAGAAAATCCTTTTTAATATTTTATTATTTATTATTTTTTATGTTTTAATTAAAAATTAAATATGATTAATATCTAAAATAATTTACTTTTATTTTTATTTAATATTACATGAGGTAATAACAGTGAGCAATAATGGCAGTTGTTTCTTTGATTTTTTTAAAAAATATTTTAAATTCTCTACAAATTTATAAAATAAAATAACAAAAATATGCAAACCAAATAAAGTATTTTAAAAATATAAAAATGTAAAAGTAACATGTGATCATTAACATGCACTTAATTTTTGTATTTCTTTATATATTAGATTCCAGCAAATATAAGATCCTCTTTATTTTTTTTTTCTTTCTTATAAATTCTTATTAATTACTTAGAACACTTACAATTTCTCCCTAACTTGTCCACTACACCATATTTACTGTATGAAATATAAATTGTGTTCTCTCCTTTGTTCTTCCAAAAAAAAAGCACTAGATCACCTTCATTTTCCATAAATGTCATGTCACTTCCATGGAAACTAATGATATCACACATTTTACATTCAATTTCTTGCCCAAAACCTTAAACTAACATCATCACCACAATTGTTCGGCTATTTAACACAATTTTATCATAGATTTAAATTTGCACTAATCCCTTTTTCTCCCTTTCAATCAAATCAACCTCTTCCTCTTTATTTTTTAGCAATCTTTGGGCAACTGGTTAGTAAAAAATTTTCATGGTTTTAAGGGTTACTTTTCAAGCATAAGTAAAACTTTTCACTATAAAAAAGTTTATTTGTTATTATCAAATTAAAGAATTTTTTGAGCATTTCATCTTTAATTTCTTTGGTGGTTTCATTTCATTTTCTATCTTCCTTTTTCATTGCCATTCTAGTGTTATATGCATTTTAAGTATTTGGTGTGTCACACAATTGGTTTTAGTGTCTTTTCATGTAGATTTTTTGTTTTTTAAAGGGGCCTTCTCTGCCTTAGTACTTATAAGAATCTGGAATATATCCTATACTATTCTTCAATGCAATACAGGAGTTTAAAGTCCATCCAAGAGATCCCTTTATCGGTACTCACAATAGAAGATGGCATTTGGCTTATGAGTTTTTTATGATATTTGGAATTTGTATTTTAAATTATACATTAGTTGTATCCTTTAACTGACTAATACTATTTATTTTCTCAGATGAATAAGGTGTATAAATAAGGAGGAGACGGTGTATAACTTGTGTAGACATACAAAGCATGCTTCCTTGAACCCGAGTACACTTTAACTTGAATGATAAATGGATTCCACATAATATACTTAATTCCATTTGACTTGGTTCTTATTTGAGAGATATAGCTAGAGGTCCTATTTTTGCACTGATCTCATTCATGAAATGGTGTAATAAGGGTATGAAGCTATTTAAAAAGAAAATCTTAGCTGAATTTGTACTAAATGTTAAAACATATATATATATATATATATATATATATGTACACACACACACTCATGTATTCATTATTATGTGTTGATAATTTTTCCTTTAAATATTTAATAGGCAAAAAATTTTATTTCTTATTGAAATATGCCATTGGATTTTGCAATCACTTGGGGTCAGGTCAAATAATTATAAAACTATCCTAAATTCATAGCATAGTGAGAACTTACCCATAGAGGAGATTAGGGAGGTCATCTCAATAGGGGTGGACCCAATATTTTGTTGTTAGTCTGTTAACAAATGGTTATACATGGAGGACCTATTAAATTAATAAGGCTCAAACTGTCAATAATTTCATTTAAAAAACAAGGGGAAAATAATATGATCATTATATGTTATAGGATTGAGCAAGAAAAAAAATTAATATGCAAGAAAAAGACTCACCTGCACGCTCTGGCTTGAGTAAGTTCTTTTAGAAGACAACTTTAGATGGTACAAATTTCGTTAGGTCAAAATTTAATTTTTAGCTAGAAAAGATATTAATCTCCATCTTATGTAAAGTCAATATAGATCAGCTACAAATATGGAGAATAAATCACATACATCAGGATGGATCTTGATTATCTGAGGAAGAAAAGTGAATTATGTAATGTTAACTAATTTCTTGAGTAGTAGATAGAACATGAATGATGACCAATAATAATATCTTTTTTAAGGATATACATGATTATGATATACTTGCTAAAGAAGTTTTAAAACTGGAAGATGGGAATTTATAGGAAAATGAATGAATGGTCAAGGTGGTCATGAGTTTTCAACACCATGGGAGAGTAGAAACAAAAGGGTTTAGGGTAACTCCAACCTTATATTTCATTCAGAAAAGCACCACTCCAGGCAACAACAATAGTTGTAGTATATTTTATTACATTGCAAGGCTTGAGGAGAAAATGAAAACACTTAAAAAGAGATGAGATAGTTCATGCAATAGTATTAGGGACAACTTCCACCTCTTATAAGTCTAACTATGGTAAGTAAATATAAGCTAAAATAAAATTTTCCTTTATACCGTCTTATCATACTACAACTTAGTGATGGTTTATTTTTTTTATTATTAGGGTAGAAATTTAAATTATTTTGCAAGCAGGATTGAAATAAAGGGAAAGGAGAACAATAAATTGGATGTTTAATATTTTCAAATTTGAAGATTTTTTTGTTAAGCCAAATGTTGAGCTAGTAGTCAAAACTTTAAAATTTCAATGATAAGTTGGGTTTGTTTTTTTTTTTGAGAAATGCATAGAGCAATTGCATTAAAAAAGAAATAAGCTAATACAAGCTAATAGCATCACATTCCTCCTTTAATAATAGTAAAAAAAGGAGAAGGAATGTGTTCCATACTATAAGAGTCCCAAGCAAATTCACTATTAAGACCAAAGTTAGCACACATATCTGCTAACTTATTGCATTCTTTACTGATTTGTTTGAAAATAACAAAATTAAATTCTTTAATAAAGGAGGATAATCTTACTTCAATTTCCGATTTCTGCTTTGTTTTGATAATGTTTTGAAAACTTTTCATCACATTATCATTATCTCCTTCAATGATGATTCCTTGAACTTGAGAATTCCAATCCTTGATAATTTCATGAAGAGATAATATACCTTCTAGTTCAAGACGAGCAATGTCCCAATGAGTACATTTGATTCCTTTAGCAAAGAGAAATCTTCCAATATGATCACGTCCAACAGCTCCAATTCCGGCATTATAATTAGATAACAATGAAGCGTCCACATTAATTTTGATCCAATCGGGTGGAGGAGGATGCCAAGAGTTTTTAAACAACCGGGAAGGTTGATTAACATCCCAAAAGCCCGATTTATTTCTATTATAAATAGAAATTGATGTCATACTAATAGCATTAGAAGCAATGTTCAAATTGGAATCCTCAATTCCTTCATGAATAAGTCTATTTCTAGACTTCCAGCAAAGAAATACTAAATTGCAAAATACATTTGTGATAAATGTATTTTTAGAAGCATTTACTTCCAACCAATCCAATGTTTCAACAAAACTGTAAAATTCTGGAATATGAAATCCCCATGAATTGAGAACTTTTTTAGTTTGAAGGATTTTATCACAACTCACCACCACATGTTTGATATCTTCAATATCCAAGCAACCTCTTGGACATAAGCATCCTTCTTTGAGCCCACGATATTCAAGGAAATGAAAAGTTGGAATAGCTTTATGGTAAATCCTCCACCAAAAA
>NW_021318595.1:12670571-12688412 GCF_001605985.2 Dendrobium catenatum
GAGCAGAAAGACCTTTCAAAGAATTTGTAGAGAAAGAAGTTGTCCATTTATCAATACCCACAATATGACCTTTAACAAACCAAGGTCCTTCATATAAGATAGAGTCCATAATCTCTGCATTTTCACAACATCATAAAACCCAGTCTTTACCCAGCATAGTGAGTCTAAAGTTCCCAAAGCCACTCCACTGTCTTCTCAGTTCACTGTTGATAACATAGAATGGGATGTTATCACCAAAAACTTTGATAACAAGAGCATTTGTCAGTTTTCTGGAATTCTCCAATACATTCTCCATATGAAGTTTAACCGTTTTTCCATCTTCATTAAGAAATGAACCTAAGTTCAAATTATCCACTTTCACTTTAGTATTTCTTGCCCAAGCATTAGTCTTGAAATTGCCCATTTTATCAGTATTTTCAGGAGGATAAATTTTGTTTGGAATCTGACTTTCAGAATTTAAATCTCCTGAAATACAATGTCTAACCTGTTCCAGGTCATTTTGAATTGCTATATTTTTCAGTGGTTGCGGCTCATCAGCATACATCTTATGAGCATCTGGTTGATTCATATCAATCACCGTATCAACATTCCTTGAATTTGCACCTTTGGAATTCAGATCAACAGGATTGCAAGTAGTAGAATTACCGAATCTACTCACATGTAATTTGAAATCAGACGACTCCGAATTATTCGGGCTAACCGAATTGAATTTCAAATTTTTATAAAACTTTGGACTCTTCACTTTATCTTCAATAAGAATAGCTTTGCCTTTTCCAATAACTGGAATCATCTTCTTTGGATAAAGACAGGCACCTTCGTTAATGATCAACGGCTTTTCTTTAACATTGATTTTTTCTTTCATACCAGACTAAATTTTGAAAGAAGAATTTAATTCAGAAATCATTGAATCTGGAGGATCAGTCCTCCCATCCATTGCCGTAATTGGTAAAGATTCACCCATCATTCATCTTCAGATGATCGGAAGAAGATAATCGGCGCAGCAGATCGCCAAGAAAAAATAGAACAGAATAATTTGAAAATTGCTTTCTCTCTCTAGAAAATGACAGCTTCTCTCTCTTGAAAACGGCAGCTTCTCTCCTTTGATTCATCCAAGTTAGGTTTGTTTGAATATTATAATATATAAGGTTTGTTTGAATATTATAAGAATTCCAAAAAATATGTTTTTTTTGAATGTGATTAGTATATCCTTTTGAGATGCATTCAATTAAATTATAGAAAAAAATATTTGTTGGTTGATTTTCATATATGATTATTGTATCACTTGTATGTACTAAATAATTAGTTTGGTATCTTATAATATCATTATTTTTAATTTTAACATAATGGACATAAGATTTTTATACTGATAATATTCACCCATTTTATAATGTTATAGTATTTTTATTATTTTTTTCTATTTAATCACAAAATTGAGGTTCATTACTTTGCCATGAAACATAAATCTTTAATGTATTCATCAATCATCAAGTTTTAAATTAGAATTAATTAATGGAGTTACTCTTTTTTGTCCATTCAATATGGTCAATAAAGGTGACGATATACCTAATTAGAAATGTTGATAGGATTTTGTGCAATAAGATTATGTTGATGGGGAAAATTTAAAGATGGACATGATTGCATAGAGAGGAAGAAAGGAAAAAATTATATATGAGTTAATTTATGTACTAGCAACATGAGAAGAGATAGAAAAACTACTTACACTCCTTTCCAAAGTGAATCTCCCCTTACAACTTCATTGTCCACACAACTTTCCTCTATAATTGTTTATTTGCTCAAATTAATATTGGCTAGCCACTCTAAATGAGGTATCTACTAATTTCCTAGTCTCCCTTAGACTATCCTTTAGTGTTCTCTGAAAATATCTCATAGAAAAGATAGAAAAACTATTTACACTTAACATAAATTGACTCAATTATTATGATGCTCGACAAGGTGATACCAAGACATTATAATATAAACTAGCACCTAAACAATGCTAATTAATCTCTACTACATTGTTGAGCTAACCTGGCAGAACTATTTATTGATCCAATTTGAAGCTTTAGTGATCTAGTTTTGCACTTCTTTTCTTTAACTTCTCCATCATGGTGCTACAAAGGATGGCGCTATTTTGCTTGATAACATTATCTAACGTTACGGTGAAAACAAGGTTAGCTCATTGGCATTGAACTAATTGCATTTTCTTTAGACTCATACACTATAATTTTCAATTTTTGGCACTTTGGTCTATAATGTCGGCCTTTACTCTATTAAAGAACTAAATTAAATGAAATTTTTCAAGGCACTAATGCTGTAATGTCCATATCTGGCATCATAGCATTGAAGACACAATGACACAGATAGTTGTGGTGTTGTAGCACTAATTTTAAACTTTGCAGACATTGCTCCATTTCATTAGACATGTTTTTAAACATCAACTAAAAAACATATCATTACCAGTGTTTAAGAAAATAAAATATGACATAATTTTAACTAAACAAATCCCCCCCAGCCTCAGCTCTTGCTTTCCCACAAGTAGTTATTTTTAGACCTTTGATTAACTTCATTATTTTGAGTAAAAATTTTGAAATTAAAATTAATTAAAATGTAAGGAAATACTTTTCCATTTAGATCTAAATTGTAATGATCAAGGTGTACAAATTTTAACTTAAATAATCATGAATAATCATCATAAGAAATAATCCTTCTTCATGTCCGAATTGATATCATAAACTACAAGTGTAAGTGCAAGGCTGGCTATTGATCATAGACATGAATAATTTATCATTTAAAAATTTTTTGTACCTTATTTAATTTTGAAATTAATTTATAAACCTTTCTATGTATTAGTTTACCTAAACTTGAGAATTAGAATCCTTTAGAAATGCAGCTGCATCTAAAACTAATTTTTGATGTTTGATATAGTCCATTTTCATTTCCCTACTTTCATTTGATCTTATTATTTTTCATGTGCTTCCTTTTAAGCTTATATGAGAACGAATTTAATGATTTGGAATATTTTATTGCCTCCCTCCTTCAAGTAATCCAAAATTAAAATAATGTAAGAATTTTTATAAGTTTGATAATTTTGTCTTAAAGTTTATAATTATTTTCATAACTTAATCTAAGCAATCCATATTCCAAATTTAGTTATTCAATCTAGTAACAAAAATTTTGTGCTTAACTTCGAACATTTAAGTTCAAAATGAAATATTAACTTTAATAATCTTCTTTGTTGATTAATATGTTTTTCAAATTAGAAATTGTTATTCTTTGTTCATTCCATTTATATAGTTTTATAGTAATTTTAATTTTAAATAATTGTTAATTGATATTTTTATTTTCATCGACATAGCTATCAAAGTGAAATATATGGAGGCCATTGTAAAAGTGAAGAAAAAAAGGAAATCTTAAGTTATTGAAAAATTAGCTAAACAACATAAAATAACAAATAAACTAAAGTGCAAATATAAGCTAAGTAGAAGATAAGATTAGAGAGAGTCGCCTTAGATGGTTTGGTCACATAAAACGGCGGCCTTCCGATGACACGGTTAGGAGAGTAGAGGTATTAGATTTGACTTATGTTAAGAAAGGTAGGGGTAGACCTAAACATACTTGGTTAGAAAATATTAGGAATGACCTTTGTTTATTAGATTAAACAAGAATTTGACTTTTAACAGGACACAAAGGAGAAAAAGGATTCATGTAGCCGACCCCACGTAGTGGGATAAAGACTTTATGTTATTGTTGTTGTTGCAAATATAAGCTAAGTACAACAAATGAAACTAATCATGCCTTTTTAATTAAAATGATAGAAGGTATAAATGGCTTATAATAATAAAGTCTACTCAACTAAAATTACAGAGACTTGTGCACTAATGCATAATCCATCCACAAGAACTTCTTACAACATCATCATCACAAAGCTTCAAAACAAATAAAATGAAAAAAAAGAGAAATGCATCATCATCCCTATCTCTCTCAAGAGGAAAAAATAAATAAAGAAAAATAAAACATCACAATAAAACAATGAGGATCATTCCCATTACCACTCATCCTCGTCCTCCTCCTCCTCATCATCTATAGGTACTATTAGTGGGGGCCACACATAAGGGTCATACATGGGAGGTAGAAAAAATGAAGTTGATTCAAGTTTTTTTATGAATGGACTCCTAAACATGCAAACTAATGCTTTATTGAATTATAAGTGTAGTTATATTTCTACTACTATATATATCTATCATGTGGGTAACTTGATGTGACATCCCCTACAGCTACTCCCATCTCTCACAAAAAGAACTGGCACCCTCCATTTACTCCTTAAGGTCAACTACATGACACCTAAAGATCTAGGAGTCCAGGCACTATGCCTACTTGAGTTAGACTGATAGGTTAAGCAGGGATCACTTGGTCCTACATTGTCTTCATCTCTAGCTTGCTTAAATATTTCTATTTTCCACTTGGTGAGAGAAGAAATGAAAAAAAAATATTGCTCATCAGCAGACTAAAAAATCCACCAGCTGTAACACAAAGGAAATAGATAAGAGAAGGATGTCATAAATAAACTAAAGTGGTGCCCCTAATTATTTACATAAAGAATAAATTCACTTTGTTAATATTTTCACTTGATTTCCAGCAAAAGTGAAATAATGCTGAGCCTTGGGCAATTGAGTTTAATAAAATGAAGGGAAATTAATTACTTTTCCATTTACCTTTTTCCATACTGCTCCACCACATAATACTCTTAAAAGCTCTTAGGGATCTATAAGTCTTGAATTAAAGGCAAATTAACTATTAAATTCCTAAACTTGAGTATTAGAATCCTTTAGAAATGCAGCTGCATCTAAAACTAATTTTTGATGTTTGACATAGTCCGTTTTCATTTCCCTACATTAATTTGATATTATTATTTTTCATGTGCTTCTTTTTAAGCTTATATGAGAACGAATTTTATGATTTGGAATATTTGATTGCGTCCCTCCTTCAAGTAATCTAAAATTAAAATAATATAAGAATTTTTATAAGTTTGATAATTCTGCCTTAAAGTTTATAATTATTTTCATAACTTTATCTAAGCAATCCATATTCCAAACTTATTTATTCAATCTAGTAACAAAAATTTTGTGCTTAACTTCGAACATTTAAGTTCAAAATGAAATATTAACTTTAATAATCTTCTTTGTTGATTAATATGTTTTTCAAATTAGAAATTGTTATTCTTTGTTCATTCCATTTATATAGTTTTATAGTAATTTTAATTTTAAATAATTGTTAATTGATATTTTTATTTTCATCGACATAGCTATCAAAGTGAAATATATGGAGGCCATTGTAAAAGTGAAGAAAACTAGGAAATCTTAAGTTATTGAAAAATTAGCTAAACAACATAAAATAACAAATAAACTAAAGTACAAATATAAGCTAAGTAGAAGATAAGATTAGAGAGAGTCTCCTTAGATGGTTTGGTCACATAAAACGGCGGCCTTCCGATGACACGGTTAGGAGAGTAGTGGTATTAGATTTGACTTATGTTAAGAAAGGTAGGGGTAGACCTGAAAAGACTTGGTTAGAAAATATTAGGAATGACCTTTCTTTATTAGATTTAAATGAGAATTTAACTTTTAATAAGACACAATGGAGAAAAAGGATTCATGTAGCCGACCCCACATAGTGGGATAAAGGCTTGATGTTGTTGTTTTTGCAAATATAAGCTAAGTACAACAAATGAAACTAATCATGCCTTTTTAATTAAAATGATGGAAGGTATAAATGGCTTATAATAATAAAGTCTACTCAACTAAAATTACACAAACTTGTGTAGTAATGCATAATCCATCCACAAGAACTTCTTACAACATCAGCATCACAAAGCTTCCAAGTAAATAAAATGAAAAAAAAAGAGAAATGCATCATCATCCCTCTCTCTCTCAAGAGTAAAAAATAAATAAAGAAAAATAAAACATCACCATAAAGCAATGAGGATCATTCCCAATACTACTCATCCTCATCTGCCTCGTCATCATCATCTATAGGTACTGCTGGTTGGTGCAACACATAAGGGTCATACATGGGAGCTGGAAAAAATGAAGTTGATTCAAGTTTTTTATGAATGGACTCCTCCTAAACATGCAAACTAATGCTTTATTGAATTATAAGTGTAGTTATATTTCTACTACTATATATCTATTATGTGGGTAACCTAATGTCACATCCCCTACAGCTACTCCCATCTCTCACAAAAAGAACTGGCACCCTCCATCTACTCCTTAAGGTTAATTACATGACACCTAAAGATCTTGGAGTCCAGGCACTATGCCTACTTGAGTTAGACTGATAGGTTAAGCAGGGATCACTAGGTCCTACATTATCTTCATCTCTAGCTTGCTTAAATATTTCTATTTTCCACTTGGTGAGAGAAGAAATGAAAAAAAAAAATATTGCTCATCAGCAGACTAAAAAATCCACAAGCTGTAACACAAAGGAAATAGATAAGAGAAGGATGTCCTAAATAAACTAAAGTGGTGCCCCTAATTATTTACATAAAGAATAAATTCACTTTATTAATATTTTCACTTGATTTCCAGCAAAAAGTGAAATAATGCCAAGCCTTGGACAATTGAGTTTCATAAAATGAAGGGAAATTAATTACTTTTCAATTTACCTTTTTCCTTACTGCTCCACTCCTAGGACCACATAATACTCTTAAAAGCTCTTAGGGATCTATAAGTCTTGAATTAATGGCAAATTAACTTTTAAATTCTATTTCCTTAAGCTTATAAATCTTATTTATATAATGGTGATAAAATGGTACCCACTTACCTCTCATAAAGCATTTGTTATTATGAGCCTCTTTTATATTTGCAAAGAATTCTCTTACAACATTGACAACACAAGCAGATAGTTTCTCACATAAGTTCTCCCATTTCATACAAAAAATAATAGACATGATAACCTATCCAAGATTTATGGATCCCCTCTCATGAATCAAATCTTTGATGACATATAGTTGAGCAAATATCTCCTTAGCCTTTGTAGATATAATCGCCTCCTATCAAATAAAGTAGAACCCTCTTCTTACTTTCTTGTATTTTAGGGGCCAATAGAAAAATTTAAGGAGTACAAGAAAAAAACATAAAATTGCGATGTAAAGAAAAAAAGAGAAAAGCTTAAGCTCAATGAAAATAATGAAAACTATCTCTTCTTATTTATAAAACTCAATGAACACTATGGCAATATAAAGGGTGATTCTGTAGTGCTAAGAAAGGAAAAATAACAAACAAGGTGAAACTGGTGCTGGCAATGTGCTTAAAGTGATAGGCATCAATATGGAATTAACTTTTTAAATTAATGTTCTAGCTTTTTTATAATGGGACCATAACGGTGTATGGCATGTACGAGTGCTACAACATTTAAAATATGTTATCCTCCCAACAGTCCAACTACTTAATTATTGTTTGACTTAATGCTGTGATGTTGAATGTAGCATTGTGGTACTTAATAACGAATATTAATCAAAAATGTTTGCATATACAATAGTGTTGAATATAATGTCTCAACACTGTAGATACAAATGATTTGGCACCATGGTGTTACATGGATTAGCACTGAAGTGCTTTACGAACATAAGTAATGCTATGGCGGTTGATTATTTGACACTACAACACTATATTGCAATAAAATTTTCTTAAGACTTCAACACAGCAGTGCCACATTTAGTTGCTACAACACTTATTCATTTTTCATACATGATTTAAATGCAAAAAATATTTGGAAGTAATTATTTTTGTCACAACTATAATTAATAAACTGATATCATGCACACTTATAATATTTTTCATAATTATTAAATAAAACTATTGAAAATAATAAATAATAACAACAACACTACACTCAAATAGCATATAGAAGAATTTATAACAGCAATAGAATTAGGTTTCCTCCCAAGCAGTGCTAAGTTTATAGTTTTTAGCCTAACTTTATTTAGAATTTTAATTTTGGCTGAGAAACATTACTACTATTACTTAAATTCTCCAAGCTATGATCTTTCCCTTTTTCCTTAGTGTTAATTTTAGTAATACTAGTAAAGGCCAAGGGGACTACTACTAAAGAAAATAACAAGTTGCTCTAGTTGATTTTAAAATTCCTAAGGGAAACATCTTGATTTTTTAATTGTTTTTTTTATCTAAATCAGAAAATCCTCCAAAGGTGTATTTTTATCTCTAAATTGATTATTTTGACTAATGCCTATGGATAAGAAGTTTTAGGGTTCACTAAAGGTTGTTGAGGATTAGTCCAATTTTGTTTAAGGTTTGATTAACTTGCATTATATTAGTTTTCATCATTATTTTTTGCTCTAACTATATTTTGTGTGGTTCCTCCAACCTAGACTATAAGTACTGAATAGGTATCATTAGGTATTTCATTAAATTCTTATTCATAATCAATGGAGCACTAGTAAATAATTCTTATCAAAATGAATAGGTGATCATAAAATAGAACTAACTCCAAAATTATCTAGCTTCTTAAACATGGATACTACTTGAGTATTGTTAAAATTGATAAAGAATATGACACATACACTCTGGCTACTCTCATATGATTCACCCTATTAGATAATCACTAGAAATTATCTCTTTCTATACACTCTATCAAGACATGAACCTCATCAAAATGTTTTAAAATTAAAGAACCTCTAATTAATGCATCAATTTTATACTTAAGTGAGCTATATACCTATTATAAAATGTTCGAATCAACAACCAATAGGGTAAATAATGATGAGACACTTTCTAAGCATCTCCTAGAAAATCTTTACCAACACTCATAAATTGTCTCCATCAAATTGAGAAAATTAAGTAAAATCATTCCAAAGCTTAGAATTTCTAGAAAGTGGAAAATATTTTTCTAGAAACATATATGCCAACACATTCCAAGTAGTTATTGAGAATAGGGAAAAGAAATTCAATCATATTTTAGCTATGTACCTTAGAGAGAAAATGTAAATAAATGAAGTCTAATAGCATCATTGCTGACTCAATTATGTTTAAAAATTACTTAAATTTCTTTAAAAAACTAGCTAAATGTAGGTTATAATCCTCAACATTGGTTCCCCAAAACTATTAATTTTATAGGAATTGGATAACGACATAGCTCAAAATTATTGACTTTGACAGTAGTTTAGCTGACTCTCTATTGAATTCCTTCTACTAAGGGATTGCCAGACTTCCTAAGATGCCTAGGATGGTCTTGATCTTAATTTATTTCAATCATTATGAGTGCTAAAGTCCTAGTTTTTTTTTTTTTTTGTTTTTGTAAGGGTCATTTGAATTTTTAAGTCAAATAATAAGGGTTCCTTACTAGATTTACTATACATAATAAAATATCACATAAATTAAGATTAAATAAAACAAATTAAAATAATGAAATTTTGTGGATAGTCATAGTTTTATTTCTCATAAATGATAATCATAAAATAAGAAAAAAGTAGTACTAAATATGAAGTTTTATGGAAATATAGAATCACGGAAATAACACAAGTAAATTCCTCGGCAATGATACCAAAAACTTAACTGTGGCAATGTTATGTTCATGTTTTCTTGGATATTAACCTATTAAAAAAAGAAATTGTATGTGTCAATCAAGTAATATATTGTATGAGAGAGTGTTGAACCCACAAGAAATTACTTTGCTACACACTAATGTTCTAGTACCATCAACTCAAATTATGATATTTATCCTACAAAATAAATTAGGGGTAATCTCTAATATCTAATAAGAAATGTAGAAATATTGAAGACACAAGTAATTAAAGTAATATGGATTAGTGAAAATGAATATCCTATGTTTTCCTAAGAAAAATACCTTTTAATAGTTATGAATTAGAATAAATACATCATGAGAACTTTGTAGATCTTCTAAGGATGTAAAGGAAGGTCTATGACCTTGCTACAGTTTTTAAAACTCTATAGACACTAGAATGTTAAAAATTCTATTCTAAGAATGCAAGCATTCCATCTCAATTCTCCTAAATATTCCAATATTCCTCAATCGAGGCAATGTATCACCCTAGATTTAATTTTATGCATGACCACTGCATAAATTAAATGAAGTGCTACAGATGTTTAAAATAATTATTCATACTCTAAAACCTAAGAATCTATAATAGAAATTTTGAAAGGCTTTCACATCATTTGTCCAAAACTATAGTTTAACCAACCATTAAATAAAAATTAAACAAATTAAAATTTCCATTACTTACTCAAGAAGGAAAGTATAAGTAGAGAATTCAAAGAAAATATCTCCCAAAATGAAGAATCCCAATTAGATGTGATAGTTGTATTTTTCTCGAAGTGAAACACCTTTACCATTTTGCTCAACACACTCCTTTCCTCTCGAAATGATTTTTTGTGCACTATAAGGTAGAGGTAGACCTAAAAAGGCTTGGTTAGAAAATATTAGAAATGTTCTTTTTTATTAGATTTAAATAAGATTTTGACATTTAACATGACATAATGGAGAAAAGGATTCATGTAGTCAACCACATGTTGTGGGACAAAGGTTTGATGATGTTGTTGTTGTATAATATTTTCCACCTACTCTAAATGATGTATCTCAATATTATATGGTCTCTCTCAAACTTTCCTCTAGGATTCTCTAAAAATCTCTAAAAAAAAAAAAAAAAAAAAAAAACTAATTATACTTATCATAAGAAAACTTAGGTTCCACAACACTCGACAAGGTGACATTAGATGTTATAATATGAACTAGCACCTCAATGCTGCTAAATGTTCTTTGCAACAATATTGGACTGACCTGGCATGACTAATTACTAATTTGAAGCAATGCTTGATTGATTTAGTGTGACACATGTTTTTTTTTATTGCTTGTCCTTGTTGCTATAAAATATGGGCACTATGATGCTTGATTAATTCATCTATAATTGTAGTGCTTCAAAGGTTAGCACTTTACTACCAAATTAGTTATATTTTTTCTTAAAACTCAGGTGTTGTAATGTTCACCTTTGGTATTGTAGTGTTGTGCCGCTGTATAGAATTGACCTTTACTCCTCTGGGGTGCTAAGTTAAATGGAATTTTATTGAGCCTCCAGTGCAACAATTTCTTGATCTAGTACCAGGGCATCAAAGACACTACAGCACTAATAGTTATAGCAAGGTAGTTCTGGTTCAAAAATTTAAAAATTTGGCTTTGTTTCCTAAGTCATTCTTGCACAACTTAACTAAAATACACCTCTTTACTAAACTTTAATGAAAAAAAAGATAATTTTCAATCAATAGAATTATAATGGAGGCTTGTGCATTATAAGAAATGGTAATTATACTAGTTAGCACCTTACTAAAGGACAAAGTCATTAAAGGCCACTAAGATTTTTTAACTCAATCCCAATCCATTAACAAATGATTCAAATATAACAATGTTTTCATTAATTTTCAATCCAAGACAAGCTAATTATGAAATAATTTTTGGCATTATATTAAATATTGAAGTATATTAAAAATGAAACATAATGGTGGAGCAGGTTACTAGGGTCAATTGTAATATTCATTCATGAGATGGTTTTCCAAAGTAAGCCATGTTTCATTATTTGTAGAAGAGGTATTTATTATTAGTTGTGAATCATTTAGCATTAGATTGAACATCATTTGATATCCATATCATGTGTTAATGAAGTAGTGCATTAGTTTTATAAATTATATCCTTTGTTTGCTTACTTTTCCATTAAATAATGGTTGGTCACCATGAATTAATAACATAGGTACTAGTTTTAAATTTGTCAGGGGTAAGTACTAAATAATACAATTATGCTAAACCTATGAGATGGGAAAGTTTTTCCTGAGAGAATTGAGAAATTAGAAGAGTAGGGTATTCTGAAAAATTAAGGATGCCATAAATCTAAAACTAGAAAAATATCCACTAAAATTAGTTAAATGTTAATCATAATGTCCCAAATTATTTCTGAATACCTATTATTTTAAAGTTCTATGGGCAATAAAAAATGTTTACTAAGGTAAAGTAGGTATTATTATGCTACACATGACACCTGTGTAATGCCACTTGAGACATTTGTCACCCCCTAGATGGTCAGAGGAAGGTGAGAGCTGAATATTTCGTATGAGTTGACATCCAAAAATATCAATTCCACATGGTTGGAAAGTAGGGCTTAGAAAGTATGTGAGTGAGGGCTGAGATAAGGTAAATACTTTACCCTTATACTAGAAAACTTAAGTAAGAATTCCTAAATCATAAAACAATAATGGCAAGTGACATATCTGTGTGGGTATGGAAAACTCCAAGTTATGGTCATGGTGAGATAGGCAGAGGTTCTCTGAAGTAAACTCTTTTATGTAGTTAAGTTTGTTGTGAAAGGTTACCCTGAGAGAGAGTGAGTACTTTAGGTCATTTCAAGGGTGAGTAAGTGAGTAATGTTGTGCCTAAAATATATGGCAATATCTAGGTTGCTATCTTTGCAAGGATTCTTTGAACTACTTCAAAAATTGTGAGATATTGGGTAGATCTTGGTGAGTAGCCCTTAGTGACCACTCTAGCTGAGTTCCTAATGAGCTTATGATGAAAGGTTCCTTCCAAATAGTTGGGAAATTTCTCTAAGTGGTTCCTTTTGAAGGTGCGTTCTCTTGTTATGATAAACTAGCTATGTATTAAAAATATTTAAAGGCATTGGAGGCTATGAGCTTATGTGAGAAAGTAACTGCAAATTTACTACCTTATTTATAGTAGTGTTGAGGATCAAAATGCCCTACTTATTTCTAAGACTTATAAATATGGGATCTGTGATAAGTAGGTTTTACTTATCTACTTTGGCAATTTGAGATCATGTGGGTGTTGAGATATGAATTATTTTATGTTAGCCAAATCTTATTTGATAGATTCCAACAAAGATACATTACGTTAAAGCTTTGAAGGGATATCAAAGATAAGGGAAACTGAGGTATCATTGAGTAAGGTAGTTGAGAATGGCCACTGCCATGCTAGGGGCATATGATCTTATAATTACTCCTCTTATAGAAAAGATTATTGTAGAGTTTGAGATGATAAATATGATTGTTGATGTGCTATCCTCGATGGTTTCTAATACAAAAATTTTGATTGTCAGAGTGCATGCTATCCCACCTTTGAGTGTTTACGTAACTCTTAAGGAGGATGACCAACCACTTAATGTATAAATTAAAAGGGATGTGCATTTCCTATGAAAGTGGATCAAGAGGTCTCCTTTACTAAAGTTTGGGCAAGTTCTTAGGCTCCCTTTCCAATGATTGATAAGAGAGTCAATCAATTCATATATTTTTGAATAATATCATTGAAAAAGAAAATTCTTAATATATGGGATTCTATTATTTTCCTTTCCTTGATTGAGTTGTTGGAGCACCCACCGAGCATATGGAAGGTCAAAACTTTTGTGTATTGGACACTAGGCCAGAACACAATGGAGACCATATTGCATGAAATTATTTTAGAAGATCATTCAGACTCTTTAGAAATAAATTTTGTATTGAGTGGCTTTTACTATACATGACAGGTGCACTGCATATACTAGTTCTTTAAGACATCTATCCTCTTAGAGTACTAGTGCTTATGAAGATTGGTAATCATGGATTAAGCATAGTTACTGGGCAGGCTACGAATTTGGTTAATTAGGGGAATGAGCATGTTTATAAGACATAAAAATAAGAATCTCATAGGATTATTATCCAAGAGCTTAGTATCATTTTTCCATTTGGTAATTTCCTTGTGGCTCCATGGTTGATCTTATTCAAAGAGGTTGCTAAGATGCTAAATGATTTAGAGATTATGTTGAAATTAGAAGGGTAGGCAATGGTGGTGGCAAGTAGTATACACTAGCATTAGAAGAGTCCATCGAGCTAATAAGGAATGTCAGTGAGTTGAAGGGGGAACTTGTCAAATTAAAGAGAAAAGTTGATGAGTTACGGGAACACTCATTAAGTTAATGAATATGATGATCTCACAAAAGTCTGAGATAAGGCTGGCCAACCTTCATGTGAGAAAGGAGGGGGGAAAGTTTCTTATGGTTTATCTAAGTGGTATAAATGTTCTAACTGGAATAATGATGTTGGAACCCATGTGTATGTAATTTTCTATGATCGAGTACCCTCATGCCACTTTTTCTTTGGGTAGTTTATTTTCCCATAATGTAAATTATCATTAAGTGTAAAATTTAAGTAATTTACAACATTCTCATTAGAAATAGGCAAAGCATAAACATGTTTTATTAATTGGTAGGTGTCAGGAGGGGGAGGGGGTAGTGGGGGAAAAGGAGGAGGAATGTGCTCCATACTAAAAGAATCCCAAGCAAAGTCACTATTATGAGCATAGTTAGCACACATATCCACTAACTTATTGCATTCTCTACTAACATGTTTGAAAATAACAAAATTAAACTCTTTAATGAAGGAGGAGAACCTTAGTTCAATTTCTGTTTTATGCTTTATTTTGATAATGTTTTGAAAACTTTTCATCACATTATCATTATCTCCTTCAATGATAATTCCTTGAACTTGAGAATTCCAATCCTTGATGATTCCATGAAGAGATAAAATACCCTCTAGTTCAAGACGAGCAATATCCCAATGAGTACATTTGATTCCTTTAGCAAAAAGAAATCTTCCACGATGATCACGGCCAACAGCTCCAATTTCGGCATTATAAGTAGATAACAATGAAGCGTACACATTAATTTTGATCCAATCGGGTGGAGGAGGATGCTAAGAATTTTTAAATAACCGAAATGGTTGATTAATATCCCAAATGACCGATTTATTTCTATTATAAATAGAAATAGATGTCATACTAAGAGCATTAGAAGCAATGCTCAAATTGGAATCCTCAAATCCTTCATGAATAAGTCTATTTCTAGGCTTCCAGCAAAGAGATACTAAATTGCAAAAAACATTTGTGATAAATGTTTTTTAGAAGAATTTAACTCCAACCAATCCATTGTTTCAGAAAAACTGTTAAATTCCGGAATATGAAATCCCCAAAGATTGAAAACTTTTTTAGTTTGAATGATTTTATCACAACTCACCACCACATGCTTGATATCTTCAATATCCAAGCAACCTCTTGGACATAAGCATCCTTCCTTGAGCCCTCGATACTCAAGGAAATGAAAAGTTTGAATAGCTTTATGGTATATCCTCCACCAAAAATTTTTTTTTCTTGGATTTAGTTTAATCTTCTTCATCCAAGACCAATATCTTCCTTTGATAGAATCAGTTGACAAGGCTTCATCAGACAATGCAGCCAACTTTTTTCCATAATTATAAGTAATTAGCTCCATTTGATCACTTCCAGCCTCCTAATCAATCTTCAAGTTGCATATATTCTGAAGCAAATTATTATCAAAGACATTCTGTAATTTGGCAATATTCCATGTGCCATTTTCAATGAATTGATCTACACATAAGTCATTAATATGTAGATTATAAAGGAACATTGGCCATTTACATAGAGCTTTATCTAAAATCCACACACCCTCCAAAACATTAATTTTTTCACTGTTATAGATATTCCATCTAATAATCGATTTGAGAGCTTTAGCACCATTTCTTAAGATTTTATAGGTTGAAGATGAATTCTGATTCCACTCCGGAATCCAACCAGAATTCCCATATAAAACTTACCCTTCATAACAAATGAAGTACCTTTCAATTGTGCTGAGGCCTCTTTGACTTGTTTCTCTATAATATGCTTTATATATTAATACTAAACATAATATTTTTCTTATTTCAATAATTTATCTTCTTCTTCAACAATGATTTATTTCCTTTCTATCCATAACTAAAGAGGGTTGATATAAAGTAATTCAAACTGTATTTATGGTGGTGGGAGGCCTTGACATTGTAGAGTAGCAATGGCATCTATCATTTCACCATTTTTCTTTTTTTTTTTTCATTCTCAAGCTTTTTTTCATATTTTTTTATTAAGTTTATTTGATAAATGTTGGGATAAATCCATAACAGCATCCTCTTTAATTACAACCTTTTGAAAATCAACCTTAGAAGACTATTCTCCTTACCAACATCCTTTTGTGTCTATAATATGAATTTTAACAAGACCATCTCATTCTAAGTCAAATTCAACAATCTCTTTCTCCTCTGTTCTAATTATACTATCTATTAATTAACCAATCATTTCTTTCTATGTAATTGCCTGATATTAATTGTACATCAACTAGATTTAACTAACTTTACTAAAAGACTTTGATTTTCTTTGAATTCCTCCTCCACACAATCTTTATTCGTAAATTATGTTATTTGAGTGGCTTTTGTTAAGTGAATATTGTATTATTGATTTGTTTTTTAAAATTTTAGTTAAAAAGTATTTTTTAAAGGTTGCACTGGAAAAATTAAGGAAAAATTCATTGAAAATGCAAGTTAGCACAAGCACCATGGCACCATTTTATTCATTCCTTCAATGCCCTAGAGCTAAATAGGAGTGGTATGTTGCTATTGTTTTGGTAAAATTACAAATTAATTTAGTGCCTCAATGTTACTTCTTCAAGCAAAACAACACAGTTAGAGCCTCAACACCACACATTAGTGTTGCAAATATATTTTCATGACTTATGTTTTGATGATTGACAAACACTATTGATTTTCTTGGACTGCCTATTACTTCTAACTTTTCAGGAATCGAAGATCGGACAAACAAACAAAGCCAGCTCAAGATTGCGTAGGTTTATGGATTGAGTCAGTATGTACTTTTGTTTCTCTCTTCTTGAGTCTATTTGTAATGGTTATAGAAACTGATGCTAAGTAACCCTACACACACACACACACGTGAGAGACTTAGAATTTCTATTTTTATTCATATCGGCCAGGACGATATTTACATCATCCTGGATGATCAGGCTTAAAACAGAAAGTCTAAATAAGGATTCTTAATTAAGGCAGCCGTCATTAACTGATCAGCCTAGATGATACATGTATCGGCCAGGACGATCATTGATCGGCCTGGACGATATTCACAAATTATGCCTTAATTGATCAGGAAATCAAGGGAGTAATTAAGTATAATTTATACGATCATATCATCCTGGATGATCTCAGGATCGGCCAGGACGATCTATTCAAAAACCTTAGTTACTTCAGGACGATAAATATCGGCCAGCTCGAATTCAGGGCGATGCTTTGGACGATTTTTCTCATATTTGAACTGATCGGTCGGGACGATCGTGAGATCGGCCTGACGATCAAGCCAATTTTAAATCATCCAGTTTGCTTTCAGGGCGATGCTCTGGCCAATCTTCTGAGATTTGTACTGATCGGCCAGGCTGATGTCATTATCGGCTTGGACGATATTGTCGGCAACTTGCAATTAATGAGCTCCTTTTAGCTCTTATATTTAAGAGCTCTTGTTCAACATTTTGAATAATCTTTTGCTGCTGCATTGACCTGAGAAGGCCTTGAGGAGAGAAAGAGAGAGAGGGAGAGAGAGAGGATCTTGTGAGGGGGAGATTGTGAGGGGATTCACAAGGGTTGCTTCAAGGATCGCTCTGCTTCTTCTTCGTCTAGAGTTTCTCGTCTGTGGAAGGGCCGGTAGAGGTAAGGAGTCAGCATCTGGTTATGGTTCTCTGCCAGCTTCAAGAGGAAGCAAAAGGAGATAGGTTCTCTGCCTTGCCGGGGTGACAAAAAGGAGGTTCTTGTAAAGGCTTCTCCGCCTATCTGTGGGGGCTAAAGGAGAGTCACGTTTGTAGTGCAATACTCGGAGGGCGCCTCTGAGGAGTGGAAGTAGGTCGAGTTGACCGAACTACTATAAATTTTTGTGTTCTTGTTTCTTGCTTCCGCA
>NW_021318595.1:12691852-12703930 GCF_001605985.2 Dendrobium catenatum
AAAGGCTTGATTTCAAATTCCATGATTGAGAAAAATTACTTTGACATATTATTTATGAGATATTTTCTTTGTAAACAAGTTTTGAGTGGATCTTCTTTTTATCCTATTTAGTTATTCTGAGTTAGTACTCTATTTTTCAAAAGACAATTTATACCCTGAAGAATGTCCGATCTAGGGTTAACAGAATTGGATATTCTACCTTCTTCTGATTAAAATTTGTTAACCTATTGATCTCTTGAAACTCTAAAGTTTAAATTATTTAAGAAATTCTCATATGAATTACTTTGATAAAAAAAAAAAATTCTTCTTTTCAAATTGTTTGTTTTTAGCTTTTTTTCTTTCGCAGTTCTTTTTTTATGTTTTTCTTTTGTTTTATTTTTGAGGGCTTTGATCATCACCATCCTTCATTATTTTTCAAATTCTAGTCACATCGTCCTGGCCGATACTTTTATCGTCCTGGACGATAGGGCAAATTCTCTTCAAAATTCCATCAGCTGATCTTTTCTGTGCTTACTGTAACTCATCGTTCTAGACGATACTATATTGTCTTGGACGATCTGATCGAATTCTGTTGCAATCATGATGATAGTCCTGGCCGATAACCTATTTTGTCCTGACCGATGCATTTTATGGTCATCGTCCTGGCCGATACACTAGATCATCCTGGACGATCCACGTGTCAGCACGTTTAAATACTTAAAATCGGCCCCGGACGATCCATTATTGGATAATCGTCCGGGCCGATCCACTATTCATCCTAGACGATACACGTGGCACAGTTTTAAAATGTTTTAAATTTTGTCGGTACGATCAATTATTTTGCATCGTCCTGGATGATACACCTAATCGGCCTGGATGATCTGCTTTTTCAACGGTCATCCAGCTTGACTCCTCGGGACGATCACCTGCATCTAATTGTCATGGCCGATATCTGATCGGCCCGAACGATCAGACCACCTTTTTGACCTATCAGCCTGTACGTAATTATTGTGCCATATCGTCCTGGATGATTCTGGGATCGGCATGGACGATATGGACGCTTCTTTAAATTCTGACCATTCCAGCCATGGTTTTTCACTTCACATCCCTTTTCATCTTGTGTTTTCTTGCTAACTCCTTTCTATGGCTGGTGGGAAACGTGTTTGACAAACTTCTGGGAGTTCTTCAAGGGCTAGGATTAACCCTCATTTTAGGGAGGCAGAAGATGAAGCTGCTTACCATCATTACAAAGAATATGGGATAAATGTCTCCAGAATCATCCATCTTGCCCACATTTCATATCCGATAATGGATCTTTTCGCTCACACCTCCCTTTGTTTCATTCTGTCTCTTGCTTTCCCCTTTAATACAGAGCTTCTTCGAGAATTATTTTCAAACCTTCGTATAAATCCTACCTTCTTTACAGCCGTGACCTCCTATGTGAATTGACGCCCTATCGAAATCATATATCAGGACTGTGTTGAACTTTTACAGCTATCCACCACCGGGGATAAGCTGCGCTTAATCGCTTCAGATCCTGACTTTGACTGGTCCACAGCAAATCACTTCCTTCGCCAGACCAATGCACCTTTTCATATTGGAGAGACTAGCTCTTTAGTCAAAGATGTTAGGACAATCCAACATGTCCTTCGCACCTCCATAATTCCAAAAGCCGGGGACCGAATCCACATCACCCCTCTACTTTCCCTGACTACTTTCTACATCATGGCACATAGGGAATTTAATACTGCGGACTTAATTTTTTGGTACATTGATCACTTAACCACAATCTGCAATCCATGTCATAAGAGAAAACCCAATCTAGCTTTAGGACACATCATAGCCTATGTCCTTGAAACCAAATACTAACTTCAGTATCCTATTCTACCTAACCTCCCAACTCTCTTCTACTCAAACAGTTCCTTCAGTACCCTTCATAGTACTCGTCTCCACCCTGGGAAAGAGGAACCTCAGGGGGCTGGGGAGGAGGAGGCTCCCGCTCCCGCTCCCATTCCTGATCCTATTCCTCTCGACCAGCACTCACCATTTGATCAATTGATAGAGAGGTTTGATCGATGGGAGACCTACTTTGACACTTACGTTGCTGCACAAGAGAACCAACATTCAAAGGACATTGCCCACAACGAGTAGCACCGCATAGAGGATTTAGCCCTATTTGACAGCTACATTACTCACCAGCAGTTGCAGCATGACTAGGACATCGCCTGGTTCAATGCTCAGTTTACTTCACTTGCCAGCTACTTTCAGCAGCCACCTCCACCACCTCCATCTGATGATCAGGGTCCCTCATTTCTCTAGTCTATGTTTTCTGTTGTCTGTTTTCCATTTTTTGTAGTTTGCCTTGTAGTTTGTTTTCCTTTGTGTGTCTCTTTTTGTGATGACAAAAGGGGGAGTAGGTTGTGGTAAGAAAAGTTGATATGTTTGTAACTTTGAAATTTTAATGAACTGCTATTTTTACTGAGTTTGTCCTACTTGTGTTTGCCATCATCAAAAAGGGGGAGATTGTTGCAAATCTAATTTCATGACTTATGTTTTGATGATTGACAAACACTATTGATTATCTTGGACTGCCTGTTACTTCTAACTTTTCAGGAATCAAATATCAGCCAAACAAACAAAGCCAGTTCAAGATTGTGTTGGTTTAGGAATTGAGTCAGTCTGTACTTTTGTTTCTCTCTTCTTGAGTCTATTTGTAATCGTCAAAGAGACTGATGCTAAGTAACCCTACACGCACACACTTGAGAGACTTAGAATTTCTATTTTTATTCATATTGGCTAGGACGATATTTACATCGTCCTGGACGATTAGGCTTAAAACAGAAAGTCTAAATAAGGATTCTTAATTAAGGAAGCCGTTATTAACATATCAGTCTAGAGGATACGTCTATGGGCCATGACGATAAGCTCAAAACAGAAAGAAGTTGCCACTCAGGGCGATGCTTTGGCCGATCTTCTGAGATTTGTACTGATCTGTCAGGCCGATGTCCAAATTGGCCTGGATGATATTATCGGCAACTTGCAATTAATGAGCTCCTTTGAAGCTCGTCTATTTAAGAGCTCTTGAATAATCTTTTACTGCTGCCTTGACCTGAGAAGGCCTTGAGGAGAGAAAGAGAGAGGGAGAGAGAGAGGATCATGTGAGGGGATTCACAAGGGTTGCTTCAAGGATCGCTCTGCTTCTTCTTTGTCTAGAGTTTCTCATCTGTAGAAGGGTTAGTAGAGGTAAGGAGTCAGCATCTGGTTGTGGTTCTCTGCCAGCTTCAGGAGGAAGCAAAAGGAGATAGGTTCTCTTTCTTGCCGGGGTGGCAAAAAGGAGGTTCTTGGAAAGGCTTCTCTGCCTAGCTGGGGGGGCTAAAGGAGAGTCACGTTTGTAGTGCAATACTCAGAGGGTGCCTTTGGGGAGTGGACGTAGGTCGAGTTGACTGAACCACTATAAATTTCTGTGTTCTTGTTCCTTGCTTCTGCACTTTAATTTCCGCATTTATTTCTCTCATGGTGTAATTTTTGTTTATGTGATTTTTGTTCTTTGTGAAAAGAAATTTTTTAAAATACCAATTCACCCCTCTTGGTTAGCTTGGGCCAGTTCTATAGGGCTTAACATCCCTAACGAACTTTCAATTAGAATACTGTTGTGTTCACAGTTCTATGATTTTACAAATAATTGAATGCAATGATATTGATATCTAAATCACATCTGAACTAAATTGCTTATCCAAGTGCCATAAAATTTATAACACAGCACCAAGATAGCACCATTGTATCAAATATCTTACACCACCATGATATAAGAGTTGGAGCATTACATTACATGAATATTGAACTAGTTCAACCCAATATGATGGTAGAGTGAATTTATTTAACAAAACGACACCACCTATAAATTCTCCCAAAAACTATATTTTTAACCTTAGACAGGAAGTCCAACCCACAATAAAATTTGAAGAAAATTATTTATACTTTATGCCCACTGAAGTATTTGATGACTCAGTCAATGATGTCTAGAAGATTAGCCGATTATTTAATGATTCTATCATAGTTTTATATTATATTCACTCCTTTATGAGCAGAGAAAGGATAAGTAGGGGCATATTTCTTAGCAGCTCATCCAGTGCAGGATGATTGCTCGATAAATGATGAACTACCATATGAACAAATCATGAAACTTTGAGTTAAATGAGAAGTCCATTTAGGAATTCTATTTTAATGGTGCTGATTCAAGTCAACATGGAACATCAGATGATATTTTCCCACGGAAAGCCAAAGTTGGTTTAGTATTCATCACACTAGATAAAGGTGTGATGTATTACTCTTACCATATGTAAAAACCTTTAATGAACAACTAACCAGAGTACAAGCCACTAATAACTACCATAGAAATAATAATCCTAAATGAAATCCAATATATTAATATCTTTGGAGATTTCCACTTTGTGATTAATCAAGTTGCTAAAAATTATAAAATATTAAAAGAGATTTTCACTCCTTACCATTAGTATACATTGCATATTTTAGAACACTTTCTAATTATTATGTTATATGTAATTCCCCTTGGTAAGAATTCCACAGAATATGCTCTCACTAAGTTAGCTAAGACACTAGCATGTTCTGAGGAAGATTTAATTTTGATAGAGGTAAATGGTTGAGAGGTTCTGTCTTCTATTTTTTTTTTTTTGAAGATGCAATTTTGCATTAAAAGGAAAAAGAAGAACAACCTATTACAAACTAGAAAAAAAATAAACTAAGGGTTTCTTGATCCAACATGGAAAGAAACCATATTGAAAGCATATTCGTTAAAGCTAAATTTACCATAATTGAAATGAGACCCACTATTTCCCATTTTAAAACCCATTGGGGTGGATGGGATACCAAAACTAAAAAAAAAAAAACTAAAAGGTTGGTTAGTATCCCAGAGTTCCCAACTGGTTAAAAAATAAGACCTAGTATCGATCCCATAAACAATTAGAATAAATTTAGAAAATAAACATAAAACTAAAAAAAAAGTAAACAAAACTAAATAGAAAACATAAAAAATAATTACAAATCTCCACCAATAACTGAAAATCATATAAGAAAGCTTCCAGTAAATTTCTTTGATGCCACTTCAAAAACCTGAGTATGTAAACCAAAGATAATAATCTGAGATACTCTTTGATCATGAATTCCATCATCAAGTGTCTTCCAGAAACCACCATGCTGTAGTTTCCCATGTAAGAGTAGTAAAGCATTAATGAATTAAATGGGAAGAACCCCTCTTAAACTTCTTTGTACTTTGATCTGCCATTCTCCTTCTAGGAATGTCTTCCACCGGACCCAAAGATTGAAGTTCTTTGAAAAGTTTATGTTTAGAACCTGAAGAATGATCTAATTTAACAGTTGTTATTTTCCCTTTCACTAATACAGACTTTTAAAATTCAAGTTAACCTCTGAAGGAGGAGTAACAAATTCAGGTAAATCCATAGGAGTTGGTTCAGCAACAAATTTAGTTTTAAATCCTGGTTCAGAAGTAATAGCAACCTTATTTCCTTCCTAAAATCGTGCTCTGAATTCAATTTTTGATGCTAAAGCATGGAATAAGCATGATTATGGTGATGACTCGGAAGTCCTTAACAGAAAAATCAAGAGAACCTTGAAATCCCTTTTTTTCTGGAATAGAAACAAATGCAAAAGCTTGAACCAGCTAAAAGATGAACTGAAGAATGACATTCTTAAATTACAATTGCAAGAAGATGAGGAGGGTGGTCTTAGTCCTGAAGATCTTGATACACTCTGCAGTAAGGTTAGAGAATTTAACGTTACTCTAGTTAGACTCTCTACATGGTGGAACTAGCGCGCAAAAGCCAAATGGAACGAAGATGGAGATACTAACTCTAGATTTTATCATGCCCATGTGACGGCTAGGAAGAATGGCAAGTTGATCAGACAAATTAAGAATGAGAATAATACCACTGTGGAGGAATTGGAAAAAATTGAACCAGTTTTCTTAAAGTTCTTTGAAGATAAATGGAAGCCAAGGAACTATAATATCCAGAACTGACCTAAAATTTATCACAAACAACAACTTGATACTGTAGATATTGATTGCCTAAATTCAGTTTTTTCTGAAACTGAGTTTTTAATGCCGTCTCCCAGCAAGGCTCAAACAAATCTCCTGGATTAGATGGTTCAACTTCTTCATTTTTCAAATTCTATTGGGACATTATTAAAGATACTACTTGGAGAGCTATCAATCATTTTTTCACCACTGGACGCATGAATGGAGCTTGGAAAGACACCTTGATCGTTCTTATTCCCAAGATTAATACTCCGTTAACTCCCTCTAATTTTCTCCCTATAAGTCTTTGTCAAACTATCTACAAAATTGCTACTACTATGATAGTTAATAGACTCAAGATCTTCATTCCTAAACTCATCACTGAGGAGCAAGTTGCATACTATTTGGGCAGATCTATGTCTGATCACTGCCTCTTGGCTCTAGAAATTTTTAATAAATTCAAGATTTCAAAAAATAAGAAAGGCTTAATGGCGATCAAGCTTGACATGGCCCAAGATTTTGACAGCATGTGTTGGAAGACATTGGAGAATGTTCTTCTCTGGTTTGGGTTCCCGGAGAGTTTCTCTAACCTTATTCTGGAATGCGTCACCGGAGTTCGGTTCTCTATTCTTCTGAATGGAAAAGGAACAAGATGGATTGAAGCCAAGAGTGGCTTTCGACAAGGTTGCCCCATGTCACCTTACCTTTTTATTATGTGCTCTCAGCTTCTTTCTTTCTTAATTCAGCAAAGAGGTCTTCAAATTGGCATCTATACGTCCAATAGAGCTCCTAAAATCACTCATTTGCTTTATGCTGTGACATTTTGCTGTTTGGAAAAGCCTCCATCTTTCAGCTTCGTGTAATGATGAATTTAATCAATGAATATTGCGGATGGACTGGGAAAGGCGTAAACCAGAGCAAATCACAGATTATCTTTGGGAATTCTACTAACCAATCTCTGAAACGTAAGATTGGTAAAAAAACTGGTTTTAAAATTGTCAAAGAGTTTCACTATCTTGGCATTAAAATTGCTTTGAGAAGGCTGGCAAGGAATGACTATCAATTTGTTATTGATCATGCTTTAGATAAACTCAATTCTTGGGGAGCTCGGTTCCTCTCTATGGCTGGTAGGCTAATTCTAGCAAAATCATCCCTGCTTTCACTTCCTTCCTTTGTCTCTACTCACTCCTTAATCCCTAAGAAAATACTTTAATATTTGGACTGTATCTGTCGTGACTTCATTTGGCATCAGAAAAAAGATAACAAGGGACTGCATTACATCACTTGGGATGACTTGTGTATACCGATAAATCGTGGAGGACTGGGTATGCACTCTTCAGTTAAAAGAGTTGGGCCCTTACGTGCCTGCTTAGCTTGGAGACTTTATCAAAATCTTTCCTCTCTTTTGTTCAAATGCTTGACTGCTAAACATGCTTCGGATATATGGAATGGTAAGTCTAAACAGGGACACTCCGGTGCCAGATCCATAATCTCCAATGGAGTTTCATTCCTTAAGCCTATCATCAAATGGAAAATTGCCAATGGTGCTAACATTAGTGTGATGGATGATATTTGGCTTCTTGATAAAAATTTTAATAAGTGGCCAATGCTAGCTGATTGTATTTGTTTGGAAAATCTTACATTGCAGAATTTTCTTTTTGACGGTCACTGGAATCATACTGAACTTAACCGTTACTTCAACCCAGATTTAGTTAACCTCATTGTTGCACATAGTATTATTCATAATGATGACAATGACAGTATGGAGCTTCTTTACCAACATTCAGGCAAATCAATCACTTCGTTGGCTTATGCAGAAGTGATTAAGTATCAGAAGACCTTTGAAGATCATGGCTTTGCTATATGGCTTTGTAAGTTGAAACTTAAGCCAAGGGTTGAACTCTTTTGGTGGCGTTTGAGCAGGTTTGCCATTCCAACAAACGAGTTCTTGAAACACAGGAAGCTAACTACTAATGATCTTTGTGCTTATGGTTGCCTGGATATTGAAACCTGCGAGCATATTTTTATTCATTGTAAGTCTCTAACTGAGATATTGAATAAATTGAGAACTTGGGGATTCTACATTCCAGTATTTAGCTCTCTTGAAGATTGCTTCCAACATCATAAAATGCTTTACTGTAAAGGATCAGATACTGTTAGGCTATTCTGCACGACAGTTTATTATTCCTGGAATCACAGAAACGACAAAAAGCATTGCAATCCTGTTTCCCCTGTTCTGTGATTGCTGCAAATGTGATCTTTGCTGCCACCAACAAGTTTCCATTTCTAGTTAACTGGGATGTTAACCTCCTAAGGGAGTCCGGTGCTATTTGGCATCCCCCACCACTAGATTGGATTAAATTTAATGTTGATGCATCACTCCTGGACTCTAGCTTGGCAAGCATTGGCGGTGCAGCAAGGGATTCTAAAGGCAATTTACTTCTTGCATTTGGGAAGAAGAGATTACATTGGGACATCAATCAATTAGAATTGGAAGCAGTCTACGCTTTGAAGGATTACATTCATGATTGGAAACTTAACTGTAAAGGACTGATTATAGAGGGAGATAACTACAATGTTATCAATTTTCTACATAACTCTGTCATGAAGAATACTGCTGCTAGTCAAGACGCTGAGAAGCTTTACTTCTTACACGACTTCAATAAGGTGATTTTTCAACATACAGACAGGAATGGTAATAAAGTTGCAGATTTATGTGCAACTCTTGCATTGAAGAATGATTTCTATTTTCATTCTATTTCTTCTCCTGATATTCCTTCTTCCCTATCATGTCTTTTGAAGAAGGAATATGAGGCTGCTTTTCTTTGACTTGTTGTAATTGTTTCCTTTAGTTCTTAATGCATCTTTGCAATCTTCAAAAAAAAAAAAAAGAATTCAATTTTTGAATTTTGAAATTCTTCTGATTTAGCAACAATAATTAGTTCAGATGAATTTACCGTTCCACCAAATGCTGAATGAGAAACTACATTCAGTACAGTAACCAAACTTGGTTCAATTTCAACCTCATTTCCTTCCTGGATACGTGCTATATACTCAATTTTGGAATTTTGTAAATCTTCTAGTTCTGCAATTGACTCAACAATAATGCCTCCCTCATTTCCTTCCAAAATTTGAGCATTATTGGTCTCAAAATTTGAATTATGATCAGTAACTGGAACAACAATCAAGCCAACATCATTGTCTCTGCTATTTGATGTTGAATACTGATCAATCAGAACTTTATTCAGATTTAAACCATCCTGATTATCAGCAGCCTGAATTAAACATTCAATAAAGTCTAATTTATCAACTTCTTCATTATTGGTAACATGAGTTAAATCAGCAACCATTTTATCATTTTCTTCTAGTGATAACACACTATGTTTGTTGGAAATATGAAGATCTGTTACGATATTATTAGAAATATCAACAACAGAAATTTCCTTTATCAATAGTAGGAATCCTATCGAAAATAGGATTACCTTTATTATCCTTGGAGAGATAATCAGATTGCTTTTTCTCAAATAAATTTTTTGCCTTTTTTTTTTTGAATTTCACATGCATCCATGGCCCATAGGAGTTATCTTCAACTAGAGGTGAACTTTTAGGAACTTCTTTACCAAGCATATCCAAATTTTGATAAACATTTGGACATACAGAATATTCAATTTTTTGTTGGTCTTTTGGAGACCAAAATTTCTGTTGAGTCTAGTGAATAGGTTGTTAAACCTAAGTTAATGTCCCAAGGCTATCAAGAGGGGGGGCACTACCTGGTGCGGTAGAGAACCGTCGTCATTTTACACAATCCACAGTGTTGGTAGAGAACCGTCCATCCTTTCACACTCTCCTAGTGTAGGCAGAGAACCCTTCATCTTTTCACACTCTTCTAGTGTGGGCAGAGAACCCTTTTAGCTGTTCACACTCTCCTAGTGTGGGCAGAGAACCCTTTCGGCTGTTCACACTCTCCTAGTGTGGGCAGAGAACCCTTCGTCTTTTCACACTCTCCCAGTGTTGGTAGAGAACCGGATCTCCTTGACAGATCTTCTCACAAGAAATCTAGAAAGAAGAAAGAAAAGAGTGAAGTAATCCCAATTCACAAGTAGAGATTCTTACCTTTGAACACTAAGTGAAGCCTTCACGCTTCAGTGGTAGGAATCCTCCTTTGAATGCTCTCTCACACTCTCTCCTTGACTTTTCTTTCAATAGGCACAAAGATCAAATGGCAAAAAGATTGGGTGGCAGTCTAATTTGGACTATATATACAAAAGACAAGAAAAACCACCCAAAAACTGCAAGTTTTCAATTCTGTATGCAGTGGATCGTCCCATACGATCGTGCATCATCCCGTTCGATTGTGGATCGTCCTGGACGATTTTACTTAAAGTGCCGAAAACGAACCTAATGTAAATTGGTACGAACTATGTTCGTACATGCACATCGTCACGTACGAACTATGTTCGTCCGGTACGAACTATGTTTCCAAAAATTATTCAGGACGTAACCAACTGACTTAAGTTGGTTTAGTTTGTCCTGGGACAAACAGGTTTCGTCCTGGGACGATTTTAAACAGAGAGTTTTGTCCTGGGATGAAAATAAATTTTTTCATGTACGATCTCGTTCAGAGAGTTTCGTCCCGGTACGAAAATTAATTTCATACAGTACGAACTCACAACATAGAGTTTCGTCCCGGTACAAAAATTAATTTCATACGGTACAAACTCATACAGAGAGTTTCGTTCCGGTACGAACCTTATTTTTCGTCTGGACGAACATTGCGAGTGAGAATCCCGAGAGTTTTATCCCGGGATGAATATTAAATTCGTCCTGGACGAATAGGACTTAGAAAATTTTCTCCTCGTATGTTCATTCCGTTGCTCTTCTGAGGGGTTAATTTACATGATCGTCCCGTACGAACATGGTTTGTCTCATACGATCAATTCACAAAAAATTATCCCCAAAGAGTGTGTTGTGATTTTTTTACTCAATTACAATCACTCCCTTTCATGTAAAAAAATATGATTTACAAATGAATAGATTGATGTCTTCATCGCTTGGAGTTGATTTTCCTGAAATGTTAGTACACACTAGAGCAAAAAATAAAACTTTCAAAAAGTATTAGAAGATATATAAAAACAATAATATTTGAAATCATCAAAATAATACAAGTTGCAAGATTATGAACATGCAAATAGCAACTCTCTCTACAATCTCCCCCTTTTTGGTGATGGCAAAATAATTATTGTTTGTAGGATTTCAAATTCTAAGATCTCCTAAACTCCCCCTGAATTGATGAACTCATGAAAATAAAGAGGCATTTGAAAAAAAATTTTGTTTTTCAAAAATTTTATAAAATTAAAAATAACATAGAAGACAAAATAAAGAAAACTATAAAAAATCACAAAAACAACACATATGAAATCAAACACTACGAAAATCAAATAGTGTGAAAACATACGCAACAAACAAACAATTTCTCCCCCTTTTTGACAACATCAAAAGGTGAAGAAGAAAAGAATGTTAGAAATATAAGCAGAAATATGAAATTCATTTGATATTTTAATCTTGAAAGTGATTGAAATAATGTATGCAAATAAAAATTGAAAGACATTAGGAAGACATGAAATTTCATATAATTTAAGAAGTGATATAACTTAGCAAATAAAAAGTGTTTTTCAAGGGCATGTGTCAACTTAGACATGAAGATAAAGAGAATCATTGCTCTAAGGATGAATAAAAAATTTTATATTTCAAATTTAAATCTAAAATATGAATGAACATTAGATCAATTTGAATTAAGAGATTAAAAGAGTCTGGAAAGAAGTAAGTACCACATGTGGCACTTTGCGTATCTTTTTCTATTTTTATACCAGCACATTTTTGTGGATCTTTTTGATTTGGGCTTATTTTGTGCCTCTTTTTGTCATTGCAAATTTTTTGCACACTTCTATTGATTTTTGTACATTTGTATAATTTTTCAAGAGTATTTGAATTCTTTCCAAAATCAATAATCGAAAATTTCAAATTTTTCTAAGTGCATAAATACTAAT
>NW_021318595.1:12704030-12706210 GCF_001605985.2 Dendrobium catenatum
CTCCTTGACTTTTTTTTCAATAGGCACGAAGATCAAATGGAAAAAAGATTGGGTGGCAGTCTAATTTGGACTATATATACAAAAGACATGAAAAACAGCCCAAAAATTGCATGTTTTCAATTATGTACACAGTGGATCATCCCGTACGATCGTGGATCGTCCTGGACGATTTTACTTAAAGTGCCGGAAACGAACCTAATGTAAATTGGTATGAACTATGTTCATACATGCACATCGTCCCGTACGAACTATGTTCGTCCGGTACGAAACGATTATTTCATAGGTCAGTTTCCAAAAATTCTTCAGGACGTAACCAACCGACTTAAGTCGGTTCAGTTCATCCTGGGATGAACAGGTTTCATCCTGGTATGATTTTAAATACAGAGTTTCGTCCAGGGACAAAAATAAATTTCGTCCTGTATGATCTCGTACAGAGAGTTTCGTCCCAGCACAAAAATTAATTTCATATGGTACGAACTCATATAGAGAGTTTCGTCCTGATACGAACCTTATTTTTTGTGTGGACGAACATTGCGAGTGAGAATCCCGAGAGTTTCGTCAAATTCGTCCTGGACGAATAGGACTTATAAAATTTTCTCCTCGTATGTTCATTCAGTTGCTCTTCTGAGGGGTTAATTGACATGATCATGCCGTACGAACATGGTTCGTCCCGTATGATCAATTCACAAAAAATTATCCCCAAAGAGTGTGTTGTGTTTTTTTTTACACAATTACAATCACTTCCTTTCATGTAAAAAAATATGATTTACAAATGAATAGATTGATGTCTTCATCGCTTGGAGTTGATTTTCCTGAAGTGTTAGTACACACTAGAGCAAAAAATAAAACTTTCCAAAAGTGTTAGATAATATATAAAAATAGTAATATTTGAAATCATTAAAATAATACAAGTTGCAAAATTATGAAACATGCAAATAACAACTCTCTCTACAATTTCTTCTATAGATTCTTTGGAATTTAAAAGATTTATAGGAGACAATTGGGATTTTCATTTATTTCCAGCTAGAGGTTTATCAGGTGGAATTATTGTTTGTTGGAGGTCAGACTTGGCTACTTTTTCTATTATGGAAGCTTCAAATCAGCTAGTGGTGGGTATTTTGAACATTACTAACAATACCTCTTGGATCATAGCCACTATTTATGGCAGTACTGATGTTGGTGAAAGAAGAATTCCTTGGAACATATTGGAAAATTTTAATCATCTAAACTTCCTATGGTTATAGGAGGAGACTTCAATTGCATCATATCCCAAGATGAAAAAAAAGGAGGTAAAAATTTTTCTTTGTCTCAAGGAGCTCAAGACATGTTATCATTCGTGAGAGATTGTGATTTTCATTATATTAGATTCATTGGTCCCAATTACACCTGGTGTAACAATAAAACTGGAAAAGCCCGGATCTTAGAAAGATTGGATCGTTTCTTGCTCAACTGCATAGCTCTAAATCTCTTGAAAGTTGCGGTGGTTAAACATCTTTTGCGCATTGCATCTGATCATTGCCCTATTATGTTAAGGATTTTTCTCCTATTTTACATAACAATTATAATCTAAAATTTGAAGATACTTGGCTTTCTTATCCAGCTTCTCATTCGGTGGTGTGGTTTGCTTGGAATAAACTATCTGGAGGCAATGCAGACGTTGTTTTGAACAATAAATTCAGGAGTTCTTTAAAAGCCCTATTTTTTTGGAATAAGGCCAAGCATAAAAGCTTAATTGAGTTGAAGAATAATTTAAAGAAAGATATTTTGGAGTTTCAAGAAGAGGAAGCATCTACTGAAGTCTTCTCGGATCAGAAAACTAATCTGTTAAGATCCAAGATTCGGGAATTGAATGCAACACTTGGACGGTTATGTACTTGTGTTGACCTCATTTTTGATATGAGGTCACTAAGGCCTTTCCAAACTCCAGATTAATTCTAAATCCTATGATCCATTATAGACCTTAAGATCCTTTCCTAGAGCCAGACCTTAAGATCCTTTCCTAGAGCCAGACCTTAGGATCCACTCTAGACCTTAATATCCTTTCCTAGAGCCAGACCTTAGGATCCACTCTAGACCTTAGGGCCTACTCTAGAGCTTAGGATTCTCTAGATCCTAGATCTTAGAACCCCTCTAGATCCTAGGACCATTCCAGACTCAAATCAATCCCTACCTTTGATTAA
>NW_021318595.1:12707210-12709701 GCF_001605985.2 Dendrobium catenatum
AACTCAGGGTCTGACCTGACCTGGATCGAGCTCAATTCGACTCGAACCAAGCAGATTTGGGTCTAACCCAGCCACCAGTTCAATCCAGGCATTCCCAGGCCAAATTAACTCCACCCTTGGCTCCAGCATGTCCCCATTGGCCTCCCCCAGTCAACCCGATTGAGACCATGGCCGGCGGTGGTCAGAACCAATGGAAAATGAGTTCCGGTGGTCCCCCTCAAATAACTCCTGGTTCAAAGCTGTTGCCCACCGGTTTGATCCCCACGATCTCCCTAGGACGTCTCCATCATCCACCTGGCAGTGATCCGAGCCCTCTCCAGCTTAATCTCGACCGTCCAAGCTCTCGAAAGGTGGACGAATAGCCTCGAGATCCCCGAAAATGAGTTCCGGTGGTCCCCCTCAAATAACTCCTGGTTCAAAGCTGTTGCCCACCGGTTTGATCCCCACGATCTCCCTAGGACGTCTCCATCATCCACCTGGCAGTGATCCGAGCCCTCTCCAGCTTAATCTCGACCGTCCAAGCTCTCGAAAGGTGGACGAATAGCCTCGAGATCCCCAGATAGCAGGAAGCATCCACATTCGTTCGAAATCGATTCCCAGAGCTTCTTCAAACTCCCAGATGCTCCCTTCGAGCTCCCAGATCGATCCCTTCATCCGTTCGAGCAAGCGCCCTTGAAATCTTTCGGCGTCTCGCTCAAAGTCGCACCTCCGGCCGCCCTCCGGTCCCGACGCCTGAAGGAGATCAGTTTGTTATCGTCCCCTGAAGCTTCCTGATATAGAAGCTCATTCGTTGAGGCCTTCTCTGCGGTAATCCCTTTATCCCGAGCTCCCTAGCTAGGTAGTCCGGTCAAGTGTGAAGGAAACCTTCACCCCAACGGATCTCCACCGTTGGATTGAAGGTTTCTACAATCCTGATCCTCCCTGTGAAATTTCATCGGAGTTCGCCGGCGGGAGGTTGAAGACGAAATCTCAGCTGTTGGTTTCGATCAATGGCTCGGATTATATCCCGCGATATCGGAGCGCGTTTGATCCCAGCCGTTCGATCTTCCATCCGACATCTGTGGTTAATCCGGCCGTTAACGGTTAGCACCAATGATTGCTTGGCCAATCAGCGCGCGGCGCGTGTAAAGAGCTGTTGACTGTGTAATTGCCGAATTAAAAAATCCAGAAATTCAAGGGAACTTCAAAAATTCATAACTCCCTCCACACTTGTCCAAATTAGGTGTTCTTAGGCTCATTGGAAAGATCTCAGGGAGATCTACAAAATCCCTATGGTTCCAAACCCTGGTTAGGTCAGTGTTAGGCTTAATTTCAATTTGAGCATTTTATGAATTTCTTTAATTACTTTTTAAATACAGGTCCACCAGGTCTGGAATTTCGGGAGATTGAAATTGGACATGTTTTTGACATGTCCAAATTTTATCTTCCCATTTTAAGTTGTTCAAGGGCATTTTCCTCAATGGGATATAGACCTATCCAATGGGATTTAGGGTGTGAATTTTGGTGTGCTGATGATGAGTAGGATAAGGAGTGTAGAGATGAGTAGAATAAGGTGTGCTGATGAATTTAGACCTATCCACTGATTTTGCCCCAATCCAAGCTTAGGATAGACCCCTATAGTGATTTGAAGGTGACTTAGAGCTCACATTGGGTGGTTTAGTTAACCACCTTAGAGTATTCCATTCGAGCTCAAATTTGGTGGGTTTAGTCCTTAGGGTCAAGTGATCCTGTGGTCCAAATTTCATCAAATTTGGAGTTCATTTGATTCCCCAAGTAGGAGCCTCAAAAATCCTTCTTAGAAATGGACTTAACCCTAATCAATTGATAATGAAATATTCTTAATTTATAAAATCCATTAAGATGTCCATAATTGTCCCTAATTAATCCCCTAATCAATAAGAATTGAAACCCTCTTAAATTGATCTCTAGATTGGTCTTAGTTTAGTCCTTAGATAAAATCAAGGGTTAACCAATTTTAATTAATCCTAAAAATCTTAAAAATCCCTAAAGGATTTTAAACACTTGTTGATCTGTCCTTAGGTCATTTATGACCTTTGGAATTGATCCCAAGGAGTTTAGGGCTCATTTGGGTTCAAATCCTTAAGCAGACCCCTTAGTCGTAATAACTTGGTAACCCCTACGAATATGTATAATTTCTAAAATTCATTGTTAATTATAGAAAAATTTAGACTAATTAAACTCAATGGCTAATGACTTCAATTAGAATCTATCATTCTCTAAAAATATTAAACCTCCTTAATCTGGTCAAAGTCAAGGACTCAACATCTTAGGTGACTTTAGGTCAAAACGGGCCAGAACTTTTAAAAATCATAACTTTTCATAAAAAACTCCAAATGGAGTGTGCCACCTGTCTAACAACTCATAATTAGGTCTAGTATTTATTAAAAATCTAAAACCCTTAAGATTAACTCTAGTTTTGAAAGCCAAATTTTAACCCCTTAGTTAACGTATCCGGGTAATCCTTTAAAAT
>NW_021318595.1:12713256-12764147 GCF_001605985.2 Dendrobium catenatum
CCAGGCCGGGGTAAGTCCAGGCATTGCACTGCATTAGATAGGATCGGACGACTGTGGTCCAGTGTCCAAATTAGATTTAGTATCCGGGGCAGATCTTTGATTATAAGACCCCAAATTTCGGGAATATAATACCAAATTTCTAATAAAATTCTCAACTCAAATCAAATCTTCTTTCAATCCTAAAATGTTAAGCCCAACACTTAGATTAAGTTGGGACACTTCCGGATGGTTCTGGAATCTTAAAGTGTCCCCTACCTCTCTTCCCTTGATTCAGTTAATAAATGTTCAATCTTGATCCATTCCTTTTTGATTTTCTAAGAGATTCTATTCGCTTTTTTTTTATATCACTCCTAGAAAATCTAACAAAATTTTATTCTTATTTTAATTGAGCGTTTTCGTAGGAGACTCTGTCTCCCTATGATGTAATTAACTACGAGGGCTTGCGCTCGTAGGAGATTTGGAACCACACACACCTGATTTCAAAATTAATCTTTTTAAAAATCTTCTTAGATTTCTTTGGGAAAAGTTAGAAAATGATTGTCATTATCATATTAGAAGAATTATCATTGAAAGGTGTTATCTCCCTTTGGGGAGATACGTCCTTCTTTGATAAGGCTTTGGATATGAATTCGACAATCATACTCCTTGAATATCATAACCAGATATTTAGTTAAACTTAACCTTGTCCCCTCGGGGCCGTGTGAAGTTCTCTTTAGAGTCTAGCTATGATATTCAAGATGAATTACATAATTCTAAGTCTGAACACCGTTATGGAATTTTATTTTCGTCCTTCGGGGTGATATACTTTTCCAAACGAGTTGATTCGACTTCTAGAATTAGAATTCAATCTTAATCTTAAAATTCCCAAAGAAAACTAATATTTTTCAAAATCTGTTTTCAAAATTCCACCAACAACTTGGTGGAGAAAAAGATCCAAGACACGTTGGCTTAAAGAGGGAGACAGCAACTCGAAATTCTTTCATACTTCGGCTTCAGCCAGAAGAAGCAATAATTGGATCAATCATATTAATAATAGTGCAGGTTTGCTGATCGAGAATCAAAATGAAATTGCTGAAGTATTTTTGAACTTCTTCAATAACAAGTGGCATAATAGAAGTTGTTCACTGAGCAATTGGCCTCCATTTTCAAAATCCATTGATGATTCTGATTCATTATTGCTTGACCGTGATTTTTCCAAAGAAGAATTGGAGACAGTAGTTAAAAAACTGGGTACGAATAAAGCTCCATGTAGAGATGGAATAACTCATTCATTTATCAAAGCTTTTTGGCATATTATTCACAATGATGTGTGGAATGCCGTTAATCAATTCTTCAAGACTGGTTCTATGTGCACGGATTGGAAACATACTAATGTGGTTCTCATTCCTAAGGTAAAAAATCCTATTTTACCTTCTAATTTTAGACCCATTAGCTTATGTAATACAATCTATAAAATTGTGGCCAACATGTTACTAAATAGGATGAGTAATCTATTTCCCAAGATTATTTCAGAGGTTCAATATGCTTTTATTAAAGGGAGATCTATGTCGGATCAAATTCTTCTTGCTCAAGAACTCTTTCACAAATTTAGATTTTCCAGATCTAAAAAGGGATTTGTTTCTATTAAAGTTGACATGGAACAAGGTTATGATAGCATGTGTTGGCCTACTCTGAAACAAGTGCTTCATTGGTTTGGGTTTCCATCAAAATTTTCTCTTCTCATTATGGAAAGTATTATGGATCCAAAATTCTCTATTTTGATTAATGGTAAATATTCAAACTGGATTGAGTCTAAATGTGGATTTAGACAAGGATGTCCACTCTCACCTTACCTCTGTATAATGTGCTCCTAATTACTTACTAAAGAATTCTCTAGGAATGGGTGCAATATTGGAATAAGAATCTCTCCAAATGCTCCTTTGATATCTCACCTCATGTATGCAGATGACTTAATTATATTTTCAGAGGCAAATAGGTTAAGCTTGAAGTCAATTTCAGTAATCTTGAAGAATTATTACTTGTGGACTGGGCAAGTTATTAACACATGCAAGTCTTCTTTGCTGTTTAGTAAATCCATGTCTAAAAGTTCTACTAAAAATCTGTCTAGATTGTTGAATTTTAAAGTGAAGAAATAAATGGATTTTCTTGGTACTAAGATTGCTTTAAGAAGGCTTGTCAAGTCGGACTTCAATTATTTAATTGACAAGGTTGTTTCAAAATTGAATTTGTGGGGAAGCAAATTCATTTCTCTAGCTGGGAAATTTGTTTTGTTAAATACTTCTTTCCTTTCCTTGCCCATTTTTGTAGCTACATTATTTATGGTTCCTTTAAGTATTCTAAAAGAGATAGAAAAGATGTGCAGAAATTTTTTATGGAATAAAAGAGATGGGAGCTTTGGTATTCATTTTGTTGCTTGGGATGTTTTGTGCAAACCGAAAAACAAAGGTGGTAGAGGGGTTCAATCGGTGCTGGATAGTTGGCTCTTAATTTTATCTCAAATCCTTCTTCCTTATTGAATAGGACTTTTTCTGCAAAATATGGGAATGATCTTTGGGATGGTGGAAATAGATGCTATTCATCATCTTCATGGAGAATTATTTTAAATGGAGCAAAATTTCTGTATCCTCTGTTAAGATGGAAAATTTGTAATGGAAAAGATGTGAATATTATGAATGATATTTGGATTTTGGATAAAAGCCTAAATAAGTGGCCTACTTTTTTATCTATCACGGATCATCTCAGTGGTAATCTTCTAGCTTTTATCAAAAACAAGGAATGGAATGTTGAAATCTTAAAAAGATATTTTGGGTTGCTGCTTATTCAGTTAATCAGGAATGTTCCCATACATTTTAATATTGAATGTGATTGTTTGGAATTCGTTTCTAAATGCTCGGCTAAGTCAGTGGCTGCACTTGCATTTGAAAAAAATAGACAACACGAAGTCTCTAGATTGGAATTGGACAAACAAGCTCAAACATATACCCCAAGTTGAATTATTTTGGTGGAGGCTATGTAGCAATGCTTTACCTACTAGAAGTTTTCTTCATCATAGAGGTATAATTGAAGATGATGATTGTCCAAGAAGATGTCAAATTGCGAAAGACATGGAACATGTTGCTGTTAAATGCAAAATCATCAAGGTTGTCTGCAGTCAGTTGAATATGTGGAATTTTCACTTTTTGAATTTCAATTCATATGAAGACTATAAAAATGTATTAAAGAAACTTTAGTTTCAGAGTCCTATAATTGGAAATTTATACTGCTCAGTGATTTTTTGCTGTTGGAAAAGCATAAACAAACTCATGCATGGTGGAAATGAAGATAGATTTTCCTTCTTAGCAGATAATGCTTTAGAGTATGCAGTTGGTTTTTTCATGACAATCCAGTGTGGAATAACTGGGAAGCTAATCAGCACTCTGTGCTGTTCAGGAAAGCTTGGCTTCCTCCACCTCCAGGCTGGATTAAATGCAACGTGGATGCTTTCTTATCCAGTAATTATGTAGCTGGTGTAGGAGGTGTCTTCAGTGATGACAAGGGAAGATTTTATGGAGCATTTGGTTTCAACATTAGTCACTGGGACATTGCTCAAGTGGAAATACTTTCTATTCTCTCATTAAGAAAGTATGTTCAAGATTGGATGCTTGATGCTAAAGGAATTATGATTAAAGGTGATAATCATAATGTTATTCTTCTCTTTCAAAGGGCTTTTCATAATAATTCTTTTTTAGAAGAATTTCTAAACCCAAAGTATTTAGATTTTCTTAAAGATTTTAAACAAGTTATTTTTTCTTTTGCTAGTAGAAATTGTAATAAGTTAGATGATATGTGTGCTAACTTTGCTCTTCATTCAGATTTCTTTTGGAATGATCTAAATGATAGTAGTATTCCTCCTTCTTTCTTTAAACTTTTGAAGGAGGAATTTATTTGTACCTAGTTTTCTTTTAATAAATTATTGCCATTTGCATTTTCTCAAAAAAAAAAAAAATCTTCCACATTTGAAGCAAAGAGACGATAGATTTTCATATTCAATTTTTTGAAAAAATCTACCATTCAGACCTTCAACCCAGGTACCACAAGGGAGCTTAGAATTCAATTTAATCTGAATACAAGCTATAGAGAATTCCCTTCTCCCCCATCTAAACATGTTACCATCCAATGATAAAGGAGTCTCAATTCTAGAAGCAATTCTAGTAATAATGTTTTCATCCCAGCAATGTAAAGGCAAATGAGGAAGACGAACAAAAATAGGAGAAGAAATCCCATCCATAGAAATAGGAGAGAAGTTAGGTGACCATATGTCTAAACCAATGACGAAGACCCCCACATACCAAGGACCTCCATTAAGAACTTCCTCCAATGCTACAAGTGACTGAAAAGAGCACAGAAGCCAATCTAATCCAAGCGAGATTATATGAAACCCTCCAAATTTAACCCATTGCCTCCTTAATTTAATAGAACAATATGAAAAAGGCAAGTTTTTACAAAGAATTTTCAGAACCAATGAATTTCTCAAAACTTGAACATTGGCTTTTTCCTTTTCCACATCAAGTTTGACCAGATTAGCATCTTCATTTTCACCATGAGCATCATTCAAATTTATTTTAATATGTGGTTTTTTAATCCACACATTAGAGTTATCCAATCCAGATGAAGATAATGGATTTTTGATATTAATATCACCAAGTATGGTATTATCAATACTCTTATCATTCTTCAATAGATTATTATCTTTGCAACCTGATGAAGAAGTCTACATATCTTTTTCTTTAGTGATAAAAACCAACATAGGTGAAATTGACTTACTATTCAAAACATCAATGTCTTCTTTTCCTTTACCTGTCTCCAGCAAAGTCTTTTGCTTAGAGACCAACATTCCCTCTCTGATCACCAGAGGAGAATTCAAAACCCAAGAATTGAGAGGGAAACTATGATTGAATGAAATTCTACCTTTTGAATCCAACATAGTTGGACGCGTGGTAGATCTTAAAGAGTTTGTATTCCGGTCATCCATGGATGATCAACCACCTTCCATCTTCAATGTTGGCACCCGAAAAGTTCTTCAAAATCCTTCCTCTTTTTGTGGACATTATCTCTCCTCTCATCAACTAAGGCCTCATTTGAGATCCATTGACTGCTTGAACTAGCTCTATCATCTATAGACATTGAATCTACATATACAGAAAAACCCCAACTGAGGTGAAAATTGTTTTAGAAGTAGATGATGAAATAATGGATTAGTGAAATCCTTTGATCATATACTTCAGAGAAAATAAGCCCCCATAAGAAAAATTATATGTAGATCAAATCAAAACATGATCATTATCCTATGCTCTGATTAATTATACCCTATAAAGATGTTCATTTAATCAGATATGGTTGTAGTGTCTAATTAATTCAGAAGTATAAAATATCATCAAAGAAGTGCATGATGGATTGTGTGATGCATACAAATCTTGACCAAAGTTGAAAATCTAAATAAAAATGAATGGCATATAACTGGCCATGGATGATAGATGACTCCATGAATGTTGCACTTTATTGTCACCAAAGTTCGGTGCATGGTGTAGTTCTATATCAGCCACCAAATGTCCTACATCAAACCATTACCTCTTTTCCATTTAAAAGATATTGTAAATATATAATTAGTCTGATAAATCCTCCATCCTTTAAGGGTTACATATTTATACTAGTAGCTATAAAATAACTCTTGAAGTGGGCAGAAGTAGTTCCATTAAGAGAAGTCAAAGATCATCATATTTTGAAGTTCTTCATAGAGAATGTCATGTACCAGTTTGGTGTTTCCCATCAAAGTATCTCAGATAATTGTCCTTCATTTAGGAGAAATAAAATAAATAGTTTTTCTAGATGTCACAACATGGATTATGAATACTTTACCATCTATTACCCTTGGAAAAAATTACCCTTGGGAAAATGGATTGGCAGAGGCGATCAATAAAACCTTAGTTAAAATATTAAAGAAGACCTTAGATAATAATACGCATCAACGACATGAAATGTTTGTTGAGGCTTTGTGGCATACCAAACTATATATAGAACTTTAACTCAATTTACTCCATATGCTTTAGTCTTCAGTGCAAAAGCTATTATTCCCCTCAAAGTACTACATTTAGTCAGAGTCACAATAAATTATAAAATAAACTCAAATTAAAAAGCTAAAATCTAGTTCTAAGAGATCGAAGGTTTGGAAGAGAAGTGCCTGTAAGCTCAAGAAAACCTTGAGTTGTATAATGCTAGAAGGATCTAGGCTCAGGACAAATTGGTTTGTCTTAAAACTTTCCAAGTAGGCAACTTAACGCTAGTTCTATGAATACCTATCTAAGCTCATCAAAAGATAGGTGGTAAATTCAAGTTGACATGGGAAGGCTCATTTGTGGTGGAGAAATTCAACCAAGAAGGATCTTATCTGGTGATAGATTGTAAAGGAGCCCATCCTATATTTCCTACAAATGGATAATATCTTAAGAAGTATAATAAAGTTTGATGTCAAGAATTTTGCAAAAATAAATGTATAAGATTAAATTAATAATGCTATTGAAGTTATATAAGTGATATGGGTCCTAATGGCATAACTAAGAAACTTATCCCTAGTAAAGTTCAGAAGTCTTGGTTTTTAGATTCACTCTTTGAAGAATTGATCTCCCATTTGGGTATTCAACTTTATCTAGGAATCAATCTCCCAATCAAAGTCTAAATTCACCTTTTTTCATAATCGATCTATCTGTTAGGTTTTAAATCTACTCATTCAGGAATTGATCTCCCATCTGAGTATTAAAATTTATTTGAGAATTGATCTCCCAGTTGAAGTCTATATTCACCTTTTAGATAATTAATCTATTGGTTAGGTTTTAAATTCACTCATTTGAGAATAGATCTACCTTTTGAGTATTTAGATTTGTCTCATAGTTGATCACCAAGTCAAAGTATAAATTCACCTTTCCAATAATCAATATATCTCTTAGGTTTTAAATTCACTCATTTCGGAATCAATCTCCTATTTGTGTGTTCAAATTTTTCTGGGACTTGATCTCATAGACAAAGTCTAAATTCACCTTTTTGGTAAACGATCTATCAAATATAATTTAAATCCACTCATTTGGGAATTAATCTCTCATCAAAGTATTCTGCTTTGTATGGGAATAAATCTTCTAGTTAATGTTTAAATTCACCTTTCTAATAATTGAGATATTAGTTAGGTTTTAAATCCACACATTCAGGAATTGATCTCCTGTCTGAGTATCTAACCTTTTCTAGGAATCAACCTCCCAATGAAAGTATAAATTCACCTCTCTAATAATTAATCTATCAGTTAGGTTTAAAATTAACTCATCCAGGAATTGATCTCCCATTCGAGTATTCATCTTTGTCTGGAAAATGGTCTTTTAGTTAATGTCTAAATCCCCCTATTTAATAATAGATCTATCAGTCAAGTTCGAATTCACTCATTCGAGAATCAAAATCTATTCCAAGTATTTATCTTTACTTAGGAGTCAATCTCCCATTCAAAGTTTAAATTTCCCTCTATGATAATCAATCTCTCATCTAGGTTCAACATCCGCTTGTTTGAAAATTAATCTTTCAATCAAGTCACAACACTCTAAACTTTGTTGATTGCCTAAGTCAACACCAACACAAATGATTTACTTTTTTATTTTGTCACACCTACTGGGGGATCATTTGGTGATATTATTTTTGTATGAGGTCATTATGAACTATATAAACCTTGATTATACATCTGATGGTTAATATTGTAATGACCCATATTTCCCAAATAAATATTTTTTTTCCTAGTCAATATAACTCCAAATCATAAATCATTTTACCATAACATTGTTATTATAGTATTTTACTTATACAAAGTTTTTCATAATTTTTGGGCACCAGTGAAAATCCTTAAGAAATTGGCACCTGTCGGTACAAGTGGGGATTTTGGGATCGTCAGGTGTTCATTTTCTAAACCAATTTCACCCATATTTTCTATATGTAATGATTTAATTTAGGAATATTTGTATAACTTTTAAAGCCTAAAATGATTAATAGGAACTTTATATTGAAATTTTGATTAAATTTAATAATTATATTATAAATATCTTAAGTTATTAAAAACTTTATTTAATTATTTTTCCCTTCTTGAAATGGCATAAAAGAGAATGGATTGAGATAATTAGAGATTTAAGAGAGAAAGTGAGGGGAAAGAAAAGAAAAGCTAGGTTTTGGAGATCATAGAGCAACTTTCGTCAATCAGTGTAGCTGGGAGATTTAATCGTCTTGCTTAAGGAATCGTTACCCTAATCTTGATTTTAAACATTTTATGTATTTTTTAATTTTTTTATCAAATTTCTATTTTTGTTAGGAAAAATTGATGATAATTTTGTATTGGTAAAACTTTCACCAGTTAACCTTTTATATGTTATAGAGATTGAGATAATGAACATTTTAATAATATTTTAAAATTTTCACCACGTGATTTAGAAAATGTAGTAATGTTTATTTGCTAAAAATTTATTTTTATGTCTAAAAATAGTGATTTAGTTCAAATAAAGCTTCAAAATGTTATTTTAAGCAATATTTCATATTTTGGTTAAAATCTGAAAATGTGAATTTTTGCTCATTATATTTTTTATTGTCTACCGTTGTAAAATTTTGACATTTTATAAATTAAACTCAATTATGCTTTATTTAAGAAAATGCATTGAAAATGAATGTGGATATGTGATTAAATTAAGTAATAGCAAGTCATTATTACTATTATAGTGCTGTGATAATAATGTTTGTAAAAGATAAGTAAAGACTGGTTGACCCATTAGTTGGAGAGTAATCGACCTGTATAGGATGGTGGGTAAATGGGCTTTCCTTTAAATATAGAGGTTTAGTGTTATCCACCATTGATTCACTTGATACTCATTATGAGTTATAAGGAGATGATTACTATGATGACGAGCAAGGAATGATGACTCTAGTTACTTAGCTAACAATTTATGTATACTCATATAATACTAAAAAATACTTTGATAGCCATGACTTCTTACTTTTTTAGTGTGTCCACTAAAATGCTTGTTATTAAGGCATTATTTTTATTATTATATGGATTTATTATTATTATGGATTTACTATTGTTGCATTTTTTTAATTATGTGGATTTATTATTACTATATGGATTTATTGTTACTATAAGGATTTACTAATATTATAATGACCCATGGGATTGTTATTATTACCGATTTAGATACTGATACTACTTGATACTACTGATTCACTGTATTTATACTAAGTATGTGATATACTAAACACATGATATTGTATTTCTTTGGCAGGAAAGTTTGTACTTGCCAAAACGTCTCTCTTAACTCTCCCTAATTTTGTCTCAACCCATAATTTGGTTCCTAGAAAGGTGTTGCTGGAAGTGGATAAATGTTGCAGGAATTTCATTTGGCATACGAGAAATGGTATGATGGGTATGCTTTATATAGCCTGGAATACTCTTTGCAAGCCAAAAACTAATGGGGGGCTGAATTTTTACTCGGCAGCTTATAGAGCAGGTCCACATAAAGCAAGGCTGTCATGGAGGTTTATTCAGAATCAAGACTCTTTGATGTCTCGGGTTATTACTGCTAAGTACAGTGACAACTTATGGAAATCTAATGGTAGGATTGGCACCTCAATTTCTTGGAAAATATTAAATGAAGGTGCTAGATACTTGAAACCTTTATTAAGGTGGAGAGTGGCTAATGGGAAGAAAATAGATGTTCTTAATGATGTATGGTTGCTAGAGAAATGTCTCAATGAGTGGCCAATCACTGCTGACTGCCTGGGTTGGAAGGACTTAAGCTCAACCACTTCATTGATCCGAATGGTTCCTGGAAGGTAGAAGACTTACTCTGCTTCTTTAATCAGAAATTGATAACTATTATTGTACAGATACAGATTGATAGAGAAGCACCTGAGGACTACTTGGAGGAGATTTGTCAATTATCTGGCAAGTCAATTACTGCCCGTGCATATGAAGTTTGCAGCACCAGGCACAAAAGCGAACTTGACATGGGATTTATAACCTAGTTAAAGAATTTGAAACCTATAGCTCGGGTTGAGTTATTTTGGTGGAGGTTGAGTAAATTTGCAATTCCAACGAATGAATTCTTGTAATATAGGAAGCTTGCAAATGTTGATTTGTGTGCTAGAGGTTGCAAAGAAGTAGAAAATCTATCACATATTACTGTTACTTGTAGACATCTGTAGAATATTCTGAGGAAAATCTAGAACTGGGGAATTTGAAATTACTAAAAGACAAGAGGGGGGGTGAATTGTAAAATTTGGCATCATCAAAATCTCAAACTCGGGGTCATGGGTTGCAACATAATTTATGTTCCAATTTTTGATTCCCAGGATGATTGTCTAAGTGAATTGAGGAGGCTTTCTAATTTTGCACCTAATGTAGTCAGTCTTTATTGCAACTTGGTGTATCTTAACTGGAAAAACATGAATGAAGTGGCTCATGGTAAAACTGCAAATTCTATTTCAGTAACTGCAGTAGGTGTTATGTCCACATCTTCTTAATCTCTAATCCACTCATTGCTAGCTGGGGTGCTAATCTCCCTTGGGAGTTTAAAAATGCTTGGCACCCTCCACCACCGGGATGGATTAAGATTAATGTTAATGTGGCTCTCTTAACGTCATATAATGATGGTATTGGAGGATTCTTTAGAGATGATAAAGGGAGATTGCTGATTGCTTTTGGTGAAAAAAGAATGCATTGGGATATAGCTAATCTTGAGGTTGATGCTGTGATGACAATTAGAAAATTCATTCAACCATGGATGCTGGAGTGAAAAGGCCTCATTCTTGAAGGTGATAACCTCAATGTTATCAATTTCATTCAAAATTCTTTGAATAAGGTTAAGTGGCAAAGCTACAACCGGATAAAGGAGAATCTTCTATTCTTGGCCGATTTCAATAAGGTAATTTTCAATCATGTTCATAGAAATTATAAAAGAGTAGATGATATGTGCGCTACTTTGGCTTTAGATAATAATTTTTTTTTTGATAGTTCTTCTTTTGCTTGCATTCCTCCTTCCCTTACTTCTATTTTGAAGAAGGAATGTGAACCTTTGCTTTAGTTTGTAACTAGTTTCCTTTTCTTTTAATGCTATTGCAATTTTCCAAAAAAAAAAAACACATTATATTGAATACCAAGATAATATATAATCATATATGATGTTTTACAATGACATGATTTCAATAGACTTTACTGATGTTTTGATTTGATAGTTTATATGATTTATGAATATATTGGTATTAGAGATACGATAATTTCTTTATAGATTTGATACTCGTACAAGTTTTTTGTATTATTAGATTTTGTACAACTTTTATTTTTATTTATAGATTCTACTAATAATGTATGTGAATTTTATTATTATTTTTATTTATTCAATGATAATATGAATGTAAACGTTATGATTTGACTACTAACATGCATGTTACTCTATCCTGCTTTAAATTAAGTTATATATTTTGTGACCTACTAGATTTTTAGCTCATTATATATGGTTAAATGATTTCAGTTTAGGGCAGGGGAGCAGTGTAAGGCTTGTCAGGATTCTTCATGTTCTATTTCTTTTTGTTTTAGTTAATCTTTTGTACTTAAGAGAAAATAGTGATGACATAATTTTGTAGATCCTGAGTGTATATGATTTTGGGGATTGAATATAGATGTGTATATTGATGTTTCAAATTATAGAATCCATTTTCTTTATTAACTGAAAATAGATGATATTAGATAGAGATAGTTATTATTTATTAAAAGATAAATGAATAATTCTTCCAAATTAGATTATAGAGCATCACAGATAGTCAGCCGACTATTAATTATCCGTCTAGCTATTAATCCCCAGCCTATACTAGCTTATAATAATCAAGTCTCCACTTAATAAACGCTCATATAATTATTATACCCTATAATTAATTGCTACTTTTAATACTCCAACATGCACTATATAATCAATCAAGCAATCATATATTGTATAATTTGTCAATTTACTAATCATAAATCTTGGTCTATAATCTACATCAAATTAATCATCAACCAAAAATCAATAAACTATTCAATTAATTCTTTAAACAACAAATAACCAACAAATCAGTCCTCTTAGATCTACATTCAACCATACACTTAATTAACTTATAATCAACCCTATATACACAATCAAGCCACAAAACATCTCTGATTCTAACCAAATTGCTCTGATATCACTCCTAGTGAATTAAGTTTGAATTGTCACTTTATCATAGTAAATAGTTAACTTAGTCAACTTGACCCATGATTGGTCAAACTTGACCCATACGGATCAATTAAATGCACTCAATCAAACTAAATCCCTCAAGCCCTCCATCCTATTCTAATACATGCTTTAAACATTCCTACATCCATTATGAGTCCCATTCTTTGACTTGGTCAACTCATTATAACAAGTCAAACCTGACATACACTTAACCACTCGTTTAAATTATAATCCCATGGCTTCAAACTTTTGATTAATAATCCTAGCTACTAGCCAACTTTACCTTGGACTCCATCTCACCACACTTGGCAAGTTGACTAGTAAAACAAATCAACCAAGCCTTCAAAAGAGTCTTTCATGGTCTATATTATTCAAACATTATTTCAATTACCTTAAGCCCTTTACCTTTGACTCTAATTGTAGGTAAACCTTCCCTATAGCCAACTCTAGTTAGCTTGATCAATTGATTGGTCATGCAGTTAACTAAAATCATGAATTGGAATTGTTTGTCAACCCGTCTAGCTTAAAAAAATTCATTCCAAGCCAGACTCATCCAACTATTCAAATATATTCCAGAACCTTCTTGGACCTCAGCCCAACCCAGACAGATCCTTAGTCCAGCCTTTCCATGTCTAGGTGGTCCCCTCCCATGTGGCATAACCTAAGGTCATTTTCACCAAAGTAGTATGCCTCCCTACTCTTTAATGAATTAGGATAGCAATAGGGCCTATAAGCATTACCTCTAATTGATCTCAGTCATCCATAGGATCTCTAGAACTTAATTGGGTAAAAGGTTATCAAATAAAAATTCTACCTTAACACTCTCCCTAGTTATTCCACAAAGCTCCTAATTTTTTAGTTTTGCTTCCTAAAGCCTCTCTCATATACCCTTTCTATTTCCAAGTCAATTGAAGCTCATCAATGGTGAAGTTAATGAAGGAATGAAAGTCATTTCATCTTCATTATTCAATATCTCTTCCCAAGCTTCCTCCAGCTGTGGTGCCTTCAGCAATGTTGTAAAAGATCTCTTAATAAAGGAAACAAGCTCTCAAACTCTACTTGAGATCATCAGTGTAGAGGTAAAAACTATACCCTAGGAATTTACCTAGGATTCTAAATAGACATTAGCAAACCATATGAAAACTTTTAAAAACACCTCCCCACTCTTTCGGCCTTCTATTCTTCCTATCTGAAATATCATGCCATTTAATTTATTATACATAAAGCTTAACATTAGACTTAATTCTAGGGTTTATGGTTGTTGAGCGAGGGAGATTAAAACATGACCATCAATTTAACATATTTGATTTTTCCAGTCATGATTTCATTTTTTGATCCTTTAATTCAACTTACTCAAATTACCTAAAGGATTTGACACTATCTGAATACACATGACATGTCCATCTCGAACTATGCATATCCAAAGACTATCGGTTGCATTTGACATGGTTATGTGGTTAACCATGTGCCAACATATGCTTAAAGAGGATACTCCAACAGGTAAAATGTGGTGCACTGATCTTGCTGCTACCCTTCTAGTCCAATCCCACATCACCACAAGTAAAGCTGATGCCACCACCATCATTTTGTTAAGAAAACTATATTTAAAATATATTTTAAAACCCTAACACTTTTAAGAATTAATATAAATTAGATATTCCACAAATTTTTCATTCAACCACTTACCCTCATCAGAATACATATCCTTGTCTTTTAAAAATAAAATTATGGTATGGTATTTAGTATTTAATTAGTAATTTCAATTACATCTATTTTTAAATATTTTAATTTATTCATTAGATAAATATCTGATTTAAATCCAAATTTAAATGGCATAATAGGGGGATTATTATACACTCTAGGGGAACTGTTGTGGAATTATTTAAGCATTACTTAATTTATATTTGAATTTCCAAAACTTTATGTTATAAAATAGCCTTGAGTTTTAGAATTCATTATTAGTTAAATAATGATTCAAGAGTTACACATAAACACTTTATATGACTAATAGCTTTAGTAATTCATTACAATAACTTCTCTTAGAATTAGATCACATATTTTATATGGTTTGATTGTTCATGGGTTTATAAGGGTTACGAACATTCATTATTCAAACTTATTTAAAACTAATGACACTAAGGATAATAATTAGGCTAACTTAATACACATCCTATTTGAATGGAATATTAAACATAGAAAACCTAGTGACATTACACCTTATAATTAAATCTACCATTATTTGACACCAATTTATCTTCATATAATGATTAATAAAAAATTGAACATATATTTAGGGAAAGACTTCAATAAATTATAGTAAATCAAATAAAATAATTAAAAATATAAAAAATCATCTACAATCAATCTCAAATAAGTCCTAAAATAATTAAAAATTAAAATCTAAAAAATAATTCATTAAATTTTAATTAATATTAATTAAGTTCAATCAATATTAATTTATTAAATTTATTTATTATAATATATTTGATAATTTGATTAATTAAAATTATATCTACTAACTAAATTTTATTATTATTTTGGATTAATTGAATGTTTGCTTTTAAGCTTTATGCTTAATTCCATTTTGATGACCTTTTATCATTTGATTTGAAGGCCTTTAATACACTTTAAATAACCAATAGACCCCTATGTGTTGTGCATAAATCCTTAGGAAGGCACTAACATACTCGTTTATGGGATCTTTCAACTTTAATAATATACCGACCTTATATATCATGCTTGCTTCCATCTGGAGGGAATGTGTATTAATTTGCAAGATCCATTCTCTATCTCTAATAAATCTTCAAAGACTTATATATGATTTTTTATCCTACACACGCGATGGTTATTTCACTTGTAAGAGTTAGGATTTATAAATTAGTGACCCTTGCTCTTTATGGTTATTAATATATAGATTCTTTATAATTAAATAAATGACTCATGCCATTAAAAGTCTAAATTATAAAATCCAAACTTATACAAGATAAACTTTAATTAAATTCTCTTTTAAAATTTAATGAACAAACATTCAAAACTTATGTATACATTAAACAAATATAGGATATATGAAAACCAAATAACCTCTCACACACACTTAGATGGTTTACTAGGACAACCAACTTTATCCTTGGCTAGGCCGATGAATTAGTTTTGTTTAATTGAGGGTACCTTTTCCTTAAGGGTACCCATGTACATTTTCTTACTTTCTAGAAATTTGGATTTCATATTTATTTTTTTTGGTGCACCAGAGAGCAGAGTGAATAAATTCAAGACCATATAATTTAATTATATTAACATTTCAGTACATATAGAACTACTCACATTGCACTATCATATAGGCATTTATATTTATATATTTTAATTTTCTATGAAGTCAAATGTACTTATGTGATACTATCCTCAACCTCGGAGGATATTCTCTTTTAAAATTCCATATAAGACCTAGAACTCAAAGATCATAAGAAAATGTATTTGAATATATATATATATATATATATATATATATATGGTAATCCTAGAACCCAGGTTTGCTTATTGCTGGAGCCTTACCACCTTTCCCTTTCTACATACCCTTGGTTATACTTTAGATATTTATAAATCAATAAAATAAGATCTTTTGTAAATTTTTATTTAAGTATCATTTAATTTACATTGTGTGATTAGTTTTTTTTTTATAAGCATGTTGTACAATATCTGATTTAAAATCTTTGAATCATAACTCTTTGATTCTTAGGATAGAGCTTATTAAATGATGTATACATATGTTTATTATTTGTGTTTAGGACTATTAACTTGCAGCACACTCTAGGCAAGTGTAAATCTAGATTGTATATACCTCACTCTTTTCACATCATTCCCTATTGTATTTAAATCTTAATGATAAATATAAGTCCATAATTTATAATCTAAAGCTTATGCATTGAAATAAAAAAATAGCCCAAGTATTTATTTAAATCTATCTGAACTTTAAATTTTTTCTTTAGAGTATTATCTTAGGAGATGTAATTAACTATAGAGGCTTGCCCTTGTAGGGAGTTTAGAACCTAGAATAAAATAAACCCTATCTTAGTTTCTTTCTAGTGTAGGGGGAAAATTTATGAATACATACCTTTGCTTTAAATATTACATTTAATTTCATAATCTATTTATCTTTTTGGTGAATTGAATATCTTTTTTGTATTTAATTTTAGAAAAAAATATATTTTAATTTTCTAATTGGAGCGATAGGAAAATGTTTTATTTATCCCCAGGAAGGGTTGTATACTCCTTATGTTGTATATGATTAGGAAAATTAATTATAGTTTCTTTTTTTTTTAAATTGATAATAGAGCATTAGTCAACCCTTCGCAGTGGTATGCTATTAAGTTCTACAGATTTAAATAAAAGATACTTAAAAATATATTTAAAAGCAAATGAGTGGACCCATTCACACTCAATTTGAAAAATTTTATCCACACCTGACTTTTGGATTTGTAATGCTTTTAGGAAGTTTTATATTTTACATAAATACTAGACTTAGATATCAGTTCAATACCCTTGAGTTTGTATGATTTAGAGTTTTTCGTAAAAAATTAAGATTTTATAAGTTTAACATAATTTAAATAATTAAATTTGGCAAAATATTAATTTTATAATTTATAATGATTTATGGAAGTTTTATATTTTATATAAATACCAGACCCAAGGATGAGTTTAATGCCTTTGAGCTTGTGTGATATAGATTTTTTTTTTTTGGGAATTTCTTAAGATTTTACAAGTTTAGCATATTTAATGAATTATGTAATTATTTTATTTGAGAGATTTTCTTATTTTTATACCAAATAAACTCTAAACCTCTTAAAAGTTTTTTGAAATATTAATGATGACTCCACTAGACGATTAAAAGTGTTTAAAATTAATTTTGAATTTATAATATTTTTTAATTATTTTATTTAATTATTTCTTAATTTTTTGTAATTTTGAAATTACATTTTAATGAATTTAAAGAGGCTTTTAATTTTACTATGTAAAGGTTTAAATTTGGAGAAGTATGACACATGCCATTTTTTTGGATTTATTATGAATTATTAAAATTCCTATGGGCAATTATGTGCTTTGATTTTTGGTTCACTAATTGACAGACCAAATGTTCTGAAAATTTAATGAAAATTTTAAAATAGGTTCATCCAAACATGTGCTTCAAACCCACTAAATTTAGGCTCATCCAAGCCTTCCTAGGTGTTGCAATCAATAATAAATGGTAAATATAACTATATCATTGGCGATTTATCTTATGAGACAAACTAATTGGATTTGGAGAAATTAGTGGCATACTAAACCTTGCATAAGCAAAAACATTCCACAAAAAGTAAAGCAAAATAAGGTGTAGATAGAGAGTTATAATTTTCCAAAGTTCTGGGTCAAAATGTGACACAAAACTATGAAAATTCAATTAATAATACATAATACATCCCAAGGCCTAGGAAAATTAGGGTATATAGAAGAAACACCCATATATAGTTTGTCCAAATTTGAGATTAATTTGACACTGGTTTATGTGTAATTAAGGAAAATCATGTTGCGACTTAGTTTTCAAATCCATGCTTTTATATCATGTGAGTTTTTTATGATACCAAAATATTAATATATTGATTATTGTTTCTCCTAACACGTATTAGAAAAATCTTGTTTTTGTTGTTTGTGTGTACTAATGTTATAGGGAAATCACATTCCAGATTGCCAAAAAATTTAAGATAGATTAGATTAGGGTTTCTTGTAATTGAAGTATGTACTTTTTCTCTTTTTCTTGAGTCTAAGAGAGTGTGGTTATAATTGGGTAACCATGCACACACACACACACACACTAGGGGAGTGAGTCAAAAGTTATATTTTTAAAACTAATAATATTATATGATTCATGAATCATACTGGACAATTTGACCTTAGCGTTCCTTTAAAAGGAAGTTAAACTAATCATGCCTTGTAAATTTCTTTCATACTGTTCGTATTGTATGAAGTTGGATTCATACAGATGACGTCCATAGTATGAAATATATACGTACCAATTCATCCTTAATGAACTAAATATTTTTTGAACTGATCATACTGTATGAATATAGTTTCGTATAGACACATCTAGAGTATGAAATGGGTGTGTACTAGTTCATCCATACGAATAGGTAAATTTTTTTTATCTGTTCATATTATATAAAATTAGTTTTGTATAGAGGACATCTAAAGTATGAAATGAGCTTGTCCATTTTTCTACCAAATGAAGCAAGATTTTGTTAACATGATAATACTATACGAAATGGCTATCGTATAGTACGACGACCAGCGTACAAAATGCATTCATACAGAATCATACCAGATGAACTTGTTTATTTTTAAATATATCATATACAATAATATCAGTTCATACATACAACTGATATGGTATAAAAATAGGTTCGTATAGGATCATACTTGAATTTATGAACTATTCATACATATAAAATATGATCATACTGTTAGATGGTTTATCTTGTCCTACATATTTAAGAATTCTAAAACCTCACTGTTAGAACTCCTACTGTGAATTTCTTTTGAGAGTGCACTTGGACTATTTGGGAGGCTGTCTTGGGATTAGAGAGTGAGAGGTCTCTTAAGAGGGATTTGTGAGGGGATTCATAAGGTTATCCAATGATGAGGATCTCTTACTTTTTCTTCAAAGTTCTTCCTCCCTACTTCCCTTAAGACTCTTGAAAGAAGATTTTCAAAGGAGTGATGGTACTCTTTCGACACCAGAAGGGTGTGAAAGGACACCGATACTCTAACGACATTAGGAGGGTTTGAAACGATGACAATACTTTACTTACACCAGGAGGGTGTGAAAGGATGCCGGTTCTCAACCGTCGCCAGGAGTGCGATAATGGACGACGATACTCTGCCACACCGGGGTTTAGTGGAAGAGAGGTTATTGTAAGGGCTTCTTTGCCTTATTGTGGGAGCAAAAGGACAGTCACTTTGGTATAATGAAATACCTGAAAAGGGAGTCTTCAAGGAGTGGATGTAGGTCTAGTTGGACCAAACAACTATAAAATTCTATGTTATTCTATTTATTTTTACTGCATTTTTATTTTACTCCACATTTACTATTTATGGTTAAAAATTTTGTTTTGAGAAAAAATATCATTAGAAGTAAAATCTTAAATCAAAATTTTAAATTACCAAGAATTTTTAGAAGTACCAATTTTCCCCCTCTTTGTTAGCATTAGGATAATTGTATTTGGTCTAACAACCTATTCGTACTTTTAAGTGGTTTCAAAGTTTGTTTTCAAAAATTAAGGTTTATAAAAGTTTTTAAAAATGATCATGACTACTTTTGGAAACCGTAACACACATGAAGGATATTAAATCGCAAGAACGCCATTGTTTGATAGTTTCCCTTTTAAATTTTGGAAACACGATTATCTACTTTTCTTTAATCTCTGGACTATGACATGTGGATTTTAGTACATGAAGGCTACACTAAACCAATTAGACTTATAAATGGCATTAGAACATAAACACCTTTTAATGATTGGACTGGTGAGGAAAAGAACTAGCTCAATTAAATGTTAAATACTTAAATAATTTTTTCTGTGTAGTTAAATATGAGGACTATATGAATGTCTCAACCTATAAAACTGGAAAGAAAATTTTGGGTACACTACACTATGTATGAAGGAACTAATGAGGTGAAAAAATCATAATTAAATATTCTTCTACAAGATTATACAGTGTTTCACATGAAACTGAATAAATCAATCACTAACATTTATACTTATTTCATATAAATAGTTACCTCATAATATGCTTTTGGTAGGGAACTAACGAATTCTGAAAAAAAATTCTTTATTGTTTGCTTACCACTTATGATGCAAAGATAATTACTATAATAGAGTGAAAATACTTAAATGTTTATTTTATAAATAATATGTTTGGATCACTAATTGCTTACGAGCAAGAAGTGACACAAAGATAGATTGATGCAGGTGACAAGCAAAAAGAGAAAAACATTTCGTTGAAAGTGATGACTCAGAGAGCAATTAGTCTCAGTCCGATGATGAAGATGATATTGCCTTAATAATAAGGAAATTCAGAATTTTCCTTAAGAGGAAGCAATGGAGACGTCCATAGTGGAATAAGGGTAAGTTTCATAAAAATTCTAAAGCTTCTAATGATGTAATTTATTTTGAATACATGAAGCCTTGACATATCAAATTTGATTGCTTGAATCTCAAAACTAATCGTAACAAGGAGAAGGTTGAGGAGAAAACCAATATCAAGAAGGGAAAGAAGAGATTGCATAGAGCATTCTAAGCGGACTTAACTTCAGATTCCTCAAAAACAGAAGTACAAGAGGAAGTCACAAACTTGTGTTTAATGGTCGACAAGATTGATCAGTCAGATCAAGAAGAGGTATGTGACTAAACCTATGATTAGTATTTTGAAGTTTCTAAAAAAATTTATACTGCTTATAGGAAACTAAAAAGCTGCATGCTAAGTTGAACCTAGAATTTTTAAATTTATAAAAAGAGCATAAAATCCTTAGGATTGATCATGCCTTAATTGATAGCAATCAAATGAAATTATTTGATGAGTTTAATTATTTGAATAAATAACATGAACAATTAAAATCATCTCATAGAGAACTTAAAAATCATTTTAAAATATTTATTCATGAATCTGATAGTAGAGAGCATTATTTGAAAGTTGATAATTCAGTTTTAGAAGGTGCAAACTCATATCTTAGAGAGAAACTTAAAGCTCTTGAGAAAAATAGGATACCCCCAACACTTGAAGAATTTTCTAATCCTAATCAGAAGCCTAAAATTTTAAAACTTAGGAAAAGATAATATAATTCACGTAGATTGATAAATCCTTTTCCAAGAGTTAAATATTTTTCTTATGGAATGATAGGGCTTATCTCCCACACTTGTACACTTCATAGTAATACTCATCTAGTGTGGAGACCTAAGATGTATAAAGTATTACATATCAAACATGCATCTAGATTATTATTGCCAGAGAAGAATCCAACCTTATTTGGGTTCCCAAGTCTAATGTTTAATCATTTTATACAAATGATCTTATACAAGACCTCCTGAGAGCATTTAGTACCTACATAGAAGATGTTCAAATCATATAAGTGGAGATTCAACATAATTGATATCGCTAGAAGCTAGGAATGAAGGAAATGTTACACTGGGAGCACAAGGAAAGTGGTAGGTTCAGGTATGATTATAAATTTGAACAATTTTTACAATGAAAATAAATTACAAGTTGAAGACTTAAAATATAATTTGTTAAGTCTTTGTCAATTATGTGATAAAAGTTATAGTATAATTTTTTTCCTATATGCTATATAATAAGCCAAAATGGAATTGATGTATTGCATAAAAATAGGGTAAATAATGTGTACATGCTTGATTTGAATTTTATTAAATCTTTTATTATTTTTTGTCTCAAAAAAATTACCGATGAATCATGGTTATGGCATAGAAGACTTTGTCACGCAAGCATGAAAAATCTTTGGAAGATTAGCCAGAAAGATTTAGTTAGAGGAATACTCAAATTAGACTTCACTAAGGATCACTTGTGTGATTCATGTCAGTTAAGAAAATAGGTAAAGTCCTCCTTTTATTTCATTAAGGATCTTAGAACTAGCAAACCATTAGAAGTTATACATATGGATCTTTTTGGACTGCTTAGCATTGTAAGTCTAGGAGAAAAAGTTTTTGGGATTGCAAAAGTTGATTTTTTTAGATTCACTTCGGTTAAGTTTTTATTTCCTAAGAGTGAATTATTTGAGAAATTTAGAAGTTTTTTTAATTTTATTTAGAGGAAATTAGGGTGTGAGATTTTATCAATTCAAAGTGATCATGGAATAGAACTTAAAAATAAAAAATTGAATATTTTTATAGAGAGAAAGGGATTGATCATAATTTTTTAGCACCTAGGACCCCTCCACAGAATGGGGTTGTCAAAAGAAAGAATATAACATTAAATGAAGTCACTAGAGCCATATTAGCAGAATACTCACTTCAAAATATTTTTGTTCTGAAGTGGTTAGTCAAGATTATTATGATTTGAACATGGTGAACATTAGTTCCTAGTTGAACAAAACACCCTATAAACTTCTTAAGGGAAGAAAACCTAATCTTTTACAATTGCATATTTTTGGATGCATGGTGTTCATTCATAATAATGAGAAAACTCCTTTAGGAAAATTTGATCCAAAATTTGATGAAGAAATTTTTTTAGGATATCTAATTTTGGTAAATCCTAGGTGTTGGATTTTTTCATAAATCTCGCATTTTGGAAGAAAATAATATTAAAAATATATCCTAAGGAATTAAAAATTCAAATTTGGAAGAGAATGTTGGATAAGAAAACCCTTTGCCTAGAGAATGGAAATTTTCTAAGAGTCACCCTAGAGAATTGATTTTAAGTGAACCTAGTGAGGCTGTTAGGACTAGGCATGGACTTAACAAAGAAGTGAATAATTCTACCTTTATATAGATGATTGAACCCACTAATGTAAATCAAGCACTATTAGATAAATTTTGGGTTTTGGCCATGCAAGATGAATTAAACCAATTTGTTAGAAATGATATTCAGGAATTGAAAGAAAGGACTAAGGATCAAAGTGTTGTTGGAACTAAGTGGATATTCAAAAATAAAAAGAATGATTCAGGTGTTGTGATTAAAAATAAGGTAAGATTAGTAGCCAAGGGGTATAATTAAATAGAAGGGATTAGTTTTAAAGAAACTTTTACCCTGATAGCCAGAATTGAAGCGATAAGGCTTTTACTAGCATTTGACTATTTTAAAGGTTTTGAATTATATCAAATGGATGTTAAAGTGCCTTTCTTAATCGTGTGATACAAGAGAATGTTTATGTTGAGCAAAATTCTCAAATCATGTGTATAAATTGAAAAAGGCATTGTTTGGACTAAAACATGCACAAATGACTTGGTATGAGGGGTTCAGCACTTTCACATTAGAAAGGTCATTTGTTAAAGAAAGTGTGGACACGACTCTCTTTTTGAAAATGATAAGAAATAGCATACTTATTGTTCAAATATATATTGATAACATCTTATTTAGATCTACTGATAAAAATCTTTGTGATGATTTTTCAAAAATAATGAGTAGTAAATTTGAAATGAGTTTGATGGGAGACTTGATTTATTTTCTTAGTTTTAGCATAAAGTAAAATAAGGACGGAACTTTTATTAGTTAGTCAAAGTATATTAAGGACATCCTGAAGAAATATGAAATGGATAATATTAAACTACTGACTACACCAACGAGTTCCTCTGTGTAGTTAGATAAAGACTATAAGAGAAAGACCATTGATCAAAAGAAATTTAGAGGAATATTTGGATCATTGCTTTACTTGACTGCTAGCATACCAGATATCATGCTTAGTGTTTATTTGTGTGCTAGATTTCAAGTTGATCCAAAGGAATCACATTTGAGAGTAGTTAAAAGGATTCTAAGATATCTTTTAAGAACTTAAAGCTTTGGAATTTGGTATCCTAAGCACAGCTCTTCTTTTGAAATCATTAGATATTTTGATTTAGATTTTGCAGGATATAGGGTTGATCAAAAAATTACTTCTCAAACTTATCAATTCATAGGTAACTCTTTAGTTTCTTGGTCTAGTAGAAAAAAAATCCAGTATCCCTCTCTACAACTGAAGTAGAATACATTACCTTAGGAAGTTATGTGGCAGAAGTTCTTTGGTTAAAAAAAATAATTGATTGACTTAAAATTTTATATTGTCATTATTCCTATTCTCTATGATAATATAAGTGCCATATGCATTTCAAAGAATCCTATTCGACACTCATGAACCAAGCATATTATTTATGACATCACTTCATTAAAGATCATGTAGCTAAGGGAGAAATTAAATTACATCATGTTGCTACGGAGAATAAACTTGCATACATTTTTATTAAAACCACTGGCTTTTGACACATTTAGTACCTTAAGAAATAGATTATGTGTGATTGATCTTAATGCTTAAATTGAAATTTTGCAAACTTGATTTGTTGTGTAATTATGTGTTTAATTATTTTCTCTGTTTGTTTGTTACTATTTGTTCATTTGTGTGTGTGTGTGTTTTTTTTTTTTTAATTTGTTGTGATTATTTTTCTTTTAGTTTTTATTATTGGTCTTATTTTTTCATTTTTTGCATGTCATTAGATTTCTAGTGATTGGTTTTGATGTTTATCATGTCTTGTTTTAAATGTTCCTTTCGTACTGTATCAAACTTTTTGTGCTGTACAAATTAATTAGCGTGCACAAGTTAATTTTCTGTTTTGAGCATACAAAATTGAGTTTTTTTATTGTATATCATATAGTACAATGTTGTCATTATTTTTACAATATTTTCTTTTTCATTTGTACGATTGGGGAAGATTTTCCAAGAGTTAAGTTATTTTTTTAAATCGTATGTACGATATCGCATTTTGTTTGTACAATCCTGTTGTTAGTTTCTCATTAGGATAAACCTAACCGTCATAAAACAATCTTTATTATTCTGATTATCTTGGAAAAAATGTGTTTGTCTGTATGATCTAGTGGTCAAAAAGCTTGCATAAAAGGACACCTCGAAAATGATGTTTTATGAATAGTCATTTCATTTTTGGCCATTTCTATTTGTATGTATGAAATATTTTTCATCTCGATTGATTTCTAAATATTATGTACTAATTCAATTTTGTATTGTATGATAGGTCATTTTTCTTTAAATAGAAGGGTCTTGGATAAGTTTTTCTTCACATTCTCATTTGTTTCCAAACCTTCTCGAGTCCAAACCTTAGGAATGACCACCAATAGTAAATGACCCACACTTTGAAGGGATCTTCCTCTAGATCTTGTTGGGGTAATAACTTCCTCTCTAAGGAAAATGAGGAAGCTTATGATAGCTACTTTATAGGCAAAATAACCCCTTCTCGACTCTTCGTTCAAAGTAATATCAACTTTTGTGTTGTCCCTTTTTGCCTCAACCTAGTTTTCCTTCAATCTTACCCTTATTTATGCCTATCATCATGAAACGTTTCAAATATTCCTTGTAAACATGAACGAAAATCAATATTACACTAGGATTACCTCCTTCATTTTTAAGCAGCGTGTTGTAAACACTAAGGAATATCTATGCAACTTCCTTCACCTTAGATCCCCAGGAGTTAGAGTGCATACCTTAACCTCTAGACCAGATTTTGACTGGTCAAAAATAAGTCAGACTCTTAGAGGTGTTGCCCAAGTAAGCCATTTGTCTCAAGTGTACACTCTTAATCCGAATGCCAGGATTATAAACCATGTCTTGAGAACCTCTATTTTTCCCAAAGCTGGTGATCACATATATTTGACTCCTCTTTTATCCATTATCACATACCTAATTATGACTAAAACTCCTTTTGATGAATCCCAACTTATTATGGACTACATTTATAAACTTTCTGATATTGGACTTCCTCATAATAAGTTGAAGAAAAATATGACCCTATGACACTTTGTTGCCTATATCTTAGAGAAAAAGTACAACCTTTTACATCCTAATCCTCCCACTTCCTACCCATTTAATTTACCGATGACTCTTTTTGGGCACGGTTTGGACGGTATCAAAGTTTTAAGGGAGAAGATTCTGAGGGAGAAGAAGGAGAACATGCTCCAGCACCTGCACCTGGACCTGACTAGAACTTTTATCAAGAAATGGTCCAATGCTTAGACAGAATGGAATCTCTCTTTGATTAATGTTTTGATCAAATTAAGACTCATCTTAACTAATAGGATGCCAGACACGATCAGGATATGGGGTGGATCTGAGGAAAATTTGACTTGGTTAACACTAATGTAGCTATGATTAGTAGCTACTTTACAGTGTTCAACCCTTCACAACCTCCAGATCAAGGTTGCTTATGAGTTTTTGCATTAGTTATTGAGAAATTTTTCTATGATTTTAGTGATTTCATGTGTTCTTCATGTTGTTGTTCTTATAATTCTTAGATGTTGATATTAAATGAAAAAATGTGTTTGAATGTAGTTCTTGTATTAAATGAAATAATGGAATGTTGTTTGGACATGCATTATGATTAAACTTCTTGAAATGTTTATGTTTATGGAGCCAAATCTTTTGTGGTTGATCTTTAGAACAATATTTTCAATTACTTTTTCCCTACAATTTAATTTCCTTCCAAAATTTAAACTCTCAAAATTTTAAGTTACATTATTACTCGATTTAGATTAGAAGATCAATTTCATGTTCTTATAGACAAGTACTACTTAGCTATAATTGTTACAAAACTAATCGTATTGTACGATTCATGAAATGTATTGGATGATTTCTCCTTAGTTTTCCTCCAAAAAGAAGTTAAATAAATCATGCCTTGGAAATTTCTTTTATTTTGTTCGTACTGTATGAAGTTGGAATCATATAGAAGACGTCTAGAGTATGAAATGTATACATACCAATTTGTCCTGAATGAGCTCACTTTTTCTTAACTGATCAGACTACACAAATATAGTTTCATACATACGTCGTCTAGAGTATGAAATGGGTGCATACTAGTTCGTCCATACGAGCAAATAAATTTTTTTTAACTATTCGTATTGTACAAAATTTGTTTCATACAAATAACCTCCAAAGTATGAAATGGGCTCATCCACTTTTGTACCAAATGAAGCATGATTTTGTTAACTTGATCGTACTGTATGAAATGACTATTATATAGTACACTAACCAGTATATGAATGCATTCGTATTGAATCGTACCTGATGGACTTGTTCATTTTTAAACAATTTGTACATTATGATATCAGTTCATGCATACGACTGATAGATTATGTAAATAGATTCATACAAGATCGTACAAAGATTTTTGAACTATTCATACATATAAAGTACGATTGTACTGTACGATCCAAGGATGTTCAACTTGAAATTTTTAGTTTTCTGGATGACTTGTCTTATCCTACATATTAAGAGTTCTAAAAATTGACTGCAGAGCTCCTATTGCAAATTTCTTTTGAGAGTGCACTTGGAGAGTGTTTGGGAGAGTTTCTTGGGATTGGAGAGTGAGAAACCTCTTAAGAGGGATTTGTCAATTGATTTATAAGGTTGCCAACAGTGAGGATCTTCAAAGTTCTTCCATACTTTCTTTAAGACTCTTGAAAGAAGATTTTCAAAGGAGCGGCGATACTTAGCTAACACCAATAGGGTGTGAAAGGATGTCGATACTCTACCGACATTAGGAGGGTGTGAAAGGATGACAGTACTCTGCCGACTCCAAGAGGGTGTGAAAGGATGTTAGTTCTCTATTGTCACTAGGAGTGTGAGAAAGGACGATGATAGTCTACCACACTGAGGGTTGGTGGAAGAGAGGTTATTGTAAGGACTTATCCGCCTTATTGTGGGAGCAAAAGGAGAGTCACATTGGTATAGTGGAATACCTGAAGAGAGAGTTTTCATGGAGTGGACGTAGGTCTAGTTGGACTGAATCACTATAAAATTCTGAGTTTTTCTATTTTTAGTTTTACTGCATTTTTCTCTTTCTGCACTTTTACTATTTCTGGTTGAAAATTTTATTTTGAGAAAAAATATCATTGTAACTAAAATCTGAAATCAAAATTTTAAATTACAAAGAATTTTAAAAAGTCTAAATTCACCCCCCTCTTAGTTAACCTTGGGACTATTGTATAAGGTCTAACAACCTATTACGACTTTTAAATTAATTTTTAATCAAATAAAAATTATGCACAATCCACTAGTCCAAATTACTTCAAATTAATTTTAAAATTAAATTTGGGTTAAGAAGGTTCTAATGAGCCCAGGAGCACTCAATTAGGGTAAGAATTTGATTTTGGTTAATTTTTTATGTTTATGAGCATTTTAAATAAATTTTAATCTAGTTATTTAAATTTCAATCGACACCAACAATTACCAATCATTTGCAATAATTAGAATGGTGGCAACGCTCAGATCAGGACATGTGTCAAAACAAATGTTGTTCACTTAGCTATGACAGATTGTTATTTTGACAATCAGATCAACTACAATTTAAACAAACACCCAAAATATAGCCACAACTACCACATGAGATTTTGTATAGCATGGGTAAGAAACCCACTAGATGAAGCACAAAGCATTGCTTGATATGAGCCACCTAATTGTAATACATGTGCATTCGGAAAGTCCAAATTATCCAAAAATTTTTGTTCAAATAGAACTAAATGTTAAAATCCTTATGATGTTTTATCTACTTGTCCAAATTCAACAAAATTTGAAACATAGTTTTATGGTACATTAATCTTATAATCTTGGGATTTTGGGGGATCCGTGCATTAAGATATTATGATAGTTATAAATTAAATTTTATAGATTTAAAGGTAAAAATAACTCTAAATAGTGGATGATTTCCTCAATTTTTGGATTTATGGACTCCAAGAGATACTCTATAACTTCCTTGAAAACCATAAGAATGGAAGTTGATTGGGCAAGATAACTTTCTCTCTCCTCTCTCTCTCTCTCTATCTCCTCACTTCAAAGGGTATTTTATTGAAATAAAGAAGGCTAAGGGAGGCTATGGGGAAGCTTAGGGATTAATATAAATCTAAGGAATGCAAATTATTAACCCCTCCTTAAAAAATGTTGGCAGTATTTTTTAGAGAGTGAAATTTGAATGAAGGGCCGCGATCTCGCTACCTAAGTACTGGCCAACATTTATTTTAGGTTGGGAGTAACCAATTGGAAGGAAGGGAAGGTTCTGGAGTGTTTGAACTCAATAGTTTAGGTGTCTAATTAGTTATGAGTGAACTATTGATTAAAGAGAGGCTATTTCAAGAAATCTTGTCACATTAGCTGCCTATATAGCTAGAACTGGGCATAACATATGCAATTAAGGTTCTAGAGTATAATTAATCGATTGGTTTGGTCCTTTTTTTTATTAACAATTGGCCCAAGAATTTGGGTTTTATAGGGCTTGGTTCAATCTAATTGGTTAACCCAGGTTAAATTATGGGTTAGGCTTACTGGTCATATGCAAAGGGTATTGCGACACCTACTACAACCACTTATGTAATTTTATTTAATAATGGCAGAGATTTGATTCAGGAAAACTCATTTTGGTGCACTTGGTTCAACCTAATTAGACAAACCCAGTGCAGCTAAGGGCTACAACTTTTTTTGGAGACTTAAGTTAACCTCCTGGATTATCCTTAAGAGTTTAGTTCAGTGGTTTCATCAAAATCATGAATTTTGAATTTTTAAAGCCCGTAAGTGTGTTTTGGTCAACTAAGTTTAACCAAGGGCCAATGTTTGGTCCAACTCATTTTAAATTATATTTTGAAGATATTATTTGTGATCCCATTCAATGGTGATGTCATTTTTTTCAACATGCAAGTTTAAGTGCTTAAGGGGCAATTTGGTCAACTTAGGTTAACTTGGTCAACAAGTGTTGACCATGGGTTGAGAATGGGTTCAATGCTATTGAAACATGACTTTGAGCTTTTTGACGGTAGTTCCAAGGTTTGGTGGGGTCTCCAAGCATACGATGTAGCTTAAAAGGTTAAAGGGGCATTCTGGTTAACCATTATCATACTTTGACCATTTAAATTCACATATATATGGGGGAGTATTATCTTATATTTTAGATAATTTAAATTATAAAATTATATTTGGAATAATAAATTATATCAAAGGTGTAAATATAATTTCTTGAGGACAAGCAAGAGCTTAAGTTGGGGAAAATTACATCATGTTTTACTTTGTTAAATTGTAGGAAAGATGTGTGTTTTTCATTAATATTGTGAGGGAGGTTCAAGGAAACAGTGCAAAATTACAAATTTTATAACCGGCATCGTAGTAACAAAATTATTATAGTTACAACATCTTTAGTGCCTCGATGCCATATTTTGACATTGTAGTACTGGAGTCTCGAGAAAAATGTCATTTAATTTAGTTCCTTAGTGAAACAAAGGTTAATACTACAAAGCCAAAAATCAACATTGTAGTTTCAAAGCCTTGAGAAAATTGCATAATAACTGCAAGGCCAGATGACAAAGGCAAGCACCGCTTAACCTAACTTTTGTTGAACCACAGTGTAACAACTTATGAAATTAAGTGCCATGCCAAATAATTTAAGCATCATGCTACATAAGCAACAATTTGCACTGGATTAGCCCAATATTGTTTCAATGAGCATTTATCAATTTCATGGTGGTATTTCATTTGTACCTTCATGGTGCCATCTTTTTGAGCCCTGAGTGGCCTTAATAATGTCTATAGTAAGTATAAATAGTTTTTCTTTCTTTTGTATGTGTTGGAGTATTGAATAGTTTTCTTAGAGGAGATACAAGATGAGGAAAAGGTACATATTTTAGAGTGGTTGGCTGACGTTATTGTGAATAAGCAAACATTTATAGAGGAATGGATTATCGAGAGAAAAGAAATAAAGGGAGATTCACTTTGTGTAGGGTTCATTGTAGTATCTATTGGGATCCTTCATTAAAGGTGATATCTGTTGCTCTTTTCTACTTTCTTTCTTAAGCAAGGATTGGAAATTGTGTTGTTCTATTTTTATTCTATGATTAGCTAAACTCATAATTCTGGACATATGCTATGAAAACCTAAGTAATTTCTAATGTTAACACTTGTGCTTCAAATTATGAATACTTGTTTTAGATAAGTCTCACTCTTCATTTAATCTATATAGTAGTCATGCATAGAATTAAAACTTAGCGTCATATTTTACTACGGAGGAGGACTACTGGAACAACTAGGAGAATTGGAATGAAATACTTTCATGTCTAGACATTGCATATTAAGTATTCTAAAGTATGTAGAGATAGAACAATTGTGGGAATGTCATAAATCTTTCTTTATATCCTTATAAGCTTAACAGAGAACTAAAGATGCATATGATTTGATTAATAACTATTTTAAGAGAGTCTTCTTAGGAAAGCTTTGTAGATTATCTTCACTTTTGTTTTATAAATCTCATTCTAGTTAGAATACAATCCTTGTTTCATTACATAAGATATTATTTGTAGCATAAAGTAGATATTACTAGGATAATTGTGTGAAGCAGAACACTTTCTCAAGCGATTATCACTATCTCATAAAAAATTTATTACATGATCGATATGTGCATTTGCATTTTAGTGGGGATTTATATTTCAATAAACATAAGTATGGTACAACAAAAATAAGACACCCCCAATCACTAATGTTTGTTGTATTTATACTCAATTTCCATCAAATTAAGGTGTTGGAAAATCTAGTTTATTAGGTCTTAATATGGTTATCATGTGGATACTATTCCATAAATTTTATGTGTATAGAGGGTTTAGGTTTTAGGGCACATAAAGGTGTCCTTTCCTACATTCCAACATCCTCCAAAGAGACACCACTATAAGATGTCCTAAATGATTATGTTCCCAAAGATATATCTAATTAGGAACTCTAAAGTTCCCTAATAGCTAGCATTTTTTGTAATACCAACACTTCACATAGAATTTAGCCCAACTATTTGTATTTCACACACATAACAACACACCAAACTATTTATATTTAGCCAGCACTCCTCACCAAACTATTTATATTTCCTATTGAGCCTTGTTGCATTGATGAAATGAAGTAATATTGTGGTGTTCTAATTGAATTAACATTTTTCTTAGGCAATTTGGCACCACAACGCCCTTATGAGTGCTTTTACATTGATGCAAATTGGTGATGTGATGCAATCATTTCATCAGTTGAGGTACCTCGTTCCATATCTTTTAGGTGAATTTAGGATTGAATTCTATGGTTTTGTAAAGTCTAATGCAATAACACTAGTCTTTTTTTCTGGCTTTTTTAGTATCTCCTTAAAAGTTCATTAAGCATGGTTTTTTTGAAGCAAAAGTGAAAAGTTAAAACTATAACAATAATTCCATTAACAATGTCACTCTATTTGTTCTTCTCCTATCATCATCTTGTAAGAGCAGAAGATTTTTTTATAGTTCTAGGAAAGTGAAATATTTGAAAATGTAAGGCTTTCTACCATATTATCACAATGAAAACTCTCCTTTTCCAACTCTTCAGGAGTAGATCATGTAACTTTTGACATGTATTGGACAATTACTTGAACAAACAAGTAAGAAATATTATGAAATAATAATTGAAGGAGTATTATAATTGCAGTATCATGTCACCCATTGGGTAAAGTTTAATGTAGCTTAAATATAAATAGAAATTTATTTATTTAATTAGGGTAAACCCATAGAAGGGCTTATGCATTAATATAGGAAAACATTACAAAGTCCTTAAAGGGAGCTCGAGCTCACTAATGCATAAAGGAGCTACAAAATTAAAAATAATAAAACCTATGGGCTCAAGATACCTACTAGGTAAAAGTACATTAACACCTAGATACATTCTACAGTGCATAAGTAAGATCACCCAAAAAGAAGGAAGACAATAAAAGATAGCAATGAGCTCCAAATTCTTATCCAAAAAATCAGCACCACGAACACCTGCACTAATAAAATCCTACAAAAAAAGGTGAGGCCACGAAAAAGATAGCACAAGAAATAGTAATCTCTAGCAAGGTGATAATTCCAAAAGGTATGCTTATTATAGATAAATAAAGGAAAACATGGCACAACAACAAAAGTCTAGATATTATTAATAGAGAAACCCAAGCTAACAACATCATCCTCATGAATAAAGATAGCAGGGAAAATAGTATTGTAAGAAAGATTACCATTATTGTTCACCTCTAATAAACTAGGCCAGGATAATTAGGTAAGGAAAATAGCCACTGGAAGGAATATAGAACCAGAAAAAATATAAATAGTATTCCAACTGTCAGCCTAGGAAACCAGCCATCCAAATAAAGCCTGAGAGATCAGTGAGACAAAACCATCTCCCCATAACCAGATAAACTAGCCAGACATTCATGCTAAGATACCAGGTCATAACAAGTGCATCAAGACTATAAAGGAAAGGGATGTAGGTAAGAGAAACATAATCCCATCTACAAAACCGAACTAGGGATCCTAGAAAATATCTAGAGAAAAAGGCCCATAAACAACCAAAATACTCAGCCACCAACATAAAAGAATGACCATAAAAAGTCCAGACCAATATAACTCAGTGTGATCCAAACAAAAGCAAAGGAATAAAAGGTTAAGATACTTCACTAATGTACATAAATCCTTACAGAATGCTCCAAAAAGCCACCAACCACACACAAAAGTGACCTAGAGAACAACTAAAAATGGACACCAATAAGAAACATAGAAACCACTCTACATACTCTTAGAAAACTCATTCAGGAAGAAAAAAGATCACGCAGCCAAAAAGAAAAACAGGGCCTCCCAAACAACAATAAAGTGGATCAAACGGGCATAAAATAGAACATAAAAATACAAAATTCCAACCAGCTTGAATCCCCAAGAAATAAGGTTCCAGAGAAATATAAATCACAACACCAAAAATGGAAGCAAAGCTGCACCCTAGATAAGAAAAGAATAGAAAAATATGAAATACCTGAGAGCAAGCCCAAAAAGGGGGACAAAATAGGGTAAAACCCCACAACCACCCGAGAAAGAAAATCCAACAATCCAGGCAGCAGAAAAATAGGATGGCTGGTAAAAGCACAGCCAGACACCAAACCAAAAATAAAAACCCACAAAACCATTAAGAATTAACATAAGGTAAACCATTCTTATTCAATCTTAATTGGCCATTCACAAGAAGAGGAATATTAGAAACTGAGAAATCAGCCATTGAATCAAAACCATAGCCCCACCTGTCAATCGCATGAGCAAGCATTGCCCTCCATAAGAATAGTAGAAAAAGGGTAGTTTAAAAGGCTCAATAAATTCTTAATGTCCCTCCTCATATAAAATAAGGCAAAAGAACAGACAATATCATCCCTTGAGTTAAAGGACTGATAGCAATAATTAGAATCAACCTCAACCACAATACTAATGTAATTAATAAAGAAATAAAGTCTTAAGCCATGAAGAATAATATGGTTAGTAGTAAAATTGACATCTAAATTAATTAAAGAACCAGTAAAACCAAAAATGAAATTATCATTAGAGTCTCTGATGACACCACCACAGCCTAAAATGGAATTCATGCTAACACTATCTACATTGAACTTAAGAAAGTTGAAAGGAGGCTTCATCCAAAAAATACACCTAGGAACTTTATGAAGAATATCCACCTCCAACTTAATACCTAAATCAACCGTAGTAGAGAAATAATTTTTAAAATTCTTGATTGAAAGTAACTTAGCAGAATTAAAAGCCACAACCTTATCTTTAACATTTTGAATAATTCTATAGGGGTTCATAACCACACCCTTGAAACAAAAATTATTCCTATCAAACCATAAGTACCAAAGGATAAGGGAAGGAATAACATTTCTGATATGACCTTTGGATTTAGTAAACCAATAGTTAATCAAACATTTAATAGAACCCATAGAATTAAAGCAATTTAAATAGAAAATGTCCTCAAAATTAGTCCAGGCTTTGATAGTTAAAGGACCAAAAACAAAAACATGGTGTATATTGTCCAAATGATAACAACATTGGAATTTAGACGAAAGGATAAATCCTCTTTTAATCAAATTATAATCCATAGGAATAAAATTATGTAAAATTTTCTAGATAAAAATGTAGGAATGCTTTTATGATAAGGAATACCTTTATGCCATATCATATGGAAAATCTTAGAAGCCTCTTTCTTAGATCTAAAAGAATGCCAAGCATCCTTTAATCTAAAGCACCTATCTTTTGTCAAAGCACATAACTGAACATCCTGAGAAGTAGTGTTCAGAGGTATCTTTAAAATATGCTAAAATAAGGAAGAGCACTAGAAAGTTTCTCAAAATCCCAATTGTTATCAGTAAAAAAAAATTCATTTTCACAGTAGCATTGGAGTAAGTATTAGTAACATAGTCAATTGATTGCCCACCCAACCAATGATCCTACCAAAAGAAAGTATTACCACTACAAATGCCCCAAAAGATAAAAGGCTCAACAACCTTTTTAACATTGCAAAGATGCTTCCAAACTTTAGATTTACCTTTACAAAAACAACACGTGGTGAGATGCTTCTCACCATAATATTTGGCAACCATAAAATTAGCCCAAAGGTTCAAATTAGCACAAAAATTGTACCATAACTTGAAAGAGAAAGCATATGCCAAGTCATTCATAGACTTACACCCCAAAACCCATGCATCCAAAGTGCCACTGTATTTATCCCATGAGGACCAGTGAATTTTAGAATTGCTACTAGTCCCTTTCAAAAAAACACTTATTGAAAATTCTATCAATCCTATTACACACCTCATGAGTAGGAAGAAAAGTTTGAAAACTATAAACTTGTATAGAACAAAGAACAGTCTTGATAAGAATTAACTGACCTCCAAAGATTAAAAAATTAGAATCCCAAGACAAAAGTTTGTTCTGCACAACCATAATTAAATCATAAAAAAAAAGATTTATTTCTACCCTTATAAAGAGGCATCCCAAGGTACTTTGAAGGCAAAAGACCATGACTAAAACCAGTTAAATTCTTAATATTCACAATACGATCATAAGGATCTTTCTTAGTAGAAATAAAGGAACACTTATGTTTATTAAGGGTTATACCACTCACAAATTCAAATTGGTTAAAGAACCTCAAAAGTCTATGAATCTTATTCATTGAGGCATTCATTTAAATGATAAAATAATTTGCAAAGATTAAGTAAAATATATTATAACCACCTAATGTTTAAACTAAAAGCTAGGATACTCCTCAAAAAGATGAGCAAAATCTCTAGAAATGTACACAGCCACAATAATGAAATGGGCAAGAGAAATAGGATCACCTTGTCTCAGCCCATGAGAAGCCTTAAAAAAAACTATAGCTCTAACCATTAACAATGATAGTAAAATAAGGGATTTCAATGAAATGTTTAATGAGTTTTATAAAATTTAAATCAAAATGAAAAAACTTCATAATATTGTAAATAAAATTCCAATCAATATTATCATAAGCTTTTGCAATATCAAGTTTCAGAATCATATTATCACCTCTTACCTTGACATCCAAATCATGACAAAATTCTTGAGCCAAAAGGATATTACCAGCAATAGCACGCCCATTAACAAAGCCCATTTGGAAAGGGGAAATAAGTTTAGGAAGAAATAGAGTTAACCGATTCATCAAAAATTTAGAAAGCAATTTATAAAAAAAGGTGCACAGACTAATAGGTCTAAATTCATTCCAAGTACTCACAAAATTATTCTTAGGACTAAGAAAAATAGAAGTAGAAGTAAAAAACTTAGGAATAGAGTTACCATCAAAGAAATCAATAACAATAGAAAAGAGATCATTAGCAATAATAGGCTAAGTTTTCAGAAAAGACTTCATCATGAAGCCATCCGAACCAATAACTGACTCACCATTCATACCAAAAATTGTCTCTTTAACCTCCTTAAAAGAAGGAAATTTAGACAAGCAAACTTTATCATCATGAGAAATAAGAATAGGTGTGATAGAAGGATTGTCAATAATAAAAGGGTTAAATGCTTTATTAAGATGATTATGAAAATGTTGAACAACTAAATTAGTAAATTCAACACCATCCTCAGTAATAGAGACATAAACATGAATAATTTTATTAATATAATTAATAGTATGTTTCCTCTTAACCAAGGCATGAAAATATTTAATATTATTATCACATTCAACCAGATGGTTCATAGCCACTTTTTGGTTCAAAAAAATTTCCTCATGGCCTTGTGATTTTTAAAGGCCATCTTTAGCCTCTCTCAATAAAAAGAAATTAGCAACAGAAGGAACAAATTAACACTGAGTCTCATAAGAATTGACCTTATCTTCTGTAATTAAAATGTTGGAAAAAAGATTCTTTAAAATATTATGATTCCACCAATTTAAAACTTTCTTAAGCCTTTTCAGCTTAAACATAATTTTTTTCATATCAGAAATAGAATTATTCAGATATAAAGAGGCATGCCAATTATCCTTAACTAAGTCCATAAAAGAATCATGAAGTAACCACATGTTTTAAATTCTAAATTGAGAATGAAAATCCCTAGCTCTAGTCTTAATTTTAATAAGATGAGGAGAATGATCAGAGAGTGTCCTGCTAAGATGCTCAGCATTAGTAGACTCAAAAGAATTAAGCTAGTAATGATTAAATCAAACCCAATCTATCATTTGCCAAAAATTCCCATGATGCCATGTGTAATTATTACCAGAGAAACAAATATCAATTAATTACAATCCATAATCATACTATGAAAATCCTTCATAGAATGATAAATAAGGAAAGAGCCCCCTATGTGCTCAGACGGGTTAGCTATAGTATTAAAATCTCCTCCAACAAGCCAGGGAAGATTGTAAATACTATGAAAGTGAGTAATTTGTTCCCATAAAATCTTTATATTGTAACAAGAAGAAGAAGCATAAACAAAAGAAGCACAACATTGAAAATTAGAACTTTCAATATTATAATGCATAACTTGAGTAAACTCACCAAAAATGTCTACCAGATTAAAATCGTTACAAAAAACCCATATTTTATTAGTCACATTTGACATAACATATTAAAATCCCAATAATTTAGTAGTACCAAGTAACTTATCATAGTAGATAAGAGTCTTAAGCAAGACAAGAATCGACACATTATAAATATGACATAATTTTTTTACTATAAACTTACAAGAAAGGTACTCAATGCACTTAATATTCCAAATAATTGCATTAAACTTAAACAATAATAGGTTAATGAAAGTATGTGAATGGGTGTTTTTAGGTGATTGTAAAATGACATTCCTTTGCTTCCTACCTCTTTTACCATGCCCCTTGGCATAATTAGTATCATTATCATTCCTAGCAAAATATCTAGCCAACATATCCATATCCTATGTTAGTAAAAGAATCACTAAGGTAATGATCATTCAAAGGAAGCTTACATTCATTAATCATACTTGAATTCCCCCTTGAAAGAGGAAATTCTCCTTCCTTATAGATAATATTGTCTTCCACAGTGGTTTCATTGTTCACTACTTTACCACCTTTCTCCTTCACCACATCGATTTGGGCATTGTCCTAAACAATCACATCAATTTGATCAATCTCCTCATTCAAAACAATATTGTTTAACAATCCATTCTCTATTATAGGCTTACCAGAAAGGGAAATATTAGATAGACTAGTATCAATGCTATGATCATTTACATTTTGACAAACAATAGGTAAAGAAGGAATAAAGTTAAGATTAACTTCTTGCACTTGATCAAATCATCAACAATAGTAGGATTTGGCTCAACTTGAATAGAATCCATAAAAAAGGATTCATTAATTGGATCTTGAAATTGAGGAACAATACCCACATTACGACTAGGATAAGGAGTAACATTATCCAGTTCAACCGAAGGTAAATCACTTTATGTGAAGGTTTCAAGCAATCCTTTTCCTTTCGGAGGTCATTGTGTAATTTATAACAAACATTTAAACCATGCCCATGTATCTTACAAAGAGAACAAAAAATAGGTAAATTTTTTTATTCAACTTTTTGAAAATAACCAATAAGTTCTGAACCAATCCAAACCTCATTGGGATGCTTCTTCGATATATCCATTTCAACTAACACATGAGCTACAGATGGCCATGAAACGGATGTTGTATCTTGATCAATTTGTAACAGTCTACCAAAGATAGAAGCCAAACAAAATAATATTTGAGAATTAAAAAAATGCAATTGCAGATTCGAGAAAGAAATCCAATAGGTGCTACGGGAGATTCTTCATGCACGTTGAAATCAGGTTTCCATTGAAGCAATATCATTTAACAACCCTGAATGTAGTAGGAACTTCTCAAAAACATATGACTATAAACCAAATAGTTGCTCAATTGAATCGCAATATGCCTGGAATCCAACAAGCCAACTTGAAATGAACAAGACAATTTTAGGTTCACAAAGAACTTACGAAAGGCATCCAAGTTTGGTCTCCTAAACATGAACTTGCTTACAAGAGTGGGCGCAAAAGTGACAGCCAACAAAGATACCACAAAATCATAAAACAACAATGCTAGATAGCCTTTAAAAGAAGAGTAAACAAATGGAAGTTTCGAGGAAGAGGAAGATGAACCAGCCAAAACTTCCTTAAATGAACAAGACTTTCCGTTCGAAAGCATAACCATTGAGGTATAGATGACAACGGCATTGTTATCTCCAGAAGACCACAAAACCCAAAGACTCAATAATTAAACTAGACAAAAAAAAGATGAAAATGAAACAAAAGAAACAAAACGAGTAGGAAAATCCACAAAAAGCACTCCACAAACAAAGAAAAAAGAGTCAGGAACAAAAGCCCTAGAGCACCTCAAATTTGAGTCAGAGCAGAGAGTAGAGAGTCGTTGAAATATAAATAAAAAATGAGCAAAGGGTAAGGAAATTTTAATAGAAAATATCACCTTGTTGATTTTTTAAATTCTTGGATGAGCGGATCCTCATTAATGACGTCATTCCAATCCATCTATTATTGATCCTAACATTTTCCTCAATATTAATTGCTAAAATTTGAATGAGCTTTATATCCAACCTATGTCTACTTGACAATTATTGATAGTTTTTAAACTCTAGCATTATAGTCTTTGCTTATTGTACATAATAAAATTAGAGATTACATTATAAGACTAGGACTTTATCTCCACCAACAATCTTTAAAGTATGACAAGATAGACTTAGCTTAGAGGACCAGTCATTTATTGCTTAAATAGAGGGCTTGAAAAACCATAAAAACTCAATTATGTCATCTCTAATCATACATTATGATCTTATATTATACAATACAATTTGTTAACAATATTCTTGTTAGCATTGAATGAAGAGTAAGGAGATGTATCATTAGTTCAATTATTTAAGCTGATTGTCCAATATGATATGATCATCATCTAGTATGATTAGTACAATAAAATTAGATTATCATCCCGTATGATTGGAAATGATAAATTATCATCCCATATAATGATCATGTCGTACAATACAATTTATTGAATAATACAATATGATCTTACTAGACCAATTAATCTAAATTTGATCCCTAATCATAAGACTAATTTAGGCAAGATTTGATTATATTATACAGCATGATACATATCATACTTTAAATTTAGTATATAATTATATTTTAAAATATTTCCTAAATTATAATTGGCAGCTAAAATCATGATTTCAACTAATCATCCTATACGATCAGGATCATTAAGCATAATAAGTTTAAATTACTTTAATGATTTTTTGATAAGTTGATTGTATAATATGATACCTATCATACAGTAAAAGTACTTTAGAAAATAACTCTTCTAATTTTCCTTTCTATCTCAATCCCTTGAGTGAGTGTGTGTACAGTCACCAGTCTAGCATACACCTTTACAGGACTTGACTCAAAAAATTAAAAAAATACATAAAAAAATTTAAAAGACTCTTTCAACATATCCTATTTTACCCATTCTTGATATCTAAATCTTCATTGAATGGTGCATGAAATACCTAAAATATTATTGAATACGAAAATAAATAAATAATATAAATGCTAGGAGACACAAATCTACAATCAACAATATTTATTATCATCAGAACCATAACCTCGGAAGCTAGAGTTGTAACAATTTCTAGTAACCAGCTTGTAGTGAAAACCACTAAAAATATGGCACACAAGCAGTAGGAAAATAAACACCGGCCTAGCCTAAAACTAAAGTTGGTTGTGCTAGCCAAATTATAATATGTGTAGTATGCTATTTGGCTTGGATTTGTTCTATTCTGGGTAATTATTAAAGATGTCTAGTGTTTTGATTTTTTAAAGGCCTAAGGAAGTTTTTATTTAAGTTTAAGTATTACTATTTTATTATTAATTTTAATATGTATTTTAAATGTTGAGTGATTAGAACTTTTATACACGAGGGATGTGATGTTAATTTCATATTTTTTGTTACTAAGTTAATAACTGGGTAAACTTGAGTTACATAGTAGGAACCATTATGAATTAATTAATTATATTGATTAATACTTAAATGGTTGATAATTTTTAATTAAGTTATTTTACTACTAATTTTAATTTTTGAGTTGATGTTTTCTAAAATTTAAAGTCAATTTTTTAATTTTTGGATATTTTGGGAAATATTTAAAATATTAAAATAGGTGCTCAAAATTTAACTTTTTAATTTAAGTTGAAATCTAAAGTTTTCATATTATTCTCAAATATTAGAGCCTAAGATGAGTAATTAAGTGCTAAATTAGTGGGAATTGGATTTTTCTAGATTTAATAATGAATTTTTGAAGTTTAGACTCAAACTTGAACTGTTGTTGACCATAACATTGACTTTTTTAATTTGAATTATTTCTAGTTATTTGACATTTTTAATAAATACTAGACCCAAGATAGAGTCTAATGTTATTTAGTTTACTCAATTTGGATTTTTTTTAATTATATATGAATTTAAGAAATTTGATAATTTACTTGAAATTTTTAATTGATTAATTGAAAGGGGTTTTAATGGTTAAAATCCAAATTCATTCCAAACTTCTTAAAATAACTCCTAAATGTTAGGAATGACACAAGGGAGTTATCTAAAGTATTTATTTTTTTTTTTTGGAATTTTAATATATTTAATTAATTAATTTAATTAAATAATTTAATTTCTTTTAAAATTCAATGAAACTCAAAATTGAAGTCCAATCAAATGGCTTTTAATTTTTTTGATTTAAGGGTTCAATTCTAGTTAATTTGATATAATATTTTTAATATTTCGATTGAAATTTAATTTATTTTAATTATTTGAATTTTTTGTGTCAACAAAAAGGCTAAATTTTGACTTAGTAATTTTCTGACCTAATGAGCTCCAAATTCAATAAAATTTGAACCTAGGGTGTAAAATGTCACTTAGTTTAATGTTCCCAAGTTTTTTCCATATTGGGTGTGTGTAGAATTTCCTAAGAAATTTATACATTGTTTAGACCTTAACCTTAATTATTTTTTTATAGGTGTCGCAAGGATTCCAATTAGTTTAAATCATTGACTAGCTAACCCTGATACAAATGCAAACATACCATAAGAAACACATAGTCTAATTCTATAAATTTTAAGAGTTGTGATTTTTTAAATTTTTGTGTCCAAAATATACCCCTTACTTTATAAATTCACATCACATTAATCCCTTGAGTATCTGGACTTAAGAAACATTTAGGGGATGCCTAAGATGCTAAAAGAACTTTTTAAAAAATTTGTGTCCAAATTGACTACTAGATTGAGAGGAAATTGATAAAATTAAAATTTGAAAAAAAAATAATTATCTCATAATCGAGTGAACAAATCACTTAAATTTTAATTTTAATATATAGTGGCTAAAATTATTTTTAAATGACACCAAAAAAAACATAATTTGGTTAAAAATTCAATTTTTTATGAAATTTTTAAGTTCTAGCAATTAAAATTGATTTTATAAATTAATTTAATAAAAGGCAATGTAATCATTATGCCACCATCGCCTTTGTCAGACATGTTATGGGACATATATTATGCTCTCGACTACCACATAAACATGTCGGTGTGTTATATCGGCCATCGGATGGACTATGCTTAGTTTTAGCCACATCGATAGGCTTGAAATTATAATTAATCCTCTGTTATATCAATCAAACAATTGATGCCATATGACGAACTCTAGATCTTCCAGTCACACATAGATCACAATCAGATGGTTCTACTCTAAATAGAGATTTTTAGTTTATTTTGAACTAAAAATTCAAATGGCCATAACTTTTAAAATACTCTTTGAAATTTTATAAAATTTGAAACATAGACTCATCGGAGTATAACCTTCCAAAGTAGAGTTTGGAGGCTCCATGCATTAAAGAGTTTTTATAGATTTAAGTTAAAATTTAACCAAAAGTGGGGATAATTTACCAAATAGTGGGTGGATATCTTCAAAACTACACTCTCTCACTAAAACCTTCTCTCTTAAGCAAAATTGTGATCTGAGGCCTTGGTTTTATATACAAAAGCTAGGGAAGGCCTTAAAAATAGCTAGGGAAGATAGAGGAAGGGTGTGGAGGGTTTGAGGATAATGGATAAGGAGTTTATTGTGAAGAATGAGCTTATAAAGAAAAATCAAGGAATGAGCCCATTTGGTCATATTTTCCCACACATAACCCTTAGCTATGGATTTAATGGCTTAAAATTGATCGAGGAGAGCTGGGATTGATTCCAAGTATCCTGATTTAGTTAAAAGGTTGGAGGAAAGGACTATGTAAGGAAAATGACATGGAAAGTGTCATTTGTCCTTTTATGCACATAGGGTCATTTGGGCTTAACTTAACCATAATCCAAGAAGTAAAGCTAGTTTAGCAAGCATCTAGACGCTTAAGATTACTATAGTGGTTTGGAATGTAGAGTATTAGCTTGAGATAAGTGATTTTGCAACTTAAGCCTATTTAAGCAATTTGTTTATTATTTGACTGGTCAAACAGTCAACCCATGCTTAGGTGGTCATGAGAGAGTTACGATTTGCTGCTTGAGTAGGTGACCAACAAGGTTGATCTAGTCAATCATGGCTTACTTGGTCTACAAAGTTAAATCAAGAGTTTGGTTTGGGTTCAACAGGTTTAATTTTATTATTAGAGCCCAATAGATGTGGTCTCATTTACTGGAATGGTCATTTGGGTTGAAATTACCATTTGTGCCCTTAAGGGGCAATTTGGTCAACATGGGTTAACTTGGTCAACCATGTATGACCAAAGTTTAGATTTGATTCCAATGCACTCTTAGTGATGTTTAGGATGCATTAGAGGATGCTTCAAGGTTTGAATTGATTGGACTATGTTGAGATTTGGAAAAAAATTAAATTTTGACCTTAAGGGGCATTTTTGATCATTTTAACCCATGGTCAACCCATCCCTAGGTCCACCAAAATGTAATTTAATGTTTAACATCTCATAACTAAGGCTATAGACATAGTCAATAGTTTTGGGGAAGATACCAAGGTCAAATTTCATAAGGTGAAAGGTCTCGTGTCATAAACTATAAATATATAAAGGTTTTGCATTCTTTGGATTTCAATTGAGTTTTTAGGGTTAGAGTCTCATATTAGCCTCAAATTTAGAGGGTTGACTTTAGGGAAATGCCTGATTAGTATGAAATTGCTAGATTATTAATTGGGGTTCATTTCATTATGTTTTGAAGTGATAAGGGCCTTTACCCCTGAAATTTTTTCTAGGATTCTGGATTTGTCCTGGGTTCTAGATTTGATCGATTGAATTTAAATTGTCCACATCAATGATAATCAGTTGGATGATTGTTAATTATTAGATATTATTGAAGCATGATTGAATATTGATTAAAGGATGGATTAGAGTTTGATAGAAAGTTAGATTGAGGTTTAATTATAAACCGAATTAAGGTTTGATTGAAGACTTTATTAAGGTCTGGTTGAAAGTTAAGATTGATGCTTGAATTAAATTTTAGACTGAAGTCTAGAATGAATTATGGATTGAGGTTTATATTGAAGTCTATATTGAGGTCTAGAATAAAGTATGGATTGAGGTATGGATTAAAGTTTGGATGGTAGTCTAGATTGCAGTCTATAATGAGGTATAGATTGAACTCTGAATTAAGGTCTAGATTAAAGTCTAGATTAAAGTATATATAGAAGTTTGGAAAGAAATCTAGATTGAATTCTAGATTAAGGTCTATATTTGAGTATGGATTATGGTCTGGATGTAAGTCTGGATTGAAGTTTAGATAATTAAAAACTGAGTGATTATCAACCATTAAATTGACATGCAAGGGTCTTAACAAGTCTTGATTACCTCTTATAGACATGAGGTCAATAAATGGACCCCTAATATGCACATTAGAACATTCCCCAATATGTATAGTAGAATAAAATTCTACTGCACATATTGGCATTGATTAAATATAAAGGTCAGATCTGAAGTTTTGATTATAAGAAAGAAAGCATCAAACCATAGGGAATCAAATGTTGAATTGATACTAGGTAAGTGCAACAAAGGGCATGCTCTACCACTAGTAAATCTAATATCAATGAAAGAAAGAACCTAACCTTGAGGAAAAGAAGTCTGGATGATCATGTCGGGAGGTCAAGTATGGTCACTACATAGGTTGAGAGCTGGAGTTAAAATTAGAATGGTTCCATGAAGGGCGTGCTATATGACTATTGGATCTAATCCTAATGAAAGGAAGAACCTAACCTTGAGGAAAAAAAGACTGAATGATGATGAGGGAAAGAAGCATCACTTACTATAATGGATCAAATCTAGATTTTTAAAACTAGGATGGTGCCATAAAGGGTGTTCTCTATTACTAGGATATAATGCTAAGGCGAGAAAAAATGATAACATGTATATGACCTTAAGGAGAAGATAACTAGATCGTCATGTGGGAAGGAAGCATTACTTTACACAAATGATCACATTAGAAATTTGAAACTAGGATAATGCCATAATAGGTATGCTCCATCACTAGGATGTCTAATCTTAAGGCAAGAAAGTGAAAGTTTGAGAAGAATGTTAAACCTCACAAAACTATCATGAGTTACACTAAGAGGAAAGTGAATTAGTAATTTTAAAAATTCCAAATTAGGAATACTACTTTTTGCTTTAGAAACATAACAACTTTAAATTTTGATTCAAATAGATTACTCAAAATAATATGTCGAAGCAATTTACATAACTTTTCATCTTTTTTATTTTTTAACATATACAAATATTCTTATAGTAAAAAGTTTTAAACTCAGTATAGTTGATTGATTAAATTGAAACCAACAAACTCAACTTGCAAAAAAAAGAAAATTGTAACAAAATAAAAATGCAAAAAATAGAAAAGCACATTAGAAATTTTATAGTGATTTGGTCAACCTTGACATACGTCAACTCCCCTGAGTCCTCCGCTCTGGGAACTGCACTAACACAAAGTGACTCTCTTTTTTCTGTCATAGTAAGGTGGAGATTTCCTTACAGTCCCACTTTCACCAAACCTTATGCAGAGGTGTGCCAAAAGCTATGACACCTTTCTCGCTAATGGCAGTGGACCATGAATCATTTTTCTCTCTCTTGGAGAAGGCAGAGAACCCAAAGGTTTTTATATCTCATGAAAAAGGAAGCATTGCTCCATTCTTTTTCTCCCTCTTAGAGAATACAGAGTACCTCCAATCTTTCACTCCCTCTTAGAGAAGGCAGTGTTCCTCAAGGACTTGACTTTGAAGCCTCTCCCTAAAGAGGGCCTTCAGGGAATCACCAAGGCCGCAAGAGGAGAAAGGGTGTAGCTAGCCCATAGAAACTGTGAGATCCCCTCACACTTCTTCTCCCTCATGCTCAACATCATCTTCTCTTTCCTCTTAACCCCTAATTTCCTCTTAAAGGCACCTCTCTTAAAGTTCCTTCAGCAGTGACATAATCCTCTCTTTTTTCAAGAGATTCTAAAAATATTGCTTAAGTATTATGCTTCAAAAATCCTAAAAGTTCTTTTTGGTCCTTATTATTCATATAGTACAATCAGTTTAAAAACTACATCTATCCAATAAGATGCAATTAGTTTTTCAGATGAGCTATTCAACTTTTTGAACACATCATACAGTATAATCCAAAAATCATCTAGTACAATCTATTTTTTTCTCTCTATTCATACAGGATGATTCCTGGGATGATTGGAAATTTTCTTATATTATATCATCATACTGTACGGTTAGTTGATTTAAGTTGGTCATTTAGTATGATATGAATATCTTATAATAGGATTAGTTTAAAAAACATTATTTTTTTGGTACAATATTTGGGATGGCAAAATTTTGCATCTTCCAATTGTATAATACAATAATTATCGTATTGTAAGATCTGCTATCATTAATTAAATAATGATTTAATTAATTTATTATAGGGGTTAATTTAAGTAAGATTTTAAATTTTTATTCATTACAAATCACATCGTACAGTACAATCAGTTCAAAATTTAAATTTTGAATATCTTACTTAATTTATCCGATGGCTAGGGTTTTTAGATCGTAATGAATCGTACAGTACAATCTAGATAGTATAGGAAGATTAGTTTATAGTAACTAATTTTTCAATTTGTTGTTAAACCCATATCCTATATAATTGATTGTAGAGTATAACTATAACTTGTACAGTTTGATTAGTGCAAAAAAAATCAACTTAAAATTTTTCTCACTCCCCCTATGTGTGTGTGTGCATGGTCAACCAATTACATTCACTCTTATGTGGCCAGACTCAAGATATATATATATATACATACTCTTTTTCTTGACATGTTTCTATTAAAATAAAATAGATAATCAAAAATATATTTTTTCCCCTTTTGATATCGTCAAAAATAGGAGGAGCATAAAAAAGCTGAATATTATAAGACTTAAAAACAATAAGACACAACAAACAAGCACTAAAAATTAGATGGTTCCCTATTAGGTGGTAGTGGTTTTTGAAAGTATTTAAGGATGGAGGTGAATTGATCTTCAATTTGGGAAAACTATTTTCCAAACTATCCCATTTCTTATTCATATTGTTGTTGTTGTTGTTGTTGTTGTTGTATGTAATAGTCTAGCTGGATTTCTAATCGCTCAGGTCTCTGAATTACTTTGTCGTGATGGTAGGCAAGTGCTGGTGGTGGTATTGGTGGTATTCCACCTGTAGGAGCAACTTCCCATTCTTCTTCAAAATCTAGTTCATTGTGAGCTTGCCCCTGATGGAAAGAAATAAGGAACCATCAGTATAAAAAATAGGAAGATTATCATGAAAATCAGGATAGTTGATTTATTGTTTCTTATCTAATGCATAGCCTATGAAGTGACCTAATTATTGTTACTCGAGCTCATAAGATTTATATTTTTGATGATAATAAATGTATTTATGTCTCCTAATATTTTTCATTATATATATTTTTTGTATGTATACTATTATTTTAGGAACACCATGCAACATCGAATAAAGAATCAGAGCACAAGATTGAGTTTAATAAGGTTATGTTGTAAAGAGTATGTAATATCCATTGATGTAATTTTGATTTCTTGAGTCAAGTTTGTAAAAGGGTTTGATGGCATATAGTCTTTGCTCATACACACTCAAGGGAGTGAGCTCTAGTAAAATCCTAGAGTTCAAGTTTTGACCTAATCGTACCGGATGTTTTCAATTTTCTAGGATGATCAGCTCATTGAACTAATCAAACTTGATGATTTTAAACGTCTAGGATGATCGTTTATAATCTTGGAAAACAATCACGAATGATAATTTAAGCAAAGATTTAATATTCAAATTTTTCTATGATCATCCTGGAAGATCTAGATCATCCTAGACGATTAATGTCAATCATGCCTAAATTTATCATATGATTATGGGACTAATTATGGTTAAATTATTCAATCAGATCCTCCTGGATGATCTATATATCATATCATACTAGATGATGTTTGCCAACATATTTGATTTTCCTTAAGCATCCAAGATGAAATACCATAATTTTTCTTCTAATCATTCAGGATTATCCTGTTGGTGGAATTTTGAAAACATGTTTTAAAATATTGGTTTTCTTTGGGACTTAAAATTGAATTCTAAAATCGAATTGTCTCGTTAAAAAAAATTATATCACCTCGAGAGGTGAGAATAAAATTTCATAACGGTATTCAGATTTAGAATTATGAAATTCATCTTGAATATTATGACCGGATGCTAAAGAGAACTTCATATGGCCCCAAAGGGTCAAAATTAGGTTCAACTGAGTATCTAGCTACAATATTCAAGAAGTGTGATCATTAGGTTCACATCCAAAGCCTTATCAAAGAAAGATGTATCTCCCCGAAGGGAGAAAATATCATTCGATGATAATTCCTTGAATATGATAACAATGATCACTAGTATTTAAGTTTTCCCAAAGAAATCCAATTGAGTTTTGAAAAATCAATTTTTAAAATCAGGTGCGTGTGTGGTTCTAAATCTCCTACGAGCGCAAGCCCTCGTAGTTAATTACATCGTAGGGAGACAAAGCCTCCTACGAAAACTCTCGATTAAAATAATGGCAAAATTTTGTTAGAATTTCTAGGAGTGATATCAAAAAGAGAAGTGAATTCTGGAAACTCAAAAGGGAATGGATCAAAATTGAGCAGTTATTAACAGATTCGAAGGTAGAGAGGTAGGAGACACCTTGAGATTCCAGAACCATCCGGAAGTGTCCCAACTTAATCTAAGTGTTGGGCTTTATGTTTATGATTTGAAATGATATTTAATTAGAGTTGAGCATTTTATTAGAAATTTGGGACTATATAAGTTTGCACTTCTTGAAATTAAATTGAAAGGGAGTTATTGTAATTGAGTGAATAAAAACATACACACACACATAAGGAGATCATAAAAATTTTATACTGATCGTACTAGACGATATCTGTTCGTACGGGACGATCAGACAGTTATCTCCTATTGAGCACATGGAATGAATAGGAACTTGCTTGAAAAATTTTCTAAGTCCTATTCGTCCGGATGAATTTTATAATCGTCAGGACAATTGGTTCTCTGTAAAATTTTCGTCCAGAAGAAATTAATTTATCGTTCATGGGCGATGGTCTCTGGAAAATTTTCGTTCTAGGCGAAATTAAATATCGTCCAGGACGATCTGGTCTGTGGAAAATTTTCGTCCAGATGAAATTAAATTATATCGTCCATGGAGATTGATCTCTGGAAAATTTTTGTCCAGACGAAATTAATAATCGTCGGGACGATCGGTCCTCTGTAAAATTTCATCCAGACGAATAAATTTTCGTCCAAACGATTAACCGACTTAGAACGATTTTCAGCAGTTTCTAGAACCGACCTTTGTAATAACCGTTCGTACCGCGAACTTAGTTCGTACGGGACGATCAGTTGTACGAAGACATTTCGTACACATATTCAAATAGGGTCGTTTTAAATCGTTTAAGTAAAATCGTTCAGGATGATCCACGATCGTACGGGACGATCCACTACATACAGAATTGAAAACTTATAGTTTTTGGGCGGTTTTTCTTGTCTTTTGTATAAATAGTCCAATAAGACTGCCCCCAATCTTTTTTTCATTTGATCTTCGTGCTCTTGAGAGAATAGCTAAGGATAGAGTGTGAGAGTGCATTCAAGGGAGGATTCCTACCACTGGGTGTGAAGGCTTCACTTAGAGTTCAAAGGTAAGAATCTCTACTTGTGAATTTGGATTACTTCACTCTTTTCTTTCTTCCTTCTAGATTTCTTGTGAGAAGATCTGTCAAGGAGATCCGGTTCGCTGCCGACACTTGGAAAGTGTAAATAGCCGAAGGGTTCACTGTCTACACTTGGAGAGTGTGAATAGCCCAAGGGTTCGCTGCCTACACTTGGAGAGTGTGAATAGCCGAAGGGTTCTCTACATACACTTGGAGAGTGTGAACAGCCGAAGGGTTCTCTGCCCACACTAGAGAATGTAAAAGGACAACGGTTCTCTACCAACACTAGGGATTATGTGAAAGGACGGGCGGTT
>NW_021318595.1:12778806-12829246 GCF_001605985.2 Dendrobium catenatum
GGTTCTCTGCCAACACTGGGGATTGTGTAAAAGGACGACGATTCTCTGCCGCACCGGGTAGTGGTGAAAAGAGTGAGTTGTAAAGGCTTCACCGCCTTGCTGTGGGTGCAAAAGGAGAGTCACTATTGGTATTAGTGCAATACTCAGAGGGTGCCTCTGGGGAGTGGATGTAGGTCTGGTTTTAGACTGAACCACTATAAATCTGGTGTCATTTACTTTACTGTCTTTACGTTTCCGCATTTTAATTCTTAGTCTTAAAAACTCTGTGGTTGAAAAACTTTTTCTACAAAACTTAAAAGAAACAATTTTTATTTCGGTTCAACATAATTTTAAAAGAGGGCTTAAAATTTTAAAACTACCAATTCACCCCCCCCCCTCTTGGTAGCCTTTGGGACATTAACTTAGGCTTAACAACCTAATTACTAGACTCAGCAGGGAGTTTGGAGGGGATTTCACACAGTTGCTCCAAAGATCTTGTACTTTAGTACCATTATATTCAAGGGACTCGGTTACTCCACCGCATCGGGGAAGGTGGAAGTGATTTTGTAAGGACTTCTCTATCTAGCTATGGTTCTAAAGGTGAGACACCAAAGATTTAGTGCAATACTTGGAGGGAGCCTCCGAGGAGTGGACGTAGGTCAGCATGGACCGAACCACTACAAATCTAGTGTGTTCTTTCTTATTATTTTTTGCACTTTATTTTTACTGCGATTAACTACTTGGGTGAAATCTCTGATTAATCTTTTTATTGTTGATTTAATTCATTTTCACTGTAAGATATAAAAATATTTTTCTTTTAGTTAAAAAGAAGTTTTTAAATGTCCAATTCACCCGCTCCCCCCCCCCTCTCTTGGTTAGCCTCGAGACTAGTTCATAAGGGCTTAACACCCCTCACAAACTTTAAAGTGGTATTAGAGTGAGATTCATAAATTAAGTTTTTGAAAACTTTTGAATTTTGATCAATAATTAATTTTTGTAATTGTAATATTGTAGAAGGATATTTAATCACCCAACCACCTTTATTTGAAAATATTACTTTTGATTTTTGAAAATCTGCATGTCTATATTCTTGCAATCAATTGATTATCGAATGTGGCATATGATTCTAACTGATTATTCTATATCATCATATGTTTAGTTGTATTGATTATGAATGTTTTTTTTTGTTACTTATGTTTTTTGTTTATTTTTTTGTGTTTTCTTTGGGTTTATTTTTTCTTCTTAATTTTTTTTGTTGTGTTAAAATTTTAAATTAGTCTTTTTTATTTTTTTTTTTGTAAAGTTTTCTCTGATCAACACACACATATTACTTTTTTAATATACACTTTAGAAAATCAAATATTTTTCAAAGATCATTTTTTCTAAAAAATGAAAAATTTACCTCCTATTTTTCTTGAATTTTTATGTAAGTTGAAGTTGACATCTCTAAAAACAGTTGAAGGAAGGAAACTCATGATTTTTTCTATCTATGTCATTTCTTAAAGTGGCTATTTTACTTTTGATTCAAAATGTTCATCAAATTATAAATTAGCTTATGAAATTAAACTTTTTCTTCTCCCTACATTTTTTCTATCACATAGGAATCTTTTGCAAGTTGTTGAATCCACCTCATTATTTTCTTAATCAAGGAGTTCATTTTTATCACTAAAATAGGTTTGCTTTGTTTTTAAAATTATAGAAAGGTAGCATATTTATTGAAAAGAAAAGAGGCATAAAATTAGCCTAAAGTTGAAAAGATTCTCAATGACACCAAATTTAGAAAGATACACAAGTGTTTCAAATATCAAAAGATGCACAAAGATGCCAAATTTGGAAAGATACATAAAGTATATCAAAAATTAAAAGACGCGCAAAGTGCCACAAACATTTATCAAGAGGCACAAAATGACCCCACAAAAAGTATGCTTACCTTTCTTGTATTTCTTAAATCTTAAGAAAAACCTTTTATCTATGATATTTTTTATACTTCAGTTTGAAAATCATGATTCTTGATTCACAATTTTTTGCATTAATCTTTTATTATATATATTTCAATAAAGGAGTTTTGAAAAGATTGGTGTTTCCCTTTCTAATTTGTTCCTCTATTTAGATGTCGACTTAAAATGTTTTTAAGCTTTTAAAAAAATTGAACTTGGATTAACAATTTTTGAATTTCTAACCTTTCTGGGTTGTACGTTATCAATACAAGTCGTACTAAATTTTTGAATAAAATGAAGAGGTAACTTTCTCATTCCAAAAAAATTTGAAATTTCAAACTAATTATTCTAAAAATATCTTCTTCAGCAGATCAGGGATTGTTAATTTTTGTCAGACATTTTTTTACTATTTTGGTTTCCTGTGCTCCTCCTCTTTTTGATAATGTCAAAAGGGGAGCACGTACAATTGTGTTTATGTATCTATTTTAATTTATTAAACTATTATTTTTATCTATCTTTTTTAGTTTATCCTTTTTTTATATAGTGTTGTTTTTATGTTTCTGTTTTACTTAATCCTTTTATTTAGTTATTTATGTTATTTTACTTATTTTATTTTAATATAAAAATTAACTTTTTTGCCTATTTTTCTTCTTTTTTTATCTTAGTGAGGGGGACATTAGAAGAAAATATTTTTAGTTTACATATTCACCATCATCAAAAAGAGGGACATTATTGTGACTCGAGCTCACGAGTTTTATATTTTTGATGGTAACAAATGTCTTTATGTCTCCTAGAATTTTTAATTATATATTTGTTTGTATGTATACTAATATTTTAGGAATAATATACAACTTCAAAGAAAGAATTAAAGCTCAAGTTTGGGTTGAATAAGGTTATGTTGTAAAGAATAAGTAATATTCATTGATGTAATTTTGATTTCTTGAGTAAAGTCTATAAAAGGGTTTAATAGTTTGAAGTCCTTGCTCATACACACTCAGGGGAGTGAGATCTAGTCAAAACCTGGAGTACAAGTGTTGAACTAATCTTACTAGTGTCCAGGACGAACAGCTCATTAAACTAATCATACTTGATGATTTTCATCGTCTAGGTTGATTTTTTATGATCTTGGAAATATAGCCGCTAATGATAATTTAGGCAAGGATTTAATATTCAAATTTTGTTCTAATCATCCTAGATGATAAATATCAATCATGCCTAAATTGATCATGTGATTATATGACTAATTATGGTTAAATTGATCAATAAGATCATCTTCAATGATGTGTATATCATACTCAATGATGTTTGCCAACATATTTGATTTTTCTTAATCGACCAAGATGAAATACCATAATTTTTCTTTTAATCATCCAAGATAATCCATAATATCATCCAGGATGACCTGTACAAATTTGAACTAATCATCCAGGACTATCCTAGGATTGTTCAGGACTAACTGGTCAAATTTTACACATATTATTGGACGATCCTGAGATCGTTCAAGATAATATGTGGCACCGAAATTGAGTTTTTAGGATTTTTTGGAGCCATTTTTATAAGTACATCATACAGGAGTATCCTGTGATCGTCTTGAATGATCTTTACCATTAGAATTGAATTTTAGGGTTTTTTATAACCCTATATTTAAGCTTTATAAAGGAACTTGGTAAATGACTTTGGCATCCATTGAAGCTTCATTCTTCTGAAGAAAACTTGAAGAGAGGACTTAAGGAAAGGGTGGAGTTTGAGAGAGAGAAGATCCTTGGAGGGGGTTTCAAGGAAGTGTGGAGGGGATTTCACACGGTTGCTCCAGCAAGCTTGCACCTTAGTACCATTGGATTGAAGGTTCATCCTGAGAGATGTTTTGGGAAGAGGAAGATCTCTTTAGTTTCAAAGGACCCGGCTACTCTGCCTGGTCGGGGAAGGTGGAAGTAATTTTGTAAGGGCTTCTCCGCCTAGATAAGGGAGCTAAAGTAGAGACACTAAAGGTTTTGTGCAATACTAAAAGGGTGCCTTCGAGGAGTGCACGTAGGTCAGGTTGGATAAAAGCATTATAAATCTGGTGTATTATTTATGATTATTTTCTGCACTTTATTTTTACAACGATTAACTGCTTGTGTGAAATCTCTGATTAATATATTTATTGTTGATTTAATTTGTTTCAGTTGCAAGTTATAAATAGTTTTTTCTTTTAGTTATAAAAGTTTTTAAATATCTAATTCTCCCCTCTCTTGGTTAGCCTCGGGACTAGTTACTAAAGGGCTTAATACCCCTCATGAACTTTCACTAATGTGACATTTTGTTTTCTTTGGTATTGGGATGTCAAATTGGAGTCATGTTTTGGATATAGTGAAAAATTTTCCAGGATTCATCAAAAATTTGATTAGACATTATGAAATTGGTGACTAGAAAAGAAGTAGAGTGACGTTGACATGATCACCAGCTTTGGCAGAAATTGAAGTTCAAATAATATGTTGGATAATTCAAGCATTTTAATTTATAGAGTGGACTAAGGGTTGATGTTGATTCAAAGCCACATTTTGAATGGTTAGTTTTATATCATTCCAGTCAAAATCAGTTCTAGAGGCCATGGATTATGGATGAGATTCTTCAAATGGAAAAAATGATATACTCCCTTAAATCTTTCTTATTGATTTCTATAAGTTTTAGGCTTACATAGGATGTTATGGTGAAGGTTTTTGCATTGATCCTAAAGTTGGCTAGGAAATCCTAGAGCAGTTTAGAATTAAAAAGAAATGCATGGTTGAGTTGGAATTAGAGAGTTATATAAGTAAATAAGATTCATGAACTTGAAGTTTAGAGCAGGTTGATTGAGCATTCTTGAGGGGGTGATTCGATCCTCCTTGAATTTATAGTACACACCTTTATCTCTAGCAGACAGAAATCGATTGTCGAAGTGACAAGAGATCTAGGAGCTTGCTTGGGTCATTCGACCATGTTTACTTCCATCAACAATTGGTGAATCCTATGGTATGAATATGGAAATATAGAGAAATAAATATTTAAATATATTGAAAGCTTAGAGACCCTACAATTTATAGAGTTTCAGCAGATTATATAGAACGATTAGAGATCGTATAGTATGATTAGGAGAGTTAAATCATCTGGATGACTTGCTGAAAAAAGGTGGTCAAATCATATAGTACGATCGATATCATATGGGATGATCTTAAGGAATTGCATTCGTCCCAAGGAATCATCTGAATGTCTTTTTATTAAATTCATCGTACAGTATGAACATGTGTTTGAATAATACAAAGTGCAATTCTGATCATACCAATAAAATTAAATTCGTCCTAACAGATTCAAACACGTGGATCATATAGTACAAAGGGTAGTTTGTATAGTGCAAATGGAAATTATGATTGTACCAGTGGAATTGAATTCATCCCAATAGATTCTAACATGTATATCGTATATTATGAATGGTGGTTTGTACAATATGAACACCAACAATTGAACTACTCCAGACTATTGAATTATCTAATGGTTGTGATTTGTATATAAATGAATGGTTATATTATATAGTATGAATGTGGATAGTACAATATTATTTTTTTTTATCTAGTGAAAAGTGTTTGTGTGATGATTAGAAAATATCATTAATATATATATATGCAAAAATAACAACACATAAATCCACAAACACTAAAATAAAAACATATAATATAACACATATGAATTAATGATTTCAAATTTTAATAAATTTTGATTTATCCTGAGTTAAGAATGAATGTCTATAACACCTAGTCTAGTCCCAAGGTGCTAATGGTGTCATACGCTAGCGGTTTAGTTAAGATGTCTACCAATTTGAAATCTTCTCGTACTCCACTTGTTGAAAGAATCTTCCACATATGCTATCAACCCAAACGCCTAGGGGACGTGGTTGGTCAAGTTGTATTCTCACACATACTCTAGCAAACTCTCTTCTTCCCCAATGGAACATATTACCATCTAGCATGATTGGTTTGCCAATTCTTGAAGCAATACAAGCTATACTCTTCTCATCCCAACATTGTAATGGGAGATGAGGCATTCTAACCCAAATAGGAGAAGAAAGCCTATTAGTAGAGGAAGAGTTGAATTTGGGAGACCATTTCTCCATCCCTATAATATGTTCATTTATAAACCAAGGATCTCCAGAATGAACACCTTCCATCATCTCTTCAGAAGAAAATGAACAAAGAAACCATCCTTTACCTAAAGTGGTAAAATGGAATTGGCCAAAATCTCTCCATTGTTTTCTTAGCTCCCATGCTACTATATGGGATGGAACCTCCTTCCCAAACACCTTAATAACCAAAGATTTAGACAATCTTTTGGCATTGACTACCTCCAATTCCTCCTTGAGTTTCATTGCTTTTCCATCATCAGATAATGTAACTTCATCTTCTTTTAAATCCAATTTGATATGTAGTTTATTCCTCCAAGGATTTAAAGAATCGGAAACATTTAGTTTAGGAATTTCACCAGACATCTTAACTCCATCCAAACCGTTTAAATTATCCATAACCGAATGAACATTATTGTTAATCGAATTATGTGAATCTTCATTTATCACACTGCGACAGAGTCCAGGGATTGCATTCAAATTCATAAATTGATTTACAAAAATCTTCATTCCTGAAGTTGACCCAACATTTTCAGATGAAGTTACAGATGATTTGATACCTTTCGGAGTATCCATATCTACCAATTTAGCAACAGATTTACCTTTTCCCTCTACCTTTTTTTTAGTTTAGGAGGTGTTTCTGACGCTTCCTTTATGACCAAAGCTCCTTGCCGTTTCATCACTGGAATATTACCAATCCGAATATCTTCCAAAAGCATCATTTTTTCTCCATTTCCATGAATCAAAGGAGATTTTGCAGAGCACAGTTGCTACGGGACTCTAGATTCAGCATATTTTCCCTGTTCAAGCGAAAACTTAACCTTTGACGATCTCATTCCTTCAGATTCGGTGCTGCCATCCAACTTGGGATAATCGCCGGCGATGAGCCAGAGATCATCCGCCTCCATTAGCTGAAACTCCCGTTGCCGCCAAACCGGATTTTCAAATTTCCGATTCTCCTCCTGAAATAATGGACGTTCTCTCTCCTCAGTTCAAAATATGAGTTCTCACATTGATTTTCCCCACCTTCATGTCTTTGGTTGTAAGGTTTTCATTCACAATAATGAGAAGTCTCACTTAGGAAAATTTGAACCAAAATATGATGGAGTGTTCTTAGGATATTCTAGTATTGGGAAGTCATTTAGGGTGTTTAATAAGAGGACTTTGGTGGTGGAAGAGAGTACACATGTAGTGTTTGATGAGTCTGGTCCTAGAAAGCCTAGAGTTAAGGATGGTGATGATGATTTTGGAGAGATTACCATTGGAGTATAAAACTTTTAGAAAAGGGAAGAGCACCAGAACACTGAAGGAGTAAGAGAGGTTACCCAAGGAGTAGAAAATGTAGATCTGGAGGAAAGGGTTGAACCTTCACACACTTTACTAGAGATTGGAGATACACTTCGAGTCACCCTAAAGATCTAATCTCAGGAGGCCCTTTTGATGGAGTTAGGACTAGACAAGGACTTAGGAATGAAGTGAACCACTCTGTCTTTATCTCAATGACTGAACCCACTAATATAAATCAAGCCCTTTCTGATGAGTTTTGGATCTTAGCTATGCAAGAGGAGTTGAACCAATTTGTTAGGAATGATGTTTGGGAGCTTGTACAAAGACCTAAGGGACAAAGTGTAGTTGGAACCAAGTGGGTCTTTAAGAATAAGGTGAATGATTCTGCGGTGGTGGTTAGGAATAAGGCAAGATTAGTGGTTAAGGGGTATAATCAAATATAAGGGATAGATTTTGAGGAGATTTTTTCCCCTGTAACTAGATTGGAAGCCATTAGAGTGCTATTGGCCTTTGCCTGTTATAAGGGATTTTTTTTCTTCCAAATGGATGTTAAGAGTTCCTTTTAAAATGGGGAATAAAAGAGGATGTGTTTGTAGAACAATCCCAGGTTTTGAGAGTTTCCAACTTCTAAATCATTTTTTCAAATTAAAAAAGGCCTTATATAAATTAAAGCAAACACCCAGAGCTTAGTATGAGAGGCTTAGCACATTCTTACTAGAAAGAGAGTTTGTTAAGGGGAGTGTAGACACCAACCTTTTCCTGAGGAAAGTAGGAGATGATTTACTCATTGTTCAGATCTATGTTGATGATATAATTTTTGGATCTTGTGATAAAAGGCTATGTGATGATTTTTCTAAAATAATGGGTAAGGAGTTTGAGATGAGTATGATGGGAGAATTGTCATACTTTTTATGGTTTAGCATTAGACAATTAGATGATGGAACTTTTTGAGCCAAATAAAGTACATAAAGGATATCTTAAAGAAATATGAAATAGGCAAAGCCAAGCCAATTAATACTCCCATGACCTCAAGAATTTAATTAGACAAGGACCCAATGGAAAATTAGTTGATCAAAAGAAGTATAGAGGGTTGATTGGATCTTTACTCTACCTGACTGCTAGCTGACCTGATATAATGTTTAGGGTTTGTCTTTGTGCTAGATTTCCAGCTGACCCTAAGTAATCCCACCTAACTGTAGTTAAGAAAATTCTTAGATACCTTTTAGGGACCCAAAACCTAGGAATCTGATACCTTAAGCACAGCACTTCTTTCGATATTATTGAATTTTCTGATTCTGATTTTGCAGGAAGTAAGGTGGATAAAAGAAGCACTTTTGAAACTTCCGAATTCATAGGATAGTCCTTAGTCTCCTAGTATAGTAAAAATCAAAACTCTGTTGCTCTTTCCATTGCTGAAGCTGAGTACATTGCTTTAGGAAGTTGTGTGGCCCAAGTCCTTTGGCTAAAATAGCAAGTATTGGATTTACAATTACGTGTAGGCACCATCTCAATTCTTTGTGACAACACTAGTGTCATCTACATTTCTAAGAATCCTATCCAATATTCAATGAGTAAGTATATTGACATTAGGCATCACTTTATTAGAGATCATGTGACTAAGGGAGACATTGAGTTACATCATATGGCGACTGAGAATCAACTGGCTGACATTTTTACTAAACCACTAGCCTTCGATACTTTCAGCACTTTAAGGACTAGATTGGGTGTGATTGATATTAATGCATGAACTTGATTTCTACTAATTTTTTATCTGCTAATTACTTTGCTGTATTTTTTTAGTTTTTTTGTTGTTTATTTCTTTTTTGGTTAGTTGTTTTTTTTTTTTTTTGTACTTTAGTTTTCCATATGCCTTTATTTGTTTTTCCTTTTCAAATCATTGTTGAATAGATATCTTATGTCTTAGTTTTTATTTTTAAAATTTGGAGTTAATGTTTTACATCTCTTAATCTGCTAAAGGTAATAACAATATTTATTGTGTCTCTCTCTCTAACCTATTTTTGTGGTAAAACTTTCTTTTCTAACCAAAAGTTTATCTCAAATTAATAATTAGATTTTACAATTGAGATCTTTTCTACCTTGCTACAGAAATCTAGCTTATACCATAATAGTCAAAGTTTTTAAGTTACTTCAAGATTTCTCGTTATCCTGTAAATGAATCTCTCACATGATTTTTTATTCTATTTTGTGGATTATTCTTCCCTATATTAGAGAGTGAGTTTTTCTTCTCTGATATCTGGAAGAAATACTCACAACTAAGAATATTTAAGAGTTTTTGGAACAGAATATAGCTTGCAAAAAAAAGGGTGGCCAATGATGCCAAAAATAAAAGATGCGCAATGACACCAAATTGAAATATATATATATATATATATACATATATATATGTATATGTATATGTATATGTATATACAATCAAAAGATGCACCAAGTCCGCCATTCAATGGACAATAGGCATAAAATGAGCCCATCAAAAGCTAGCTATCTTCCTTTCTACCAACTCTTAAAACTTAGAAGATTTCATATATCACTTGAGATTTTCAAGGTCTTGATTTCGAGTTTTTTCGATTTAACAAACTACTTTGATATATTATTTTATAAGATATTTTACTGAAACCATGTCTTGATTGGATTTCTTTTTCTTATCCAAATGTTTTTTCTGAGTTAGGCCCTTTGATTTCAAAAAAAAAAATTCCCTAAAAGAAGTCCGAGCTTTGGGTTAACATGACCGGATATTTTACCATTTTTTGGATTTTTGAAGTTGTTAACTTAGTAACTTACAAATTTTTAAAATCAATCATATGGAGACTATATCATGTTCATGCCTTGATTAAAAAAAAAAACTTCTTTTTTTGCTTTTGTTTTATCGTTGTTATTTTGATCTTGTTGTTTTTAGGCCTTCTCTAATCATCTTCATCCCTCCTTTGATTTAAAATTTTTTGTCACATCATCCTGGCATATTTTTATACCATCCTAGACGATCGATTTTTTGTGCTTCAAGAACTCCATCTGCTGAATATTCTAACTTTTCTGCTCTCATCATCCCAGATGATTCTTTATCGTAATAGACGATATGATCGATCTTTGCTATAATCATCTTGATTATCCTGGCCGATAACTTTTTCATCCTCGATGATGCATTTATTGGTTATTATCTCGTCTCATGCACCTCTTCGTCTAGGATGATACACGTGTCAGCACGTTTAAAATCTATAATTTTGCCTGGGACGATCCATTTTTGGACAATCATCCTGAACGATACACATGGCATTGGATTTATAATATTTTAAATTTGGATTGTATGATATATTATTGAGGATCATCATAAACTATCCACCTAATCGGCCTGGACGATCTTCTTTTTCAACGGTCATTCAGTTTGACTCCTCGGGATGATCATCTTTGTCTGATCGTCCTGGATGATGTCTGATCATCCTGGCTGATTAGACCGCCTTTTTGATCAATCGGCCTGTTAACAATAATTGTACCAGATCATCCTAAATGATCCTGTGATCAGCTTGGATGATCCGGCCGATCCTTTAAATTCAGAGCCTTCCAGCCAGAATTTCCACACAATCTCTTTCCCTTGCTTGCCTCTCCCTATTTTCCCATTGCTTTTTCTGCTAATGGCTAGCGTGAAATGTGCTCGTCAAACATCTGGAAGCTCCTCGAGGGGCACACTGGACCCTCATTTTTGGGAGGCAGATGATCAGGCTGCCTACCATCCTTACAAAGAGTGCGACATTACTTTCTCCTAAATAATCAATCCAGCCTATCTCTCCTATCAGATACTGGATTTTTTCACTCACACTTCTCTTTGATTTATTCTCACCCTCACATTCCCCTTTAGTTCTGAACTTCTTTTTGAATTTTATGCAAACCTCCGCATAAATTCTTCATACACTGCTCGCACCTCTTATGTGAATCGATGTCTTGTCAATATCACATATCAGGATTGTGCTGAACTGTTACAGTTGTCCTCCACTGAGGATAAGCTTCATACCCTTATCTCTTATCCTGACTTTGACTGGTCCACTGCAAATCACTTTCTTCGCCACACCAACACACACTTTCATGTTGGAGAGACTAGCTCTTTACTCAAAGATGCTAGGATAATCCAGCATGTCCTTTGCATTTCTGTTATTCTAAAAGCCAGGGATCGAGTCCACATCGCTCCACTTCTTTCACTTACTACCTTTTACATTCTTGCCCATAGAGAATTCAATGCCACAGACCTAATCTTTTACTACATCGAGCATTTGACTACCATTAGAGATACATGTCATAGAAGAAAGCCCAATCTTGCTCTAGGACACCTCATTGCCTATGTTCTAGAATCTAAATACCAGCTTCAATATCCTTCTCCTCCCGACCTTCAGCCACCCATCTACTCAAATAATTCCTTCAACGTCTTTCATAGTACTCATCTCCACCCAGGGGATGAGGAAGCTCGGGGGGCCGAGGAGGAGGAGGTTCTAGCTCCTGTTCTTGAATCTGTTCCTCTCCGCCAACACTCATAGCTGGATCAGTTGGTGGAGAGATTTGATCAGTTTGAGACCCATTTTGATGCCTATGTTACACACTAGTAGTAGCAGCACGACCAGGACATGGCCTGGTTTGGGGCATAGTTTGCTTTGCTCTCTAGTTACTTTCAGCAGCCACCACCACCCCCACCTCCGTCTGATGATCAGGGGCCATCATTTCTCTGATTTCCTTTTTGTTTTTTTCTAGTTTATTTCTCTTCTAGTTTTAGTTTCCATTTCTATAGTTTGTTTTTCTTATGTTTTGTTTTAGTTTCTATTTGTGTTATGTTGTGTTTCCCTCCTTTTTGTGATTTCAAAAGGGGGAGTAGGTTGATGTATCTTGTACTTTAAATTTTAGAATTTAGTGAACTATTTTTTTGTCACATTTTTTTTACTAGATTGCCATAACTGCTTGAAATTTTTTGGGTGTGTTTGTCATCATAAAAAAGGGGGAGATTATTGCAAATCTGAGTTTATGGATTAGACTTTTGATGATAGCAAACATTCATGATTTCCTACGATTTCCTTGCTTACTAACTTTTTAGGTCTATAAGATCGAATGGAACTCAAGCCAGCTCAAGATCGGGTAGATTTAGATTGAGTCAAGACTATATTTTTTCCTTTTTTGAGTCAATTATAAAAGTGATTCTTGATGCTAAGTAACCTTGCACCCACACACTTGAGGGGTTTTCTAAGTTTTTCTATTTTGAGTATATTGGCCTAGACGATGTTCATATTGGCCAGGATGATTCAACTAAAAATAGAAATCCTAATTAGAGCATCTTGGTTGAGCAGCTATTATTAAGCAAATCGTCCTGGACGATACTTGTATAGGCTAGGATGATAGGCTCAAATTAGAAAGAATCAGCCACCATGATCAATTTAGGTATTTTTTTTATTTTAAATTATCGGCCAGGATGATCTCTATATCGGCCTGGATGATGCGGCACAATTATGCCTAAATTAATATGACAATTATGGAAAGCAATTAAGGCTGATTAATATGATCACATTGGCCAGGACGATCGCAGAATCGACCGAGATGATGTCCTTGATGATTGACATCGGCCAGCATCTATCCCGAGCGATGTTCAGGATGATTGTACTCAAATTTTAACTAATCGGCCAGGACGATATTATATCAGCCTGGACGATGTAACCAATTTTGTTATGACCATCCCAAATAATCCTGGCTGATTGAGCTTATTTTGTACTTATCGGCCAAGATGATATTCCTATCGTCCTGCACGATAAAGTCGGTTCTTAAAATTCTATTTAAAGGACCCAAATTTTCTCATGCTTAAGACCTTGAGTGCTGTTGTCTTAACTTGAGAGAGCCTTAGGAGATGGAGAGAGAGAGAAATAGAGAGAGAGAGAGAGAGAGAGAGAGAGAGGAAATTTTGAGGGGGAGTTTGTGAGAGGGTTCACAAAGGTTGCTCCAAGAAAGGTTCCAAGTCGTCATCTCCGCTCTTCGTCCTTCATCCTTGGGAGGTTCTTGGGAGGTCTACTTTAGCAAAAGGTTCGGTTTCTCTGCCCACTTCAGGAGGAAGCAAAAGGAGTTAGTGTCGCATTGGGGTTGGTGAAAAGGATTCTGTTGTAAAGGCTTCTCCGCTTAGCTGTGGGAGCTAAAGGAGAGATACTTAGTTAGTGCAATACTCTGATGGTGCCTCCGAGGAGTGGATGTAGGTCAAGGATTGACCGAACCACTATAAATCCGGTGTGATCTTTCTTTATTTTGCTTCTGTGTTTGTTTATTTATCACTCTGATTTCTGTGGTGATTTTGGTTTTTTCTTTACCTAAAAAAAAATTAAAATACCAATTCACCCCCCCCCCTCTTGGTTAGCCTCAGGCTAGTACTTAAGGGCTTATTATCCCTAACGAACTTTCATGGGATCAACAAGCTTGATTTGATCATTAGAGGCCAATGGATGAGATCTAATGCACCGGAATGGTCATTTGGATTGAAATGACCATTTATGTCCTTGAGCGGAAATTTCATCAACATTGGTTGATTTGGTCAACCATTCATTATCAAGACTTGTATTTGAGTCCAATATACTCCAACTTATTTTTAGGATGCATTAGAGGAGGTTTCAAAGTTTAATTTGATTGGGCTATGTTGATATTTAGAAAAAAAATTCCAGTTTTCCTCTTGAGGAGCATTTTTTATCATTTAGACCCCTGGTCATCTGTGAGTGAACAAGGGTCCACCAAAATATATTTTAAAGTTCAAAATATCATAACTATGGCTATGGATATGGTTAACGGTTTTGGGGAAGGTCCAAGGTCAAATTCTTCAAGGTGGAAGGTTCTATGGCATATGTTATAAATATTTAAAGGTTTTGCATCCTTTAGATTTCAACTGAGTTTCTAAGGTTATAGGTTTCATATTGGACTCAAATTTGGAGGGTTGATCTTAGAGACAAGCCTAATCAATATGAAATTTATATATCATGAATTATAAGTCATTTGACTAGGTTTTTAAGTTATTTAAAACTCATTCAGAAAGTGTTTCAGGACATGGCCTTTACCCTAAAAATTAGTTTGGAATTCTAGATTTGAGCTGGGTTCTTGATTTGATTGATTGAATTTAAATTATCAACATAAATGAAAATAATTTGTTTGATTATTAATAATTAGGGATGATTGAAGTTTTATTGAAGATTGATTGAAGATTAATTGCGGGCTAGATTAAATGTTGATTGAATACTAGTTTGAGGTTTGATTGAAGACTGGATTGAGGTTTGATTAAAGAATGGATTAAGGTTTGGAGTGAAGTTTGGATCAAATTTTTAGTTATAGTCTAGATTGAAGACTAGAATTAGGTCTAGACTAAAGTATGAATGGAAGTCTAGATTGAGGTTTGAATTGAAGTCTAAATTAAGGTCTGGACTAAAGTATGGATTGAAGTTTAGATTTATGTCTAGATTAAAATCTTGATTGAAGCCTAGATTAAGTTCTGGATTAAGGTTTGGACTGAAGTCTAGATTGAAGTCTAGATAATTAACAACTAAGTGATTATCAACCATCAAGTTGACAGGCAGGAGTCTAAACAGATCATGTTGATCTCATATACAAACGTGGTTAACACATATATAAGACATCCATGCCACACAATATGATGCACACACTAGATGATTTTCTAGGACAAACACTTCTAGATTTATTAGGACAAACTCTTCTAGTTTTAGGATAGGCTAGTGTTTTCGTTTTCTATTATTTATATTTTAAGATTTTCCACATATTTAATTTCATGCTATTTTATAAAATTAATTGATGTGATATCTCATGATGTGTAAATTTTAACATGTATGAATTGATGTGATGGCCGTTAGATTACTCCTAGGTTAGAAATGATCTGGATTCTCATAGAGTTTTATGCAAGTGATCATACTCATATAAAGATAAAATAAATGGGGCTAATTAAATTTTATTAACAAAGTTTTTGAGAGTGAAAAATATGTTAAGCCCCCTTAAAATTAAAATAGCATGGCCAATTGTGATTATGCTCTTATTTGAGAAATTTAATTATATAACTGAAATAGTTGATGTTAATAATTTTGACTATAATTTCCTAAGATAACCATGCAGGTTATCTAAAGTCCTTTCTTGATTTTTCTAGATGTATTTTTATTTGAAGTGTTATAAAAGTTAAATTTTAAGATGTGATGTTAACCATCAAACTTAAAGTCCAAAGAGAAGGGAAACATCCCTTAAAGGAGAGTTCTTTTCATTTGGATATTCAAGTTAGGATGATTTAAAAATCAAAAGAGGAAAGAAATACACTTCGAGGAGGACTTCTTTCCATTTGGAAATTTGGACCCGATAAATCAATGGAGCTCAAAGAATGGAGGAAGTTAAAGAAGTGAAGGAATAAAGAATATCCCAATCTTAAAATCACTTGTGTCAATTCTAGGATAAGAAGTAGGGTTGTTGTCAGTGGTACCCAGCCCCTTTTTAATTTTTACAGACCTTGTATTGTAATTAAGTGGCATTTGCCACATGGACTTTTACGCTTATTTCATTCATTTTAATGATTTGATTGATGTGTTTAATTCTACAACAAAAAGAGTTTCATAATCTTTCTAAGTTTCTAACTTTTACATGCCACTTTTGATTTTCTCTGGAAGCATTTAGGATCTTTAAGGAAAAAAAAAATTCTACTTGTAATTCAAATAAAGTTTTTAGTCCAACAAAGAAATTTAAACAATTTCAAGAAGTATGCTCAATTTAACAAAGAGTCTCATGCACATATATTAAAACCTTCTCTTCCTTAATAGGCACCTCCTCACTTGTGGCTTATGACATACCGCCTTGTCTATTATTAGGTAGATATGTTTAGGGGATGTTGTGCAATCCTAGGGAAAAAATTATTTTCTAGCTAAATTTTTAGACTACTTCAAATCACTTTTTCATGCAAGAACAATCAGTATGCTTTGCATTAGAAACCAATTAAATCAATAAAAATTTATTTGCGTTCAAAGCATAATCACACTATATAAGTAAAGGGGATAATTTAAAAATTCTCTAGGCTTTGGCCCCAAATTTCTTAAAACTTAAACACATCCCTACCCATCATTCATAAAAGACCTAATTCATGGTTGTCTGCTAGTGCTATTTGTTGTTAAAGGCCTTCTATGTTTGGACAATATTATTTTACCTTATGTTATTCATTAAGATTGTTTGTATTGTGGGTTTTTGGTTGGTTGTCTGCTAGTGCTATTTGTTGTTTTCCAATGTATGTTGCCTGGTTGGTTTGGAGGCCTTTCATGGGTGGTTGAGCTTTGTGCATTCCCTTAAGTTTATTTTGAGGCTTCTTTGATTATATTAGATCCTTCTTATTATGGGTGTATTTCTGTTTGATGCCAGGTGGATGGTTGGTTGCCTTTCACGGGTGGCTGGGCTTTGTACATTCTCCCTGGGTTTAATATTTGGTTGCTTTGCTTATGTTGGAGTGTTCTAATTCTGGGTGTAATTCTGTTTGCTGCCATGTTATGGGTTTATGTTTTTGGCTTGTCTATTGGTTGTCAATTTCCTAGTTCTCTGTGTTCTATCATAAGGGGATTTTTTAGTTGTTCCTGGGGGCTTACTATTTTGACCAGTAAGATCATTTGGGTTTGGTTGGCTGATTTTCTTAAGGGCCATCTGGTGTCAGCTAATTAGTTGGAGGTGACCTATTTGGATCATTTTCTTTTAATTGCTTGGCAAGGAATTAGTTATTTGAATTTTATATTTTATTTCATGGCTTTGAGTTGGAGGCTTATGAGGTGGTACCTCCTTGTTTTGGATTGCTTTCCTATTGGTGGTAATTGGTATTTTTATTGGCTTTCTCATCCTAATTTCTACTATTACTTTTATAATTTTTTCTTTTCTAACTATTACCTATTTTTGCAAAATGTGCATAGTGTTGAAGATTGTGGGGATGATCTGTTGATGAGGATGCTGAAGCTATTTACTGTCTTTTGTAGATCTCTATTTTTTTTTGGGCACTCTCTCTTGTGTAATGTAGATAGTACCTATGATTTTATGTACTTTTGCTTAGTAGGAAACTTGAGCTTGTACGTTTTTTTTTTCTTTTAATTTTGTATCTCTTATGTGCAGTAATGAGCTTGAGTTTCCTTTAAGGACCGTGTATTTTCTTTTCATATAAACACACAGGCCCCGTTGTGGGTTTCCCCAAAAAAAATGAGGGCTTTCCCTCATAGGAGATTATAGACCATAGATTAATTTTAAAATTTTATTAATTCTCTATGGCAAAATCATGAAAAATAATGATGGTTGTTATCATCATATTGTAGTAGTTTATAAGAAATGGGACTTTCTTCCATTTGAAAGATATATCATTTATTGTTATGACCTCATATATGAAATTAGTGATAATACATATAGATTATCATAGCTAATATTTGATCTAATATTATTTTGAACTTTGGGGTCATATGTAATTTCTTCCTAAATTCAATTACGTTATTTAAGATGCAATTTATAATTCTAAATATGAACCTCTTAGGAAATTTGATTTTCGCCTTTCGAGGTTGTTGATCATTTTCAAGTGTATCCTCAATTTCAAAATTAAAATTCAAAAGTCAATTTCAGGTTTCCGAAATAAATTCAAATTTTAATTACTTTGCATCTTTCTTAAGCAAATCTTTAAAAAAAAATGGCTACTCCAATGTGAAATTATCTCTCTTTCCATCTTTAATAATAGTAAAAAAATTATTGTATCAGTAGTTTTGACTACCCTCCTTTCGTCGCTCCCTGTACCAATTTATTTATTGGGTAAGTGTGGCCAACAAAAAAAAATAAGAAAAGAAAATTGAGAAGAGAGGAGAGTGAGGAAACCTCTAAGAAAATTAAGGATTTAGCATTTTACCCCAAGTTAATTTTTTCAATAAAAGAGTCAAACAAAATTCATGATATTTTCTTGTCAACTATGTGAACCCTCATGTTGAGTGAAACTCAACATATTGAATTTCAAAATTTGAAGAAAATCCATCATATTTAAATTTAAAATCCTTTTAAAATGATTAAAATCAATCTTGAATATCATCATCTTGTGTTATTCTATAATTTTCCCATGAAGCTTAACATATGCAATGAGAATTTAAATCTCTCTAAGTCATAGGTGATTCTTAAACAACCATATGTTGGGCTATATCTCCTATAACTTAGCAAATGTGATAGGACTAGGATGCTGAAAATTGTCATCCACACCAGTGCTACCATGGTAGGTGAAATTAAAGAATAATAAATGAAACACTTGAAGGGAGAAATTTCATATAGATTTGAGAAGGAGATTTCAAAAGAAGAGAAAATTGAAGAAAGGATCTAACACCTTAGCCTGTGAGGAAAAAAAATATTTAAGGCATCCATCCACTTCTGTACTAATGGTGGCTACCATTCGGTTCCTTACTTCCCGTCTACCATGATGGAGGAGATTTCCTTAGTTAGAAATGGAAAAGGATGCCATCACAATGGTAGGTAGGTGATCAATTCTTCAAAACCATCATAGATGGCCTCAATCATACTCAAGCCTCGAGAAGAGGAAAAAGATAAGAAATAGGTAGAAGATAAGGGAAAAAGGCCCAAGTCTTCAGAGAAATGTTATGTTCCAAAGAAGCTCAGTAAAAATAAAAATATTCAACCACCTATTGATGTCCATGGGCTCCGTATTCAGGGATGTGAGGGTTCAACCTCACTTGATATAGGTGTCTATACTCTTTAAGCTCCTCCATCACCCCCTAAGGAGGATGGCCCTCAACCCCTTATGGATGCCACCCTTGTAACTACTAACCCCGAATAGTTAAAGGGGATGGGAGAATTCCTAGAACAGATGATAAGATGATTGACTAGATATTTGAATAATATGTTGATTTCGTACAGGACCATAAGCTTCAAGATATTCTATTGAAGCTAGGAGAGCAAGAGTTTAATGATATGATGTATTATAGTAGTACCTACCCATTGTCCCCTAGTTTATAGATGGGAAACTAGTTAATGAGGTTGTCCAAGAGATTTCAAACATCCTTAAGAGAAAAGAGGCTATAGAAGCCTTCAACCCAAATTTAAATGATCTTTTGATGGATGAATATGATGGTACTGTTAGCAGTATTAACACGGTAATAACAAGAGCAACAATAAAAGATGTTGAGCCTAATAAATAACGGTCAGGTAGAAAGGGGGATTTAGTAGCAATTGATTCTGATTTGGATAGGTCACTTTGTGTTAGGGACAAAGATGAACTCATCAAGAACCTAAAAAATAAAAGTTATGGCAATTCTAAAGGTAGAGGAAATATAAAGTTGACTTGCCATGACACAATAGCCTTAACTTGAGTAATTATAACCTACAGTACATACACTAGGTTACCATACCTGAAAACTAGATTCAAAATTAAAAATTTTAGAGACAACCCTAGTGATCCTTCTAACACCAATAAAAGTCCCTTCAGTCCCTCCTATGCCAGCCGATAAAGACATTAATCACATGATCGAAATAAAGGTAAGGGAGGCTTTAGTCCATTCTCGAGGAGCCATGTCTATTCCAAAGGCTATGCCCTACCTTGAGGAATATGACTTAGTTTCTCACCCAAAGGGCTTTGTGCCACCTTGTTTCAAAGTGCTTAGTGGTACTAAAAACCTGAGGTAGCATTTGTCCCACTTTTGCAAGCTATTACAATGTAAGAGGGTCAAATGCTATACTATTTCACCAATTTAATAGTAGTCTCTTTGGAATCACTTTCAAGTGGTATGTCGATTTAATGAATGGTTCGATGAGAACCTTTACTGAGTTTGAGGGTTTATTCTTAAAATATTTCCCAGAGCTCAAAATCATATAACTGTGGGTGATCTAGTAATCGAGAATCAAAAGTTGGGAGAGTCACTGGTTGAGTACATCTTGAGTTAGCAAAAAAAAATTATGAAGTGTGAACCATAGTGCAAGAGTAACATAATATGAAATTTCTCTTAAAGAATATCATTAAACCTATTGCTTTTATTCTAGAAGGGTTCACAATAATGTTTTTTAAAAAGCTTCTTAATAAGGGGAATTTCCTACAGGGAGAGGCCTTTTGGATGCCATTCTTGAAGGATTCATCTGAAGAGAGAAATCAAACAAACCTTAAAAATCTTTTAAGAAGAGGGTTGCAACAATCTCCATCATAGACAATGGGAAGAAATCAGTTAACATTCTATTTAGTGGACCTCCACCACAAATAATTCAGAGACAACTATTTCAGGTAACCCCACAACCTTCTAAGGAGCCTTACGCGATCTCTTTTAAAGAGAGATTGGTGAAAGTCTATCAATTTAAAAGAGAGTCCATAAGGAAGATCTCTAAGAGTCATTTAAAGAAACTAGAATTTAGATTATAGGAGGCATAAAAGCTGGAAGAGGAAAACAAGTGGGATGATCCCAATTTCTCCCCCTAGTACCGTATGTTGGGCCATATAATCAAGACCGCCTTATCTTTAAGGACATTCTTGATAGAAATTTCACACAGGGAAATATCATAATTCCTAAGGAGTACGTGGTAGATCCGGATCAGGGGTAAATCAAAAATAATTTTAGGAAAACACTCTAATATTTCCCAGTGAATTTTGTTTTCGAAGGAAATGCTAAATGCATTAAAAGGAAAAGTAAACCAACTACAAGCTACTAAGTGATATAGAATCTATCACATTCCTCCTTTAAAATTTTTAAAAATGAAGGAGGGACCTTATTTTTACTAAGATATTCCCAAATCAAATCATCACATAATACAAAGTTAACATAAGAATTGGCTAACTTATTACAATCCCTATTAACAAAATGGAAAAGAATGTTACCGAAGCCATCCAAAAAAGAGAGGTCTTCAAGCTCCTCTTCATGTATAATCCAAGGACCTTTATTCACAAATGTTTGCAAAAGTTTGATGATTCTGATATTATCTCCTTCTATAATTATTCTCTTTGCTTCCAACGTCCAATCAAAGATGTAATTCCTCAATGAACGGATGGCCATCAGCTCCAATGCTCCACTATCCCAATGAGTGCAATTGAGTCCAAAGGCAAGTAAAAATCTACCATTAGAATCTATAAAAACTCCACCAATACCTCCAATATTGGCTCTAGTTAATGCTGCATCAAGATTAACCTTAATCCATTCTAGGGGAGGGGGTGCCAATGAGAAATCAGCCATGCCGGCTGGTTAGCATCCCAGTGATCCAAGAATAGATTAGAATATGAAATTGATGAATAACTAATAGCATTGGAGGCTATATAGTTCAAACTCAATTCTTGTTTTCCATGCTTGATTAAATTTCTACTCTTCCATGTGAAATATACTAGAGAGTAATATAAATTTTCCTTTGATTTATTGTCAACCGATAACCTTTTCAAATGGCACTTACAATCACTGGCAGAGGAGAAAACCAGAAATAGGAATCCCCACTCCTTTAAGAACACCAATAGTTTGCTGTAGTTTTGAATAGTGAACCATAACATGATCAGAATTTTCTGGTTCATTACATCCTCTAGGAGATAAACAATGTCCCAGTAATCTTCGATACATCAGAAATCCATTTGTCGGGATTGCATCATTGAGAAGCCGCCACCAAAATCATTCAATTCTAGGATTGAGTTTTAATTGTTTTAGCTAGCTTCCATACTCTACATATCTGTAATCTTCATCACCAGAAGAAGAGGCCATAGCTGCAATGCTTTTGCCCGAGAACCTTTTCCTTAATTCAATGGTATCCTTGATTTGATTTGGAAAAAATTCAATTTAAATAATAATCTTCACAAGATCCTTCCCAAAGAAGGTATTAAGAAGATCTATCTTCCAATCTCCATCCAAAATAAAGCTCTCTAGAGATGGAAATTCAAAATTCCCTACAGCAATAAATGTAGGCCACTTCTCAAGACACCTATCTAGAATCCACACATCTTTAAGAATGTTTATTGACTTTCCTGCAGCAATCTTCCACTTTGTGATAGGCATTAGATCATGAGCACCATCAGCAAATATCTTCCAGGTGGAGGATTTATTAGCTCTGTTAGCTTGTTCCTTGAATTTAGTACCATATCTTGCCATCATTGCCTTATTGAGCAAAGATTCTTCTTCCTTTAAGAAATTCCATGCAAATTTTGCTCTAAGTGGACCAGTCACAGCACTCAACAACCGTAAGCCTTATCCCCCTTCCTTCCAGGTTTTGCACATGTTCTCCCATGACATATAATGTAGGCCATGAATCCTTCCTTGTCTATCCCAAATGAAGTTCCTCACATCTTTCTCCACTTCTTTAAGAATACTCATTGGAACCAATGAGTGAGTGGCCACAAAAATTGGTAATGCAGCTAAAACCGACTTAGTAAGTACAATTCTCCCAGCCAGAGAAATCATCTGCTTACCCCAAACATTTAGTTTGAAAGCCACCTTCTCAAAAAATATAATTGAAATCTGAAGCAAGCAATCTCCTCAAAGCCAATTTGATGCCTAGGTAATAAACTTCTTTCACCACTTTGAAGCCCCATAGTTTTATTATAGCTTTCTTCCTCCTCTTTTTAACTGAATTCCCAAAAATGATTATAGATTTTTTATTATTAATGACCTGCCCATATCTGTTGCAAAAATCTGAGATAATTTTCCTAAATCTTCTCATACAGCTCATATTAGCTTGGGAGAATAAGAGGATATCATCTGCATATAAAAGATGTGACACTCTAGGTGCATTGCCGAGATTTTTATCCCCAAGTTTCCTCCACTATACCATATATCATTGGTTAGTAATTGAGAGCAAAGGATAAACAAATAGGGAGAAAGTGGACAACCTTGCCTAAATCCACTATTTGCTTTAATCCCTTTCAAGAACTTTCCATTAATCATAAAAAAGGAATTTAGGAAACTCCACACATTCCATAATTAGATTCAAAAATCTGATTGGAAATCTCATTTCCTTCAAGATCAATCTCAAGTTATCCCAAGCCATACTATCATATGATTGTTCCATATCAAGCTTAATAGCCACCCATCCTTCTTTGGATTTAGAAATTTTTAGCTTATTAAACAATTCTTAAGCTAAAAGAATGTGATTCGAAAGGGATCTACCTTTTAGAAAAGCTATTTGTACCTCAAAAATAAGACCACCAACCACCTTCAAAAGCCAATTTAAGATCATTTTGGAAATAATCTTATATAAAGTACCACACATGCTAATAGGACCAAAACTTGAGGGAGAAGTTGGATTCAGCAACTTGGAAATGAGAATTACTAACGACTGCTTCCAATACGAACATAGCTGTCCTGTTGAAAAAAATTGTTGTACCGCTCTCCAGACGGCATTTTCAGTTATATACAAATAATTTTTGAAGAAAGAGTAAGTTGTACCATCTAATCCGGGTGAAATATTTGTTCCACTATCTTTGATAACCGCAGCCAGTTCAGAAAAAGAGAAATCTTCTTCTAAAAATTTGCAATCTGCTTCAGCAGAGTTTTCAAAATTGGAGGCCATCCATTCAAATTACAATACCTGCTCCTCCATTTATTTCTAAAGAACTTCATCAGGATATCTTCAATTTCTTCTTGGTCTTCTGCCAAAATACCATCTTCATTCTTCAATTGATGAATATAATTTCCCATTCTTCTACCATTTGCAAAAGAATGAAAAATTTTTGAATTCGTATCATTCTCATGTATCCATTTCAGCTTTGATCTCTGTCTCCACCATGTGCTTAACCGAGCTAAATTCACATTGAATTCATCGATTTTTTCTCTTAACAGAACTAGCTTTTCTTCAGATAAGCCTTCTCCATCGGCTTCTTCTAGCTGTAGACCAGCAATCTCATTCTTTATGAGAATATTGCTCTCCTGAAAGTTCTTCAATTTTTCCATGCTCCAGAAATGAAGCACTTCTAAAGTCCTCTTGCACTTCACATTAATGACCTCCATAGCATTCCCGTTAACAGGTTTGTTCCACGCTTTTAATACAATAGCTTTAGCAGCCAGAAAAGACGTCCAAACATCTTCATATCTAAGACTTTTTTTTGGTACAACTTCTCATTGAAAGTTCTTAGAATTAAGGGACAATGGTCAGAAGCAATCCTCGCCAAATGTCTTACCATTGAAGTTTGAGCTTCATTCAATGCTTTGGTGTTTAAAAGACACCTATCCAGCCTCTGAAGTATACGAGCATTCCCACTTTTGTTGTTGCACTAGGTAAACTTCGGACCCACTATCCCCACATCATGTAAGTCATTCCTTGACATAAAGGCAGACATTTCTTGCGGACCTTGAGAAAAAGATAACTTATTCCACCCCTCTTCTCTTCTTGTGAAAGTACACAATTGAAATCCCCTCCCACCACCATAGGGATTTCTTTATCACTTTTTTCTTATAATATTTCCAACAAACTTCTTCTCAAATGTGGTTTTTTGTTTCCATAAACTGTAGAAATAATCCACTTGCTTTTATTAAAAATACTTAACTCCCCAATCAAACATTGAGGTGAGACCTCTATTACCGAAAAATTTGAAATATTAACCTTCCATAATACCATAATACTGCCGGAAGCCCCAACTGAGGGTTCTAGGAAATAATCCCAATCATCACCCAATAATTTATTCACTTCATACCTCTCAAAGGAAGAGATTTTGGCTTCAACCACCCCAACAAAGAAAACATCACAGTCTCTCAAAAAATCTTTTAAATATAGGGAGGCTTCCCTCTTATTTGCCCCCCTACAATTCCAAATGGTAAGAGAAGTCATTTGGATAAAGGTGGGGAAGGACCCCCACATTTACCTTTAATAAAAGTTTTCCTCAAATTTTTTGGATCTAGACGAATTGCTCAAGGGCCCCAAGTGTTTAAGCACTTTCAATAGCTTTTGTTTTTTAGTACAAGGGACAGATTTCCCCCGAACTACACAATCAACCTCTTTCTGAATCCCATCACCATTTCCTTCTGTCTTCACTGGAATCACTTTTTCTTCATTGTTAAATCTAAGTTCTTTAGACAATTTACACTTAGGCATGTCATTAAAACAAATGTCATTTTCACACTTATTCACCAAATCCTTTCGGACATCAACTTTTTTAACAGTTGTTTCATCCACTTCCAGTTCACCTTCTTCTCTATCAACCATGGCATTTTCTTCAGTAGTATCTGCATTTCCATCTTCATTAACTATTTGAAGTATAGAGAACATGTTATTCCTCTCATGAACAACAGGAACTTCCACATCCAATTTTTTCCTGCTACCAATTCAGCAGAGTTGCTGACAAAGATTATTTATTCCAACTATTCCACTTCATGTGTTCTTATTTCTTTCTGAAGTTTGAAATCAATTTTTTGATAGGGAATACTTGAGTTCGCAAGTAATCCATTAGGACTTACTTGAGTTTGCAAGCAACCCTTCCCATTTTTGTCATTTGAATCAACCTGAGAGAGATCTTGACCAGAGCTAATATTACTTTTGTTACACAGCATTTTCTGTTCCATTAGAACAATGTTTTGTTTCATATTTTCAACTTTGTCTCCTTCCAGGTTGAACTCCCCCTCTTCTAGTTGATCATCCTCATCACATAATCTTCCTGGGATCTCATGGATAGAGACTTTACTAAAGCCATCATCCATAACAATTTGAGCTTCAAGTTTAACTATCACTGGAACAGTAGATTTTTTAACATATCTGGCAGTGTTTGTTTTACACACCTTATTGCTTTGTTTAGAATTTCTCCTTCTCTTGTTATTGACCAAAATCCATGGACCATAAGAATGATCTTTTAAAACCTCTTGTTTCCTTCCCACATCATTTCCTCTACCACTTTCATCAGCAACCTCCATGACCTTAGGATTTTTTTCTTTTAGAACACATTCATTATCCCTATGTCCAATCTTCCCATATAAAAAGAAAAAGTTGGATACCTTCTCATACTCCACATTTTGGAAGAACCTTCTAGCCATGCTATCCACCTATACACCTAATGGAAGAGGCTGATCAAGCCTAATTCTTACACATACTCTAGCAAATTCTCTCCTTCCCCAATGAAACATATTACCATCCAACATAAGTGGTTTTCCAATTGTTGAAGCAATACAAGCTACATTCTTCTAATCCCAACATTTCAAAGGTAAGTGGGGAATTCTAATCCAAATTGGAGAAGAGAGTCCCTTTATAGATACAGTAGTAAAGTCTGGAGTCCACCTCTCCGTACCTACTATATGTCCGTTAACAAACCAAGGACCTCCTGAATTAGCTGCTTCTACCATCTCTTCCGAGGAGAATGAGCATAAGAACCATCCTCTACTCAATGTAGTAAAAGTGGAATTGATCGAATTGACTCCATTGTTTCCTTAACTCCCAAGCCACCATATGGGATGGTAAATCTTTCCCAAAAACCTTAATTACAAATGAATTTGACAGTTTATTTTAGTTCAACTCCTCCAGTTCTTCATTTAGCCTTACTGCCTTTCCATATTCAGATAAAACCACCTCCTCTTCTTTAAAATCCAGTTTTATATATGGTTTGTTACTCTAGGGATTTACATTACCCAAGCCTACAGAGTTTGTAGGCATTCCATCAGACAGCTTATCTCCATCTGAGACATTACTCCTTTCCAGTACATAATGAATATTGTTGTCAACCAAATTCCAAGAATTCTCTTTTATCACGCTGCGACTAAGTCCAGGGATTGCATTCGAATTATCAAACCGGTTAACAAAAATTTTCATATCAGAAGTAGATGCAGTATTATCAGAAGGAATTCCAGATGATTTCAAACTATTTGGAGTAAACATATCCACAATTTCGGCTTTAGCCATACCTTTTGCCTTCCACATACTTGATCAACTTAGGCGATGTTTCTGATACATCCTTTATCACCAATGGTCCTTGACATTTCGTCACATAAATTTTAATTCTCTGTTTGGAATTCAAAAATGATAAGCCATTACCTTTCACATTTATCTTTGAATTACTCGCAAACGAAGGAGACCTTGATGACCATGATTGTCGTTGGTCTTCAATTTCCATGTTCATAGCTTGTCCTTGTCGGCGGCAGTCCACCACAATCATCCTCCTCAGTTCATTATTAGAAGATGTCCGACAACCATAAGTGGTGTCGGAGGGTGGAGGCCGGTAGACCTCCACCATCATTGATGGAGAACAAAAATTATGGGAGATGGAATTTGAAAAATGAAAGTTTTTCTCTCTCTAGAATTTTCAGGAGTTTATCTCTCTAGAATTTTGGTCTTGGCGATTTATGGTTTGGAGAAGAGTGGAGAAGAGCGGAGAAGAGCAGATAAGGTGATCATGGAAAATTTGGCAAAACCTTGGAGATAGGTGGTTCTCCATCATCCTGGTATGGTCGACGGAGGTTCTTTGAAGAATCTTGGTAGAAAGGTGATGGATTTTATGATGGTTTTGGCAGACCTAAGCCAGACTGCGGTTCTCCATCCATCGGAATTGGATAATTCCTGTGATTATTTTTTAGATGTTAGATTCTTGATTGAAGTTGGTAAGTTTACAATTATGGATGTGATTTTTGAGAAGGATTTTAGTTTGCTCGATGGTTGGTTTAGTTTTTATTTGGATGAGATTTCTATTTGGTGGCCGATTTTTGCTTTGAATATGATGGGGAATTGTTTGCCCGAAGCTGGCTTGTGGAGTGGATATTCTGCTATAAAAAGTATTGAGAATTTTTGTGGTAATTGTTGCTTGATTTTGTATGGATTTTAAAATATCCTTGAGTCAGTTCTCGGAGCTAGAATTTTTTTGGGTTTGAAGTTTGAACCTGGGAGTTTCCTAATGTGGATTTGGCTGTTACTCGAGGAATTTTGGTGTGGCTTTTTATCTTATAGATGTGGTCAGTTTTATCTTCAAGATTTGGTTATGAAGGTTTTATTGATCCTTTTTCAATTAAGGATTGGAAATCTTCAATTGAGGAATGAGACGCAGGATTGGACGGATCAGTTTGAAGAACTTTTGAGCCATTTTTTTATTTTTTCTTCAAGAATCTTGGAGAAACGGATACAGTGATGTGTGATTTCTTATTTTGCGAGAGGATTTCAATTTTTCTAAAGAAACATTGAGTTAATGATGCTTTTTCCACTGGTTATGAGGCTATTTTTATGATTTCTAATGGATCTTCCAAGGGAAATAGATTGGATAATTGCTTTGGTGAAGCCGAAGTTATTGAAGCTAGTATTTTTATGTTGGTTGGATTTTTGGATTATTATAGAAGTGTTGGTGCTAGTTTTAGATGGATGCTTAATCCACTAGTTTTAAGATGGTTACTATTTTGGTCTTTGAAGAACAAGTCTTATTGGTTGGAGACTTGAAGGATTGGAATATTACTATTTTTTTTCTTGCCAATATGATGTGTGTGGGGGTGATTTTCAGTTTGTATGACTCTAGTTGTGAAGAGGCCAACTCTTGGACTATTGAGGGGGGAGTTGGTGTTATTGCTCTGTCAATGTTGATTGTTTCATTCATGGCGGCTATTGTTGGTTGTGTTGATGTATCAGCAAATTCTTCTCTTGATTGGAACTTGTTGGACCCTAAGATTCTTGATGGGGGTCTGATTGATGATTGGATAGCTAGTTTAGCAGTTCTTTTTATTTTTCTTGAATTAAGTTGTCATTTTATTGGTTTGCTTATAGGTTTTTTTCTACCTTTTTGAAACTGTTGTGATGAAATGTGGGATTTTTACTAGTTTTAATTTTCTATCTATTGGGAACTCTGGGAAACTAACCAACCTTTTAGGTTGTTTCAATATTTGGTATCACCATCATCCAAATGGGTCTAAAATGGAATTTGTGGATCGCATATCCATTATGATAGTTTTAAAGGGTTTGCTTTTGCTTTCTAGTTTGTAATAGTTTTTTCTTCTTTTAATGCAATTTGCATTTCTTCAACAAAAAAAAATTAATTATGGTTATAATATTACTCTATCGAGGGCATTTAACAAGTTAATTAATAAATCTTTTCATCTTTCTCAACAATTGTTAACAAGAGCCCATGGCCCAATCTTGGAGGTTAATCTGAAGGCATCATAGGAGGACGTTGAGTTGGTTTCCTCCCCAGTAGTTATGGGAACTACTATAAATAATAAAAAGCAAAAGAGTCATATTTTTGTAGAGAAGAAATATATTTATGAAAGATGTATTTAAGAAGTGGATAGAGGCATAATACCCTATCCCAACTAATATTTTCTAACTTTTAATTTTCCCCAACAAAGGAAAAGTGTCAAAATAAATGAAAAAAAGATCATCCTACTAATATTTTGAGGATTAATAATGATAATGAAAAAAAAATTGAATATTCCATAGAAGAAAATCAAATCTCAGCTATGATCGATCAAGATATTCAAAAACTCAATCCTTTAGATTTGACCTCTAAAGGAGGAGACAAATCTAAGATCTTATTAGATGGTGACACCCCAAAATTTAAATTTCAAGGGAGTCCCCTCCTGATAGATTTCTCAAATTCAGACTTACCATCAGAAAATAACACTGCATTGCCTAAGGAAAGCATAGACCCCACTACAGTTTGTCTTCCTGAGGAGATCGTGGATGTACAACTTTGTTGTGGCAAAATCTTATCCCCTTAAGCTTCTTCCTCAGGAAGCAAAAAAGTTGTCTCTAATAATCTAATTAAAATTCCTCCTCAATAATTAAATATTCCTTCCAATACACCGGGTTCTGATCCTAATGTTCCAAAGGAAGATTATAATGTCTTAGCTCACTTTAGGAAGTTGCTGACAAAGTTGAGTATCATTGACACCCTAATCCTCTTGAAAGAGATGAGAGGATATTTAATCAAATAAATTATCTACCTATATATTTTCTTAGCTCAGTTAGCTGCGACTTCATAAGATAAATCTTTATACTTTAAAGAAATCCCAGGGGTAACCTTTTCCGATGAGAAAATACTCTTGGGGATTGCCAATCACAATCACCTACTTTATATTACTATAAATATGGGGAACATCAAATTATCCAGAGTTCTTGTTAATCCAGGTGCATCAATCAACATGATGAATGTAAAGACTTTTGCACTCCTTAAAGTGGACACATGTAAGTTGACCACCAACAAAATGCTTTTATATGGGTTCAACGAGAAGGGCGAAAAGACTTTGGGTTTAATCACACTCCTTTTTGATATAGGAGTGTTTAAAATAGAAGCAAAATTTCACCTAATTGATTTGATGACATCTATCAATACACTTCTAAGTAGGTCCTTGATCCATGAGTATAGGATGATTATATCTACCCTACACCAATGCGTCAAGTATAAATGAGAGGGCATTAAATACATGAATAAGGGTAATATGCAACCGTTCTCTATTCATATGATTTGGATCTATGAAAATTCCTCATACTACACACTTAAATGGACCACTGTGTATCCAAATTATGATATCATAATTAAAGAGGAAAATTAAGAGAACAAAATTCAAAAATAAATCAAAAAACAAATGGAAGAAATGATAAAAGTCAAAAAATAAAACAATCAGACTGTGAAGATGATGTCGAGGAAGTGATCTTTGGGCCTCTAAACATTTTACCTTAAAAATGTGGGATGATGGCCCAAAGAGCACGTGGTCAAGGTTATGGTTCATTTTAAAGAAAAACACCCCCAATGTATATTAATTTAGAATTATGTTCCAATGATGAATCAAAAGTATGGGTGCAAGAATAACTTTTGATTACCAAAAGAAAAATTTTCCTTTAAATTTTGATCTCAGTATAACAGGACAGAGATCTAGAGGGTGACACTTTAAAAATTCAAAGTGACAAGTCTTAATTAGCTATGAATAAAAAGCTGAGTAGGAGAATTGAAGCCTAACCCTTAACCCCACTATCATCTAGCAGGGTTATAGGGTTAGTAAGTAAGGATTCTACAATCTTAGATGATGAAGTTAAGAATGTATAGAAGTTTTTTCCTGACCCATCTACCTCAGGGAAGGAAGATTATGTAATCCTTGAGGAGGTAAATTTTAATAAAGTAATGGAATTACCTATTAGCTACTTTTTTGTGAGCATAATAAACTATATCTTTAAAGGTCTCTCACTAGGCTAATGGACCACGAGTCAACTTAGATAGTACAAGAGCCCCTAGCACATAAAAAATAAAATAAATTTGAGTAGTGGTATTGATTTTATTGCCATTAATTTATTTGATGATGATGAATATTATCTCTTGATAACAAATCATCTTTAATCTGAGATGGTCCAATGAAAATCATTGATTCCCTTGATGGGCTTCGTTTGGAGTATTAGATAATCTGTTAAACTTCAAGTTTGGAATAAACCCCTTGAATTTGAAGAAGAAATTAAGTTGACAGTTGATGAACTTATAGAAATTAACATTAGAACATAGGAAGATCCTAGCCCTACATTCAATTATTCTTTTGTTGAGTGAAGTTGAATATAAGGATCTAATTCAACTTCTCTCTAAGTTTAGGAACTTATTCACCTAGACATATGATAAAATTCCAGGCTTATCTACTGATATAGCAGTTTGTAAACTTATTATTAGACATGATGTCATTTCTGTTAAGCAAGCTCCTTGCTGCATGCATTTAGAAATTGAGCAACGAGTCATTTTTTAAATCTGGAAATTAGTTGATCCTAGATTTTGTCGAGAGGAATAATACCCCTCTTGGGTATCAAGCATCATACTAATTTAAAAGGAAAATGGTCAAATTCATTTCCGTGTTGACAATAGAGATCTAAATAAGGCATGTCCCTAGGATGAGATACCTCTTCCCATACCCGAGCTCAAGGTGGATATTACCTCTTTGCATGTTATTTTCACCTTTATGGATGGCTCATCTGTTTATAACCAAATCAAGGTGGCCCAAGAAGATGTGAGGAACACCACATTCATAACCACTATAACGATCTTCTATTATAAGGTGATTCCATTTAGTCTCAAAAATATTGGTGCAACTTGTAAGTGAGTCATGACTCAAATATTTGATGACTTAATCCATAATCAAGTTGAATGCTATATAGCAAGCCTGTGCAATATTGTTTATAAGTTGGCTGCCAAGGTTCTTTGGAATATATTATCAACCATTATTCCAAAACTGATTTCTTAGGAGCAAGTGGTATTTCTAAAGGGGAGGTCAATGTTGGATCATGTTCTGGTAGCACAGAAAGTCTTCTATAAGTTTAGGTATTCTAAATCTTCCAAAGGATTAGACTCTTTTAAAATAGATATTGAGCAAGCTTATGATTCTATGGGTTGACCTACTTTTTGTGAAAATTGTGGACTATGTTGGGTTTCCTTCCACGTTTTCCAATCTATTTATGTAATATGTTCAAGAACCAAGGTTCTCTTTGATGATTAATGGTAATTTTTCAAATTGGATCAATGCTAGTAGTGGTTTATGTCAAAATTGTCCTTTGTCATCATTATTTCACAACTTTTATGAAATGCTTTTATCCAAAAAGGTGATTCAATTGGAGTTTGTATTTGTCTGAATGGCCCAAGGATGTCACATTTCCTCTTTGCAAATGATATTATTATTATTTTGGAAGCTAAAATGAAGGTTGTGAAGGAGATCAAAGGGATTTTAATGAACTTTTGTAGTTGGACAGGTCAAAGAATAAATGTTATTAAATCGGCCATTTTGTTTTGCAAATTTATAAAGAAAAGGAAAAAGAAATTTATTTCTGGCATTATGGGATTTAAATCAATTAAGAAGTTCTATTATCTTGGAGTTAAAATTGCTTTGAGAAGGCTAGTAGGGGCAGATTTTTCAGTTCATTATTGACAAAGCCTTAAGAAAAATGAACATTTGGGATAGTAAATTCATCTCTTTAGCTAGAAATATTACTTTTATTAAATCGTTATTGCTCTATTATCCTACATTTCATTGTATACACTCTCTTGTCCTGTAAGGTGTGCTAGATGAGATTGATAAGGTGTGTAAAAGCTTTATTTGGAATAATATGAATGGAAGATTTGTGCTTTATTATGTCAGCTGGAATGTAATGTATAAGCCATTGAAGTGGGGTGGACGTGGTTTACACTCCTGTTCAACCAAAGTTGGGCCATTGAGGGCTAAGTTTGCTTGGAAATTTGTACATGATAATGACTCATTGCTACATAAGATTCTTTCTCTGAAGTATGGTTCTCTTTGTGATGTTGGAACATCTAAGAAGGGCGGCTCAACTTCTTTGAAATTATTTACTGATGGTGGAAAATTCCTCAGTCCAATAGTTAGATGGATCATTTCAAATGGTAGTTCTATGGATGTTTTCAAGGACATTTTGATTATGGATAAAATTATTAATAGGTGGCCTATGTTTGTGATGTCTCTATAAAATAGCAAAGTGATGGTGTATAAGTTCATTAAAGGCAGCTGCTTAAATGAAGGCAAACTCAATAAGTGTTTTGGGAAGGAGCTTCTGGATCCGATCTGTCAAATACAGATTAAGCCAAAACTTGATGAAGACAGGATGAAACTTATCTATCAAAATATAGGAAAATCCATTTTTGCATTGGCCATTCAAACTTTGGTTCATGATCATTCTGGTTTTCAAATTTGGAAATAGATTAAAAAAGCTAAGCTTAACCCATGGGTGGAGGTTTTTGGTGGAGAATTTTCAATAATGCTATTCCTACATTTCAATTCTTGTCGTATAAAAGATTGCAAGGTGGAACTTTTTACCCAAGAGATATAATGAAACTGAAGACATTAAACATGTTGTAATCAAATGTGAAAAGCTGAAGGAAGTAATTCAACACTTGAATATATGGGGTTTTGGGATTCCATCAATTGACTCATCCGAAGATTATTGTACGTGGTTGGTTGTTCTTGGTTCATAGAATATATTACTAGTTAAGTTGTGTTGAAATTTAGTATACTTTTCACAGATGGTTAGGAATATGTTGATTCATGAAGGCAATGAGGAATGCTCAATGGTGAGTGCTGCTAATTTTGTTAGTTATGCTACAATTTCTGTAACTAATGATAATTTTAACTCCAGCCACTAGGGTGCTAATCAGTCAAGTAGGCTATTGGGTATTCATTGGCATCCTCCTCCACCAGATTGGATCACGATTAATGTTAACGCTTCTTTATTACCATCGTATAAAGCTAGAATCGGTGGTGCTTTTTGTGATAGTAAAGGTAGATTTCTTCTGGCTTTTGGACATACTTTTGTTCAATGGGATGTTTCTTGATTGGAGATTTTTTTCTATTCAATCTCTTATGCATGTTATTAAGGATTAGATGTTTAATTATAAGGGAATTATCATCAATGGTGATAATTCCAATATCATTAAGTTTCTTCAAGATGCAATAAGTAGAGGTGATTAGGGGATGGAATACCTTGCTGTTATTAAGGAATTAAATCATGTGATTTTCAATTGTATAGAGAGGAATTGTAATAAGTTAGCGGGCTTATGTGCTAACTATGCTCTCTTTAGTAGTTTTCTTTGGGGAGATAGTAGAATGAATAAGGTTCCTCCTTATTTTATTAGCTTATTAAAGGAGGAACCAGATGTTAATATTTTGTAGTTTGTATTTTCTTTTTAGTGATTAATATAGATGTTTGCATCTTAAAAAAAAATTGAATGTTAAATAAAAAATTTGGTCAATAAGAGTAAATTCAATGAGGCTTACCTTTATGACTTTAGAATCATCTTCGAGTAATTACGCTGCTATGACCTCAATATTAACCCCTTAAAGTGTGCTTTTCTCTTTACCTTAGGAAAATATTTATTTTTCATAGTGAGGCACTACTAAATTTAAATTCATCATGTTAAGATAGAAACTATCTTAAATATGCTTCCTCATATAAGCCTTACTCAGCTAAGGTCCCTTAAATGTAGGTTGTCATGTATATGGAGGTTTATTTTTAATGTCTTTAGAAGGTGTCAGACATTCTCAATCAAGTTAAAAAAGGATGTCAAATTCATATGGGATGAGAAAAGTCAAAGTACCTTTGAGAGCTTCAAATAATACCTAACCAATCCATCACTGATGGCAGCCCCTGTTCCAAGGAAACCTCTTATTCTCTACACCACAGCTTTGGACAAATATCTTGGTGACCTATTACCTCATGTCAATGATGAGGGAAAAGAAAATGCCCTCTACTACCTTAGCTGATGACTTCTCCTTACATAAATCTATCATCCTTCCATTAAGAAGCATTATCTTGCCTTAGTTTTTGAAGCCCAAAAGCTAAGGCACTACATGCTTTCCCCTTTGGTAAGTTAATTTTAAGAGTCAACCTTTTGTAATATCTTATGACCTAACCTACATTGTCAATACATCTGGCACGATGGTCAATGTTATTCCTTTGATTTTAGATCACTTTCAATCCCATTTGTGTTGTGAAAAAACAGGTCTTTGTTAATTTCCTTACAACACACCCGCTGCAGAAGAAATCTCCCCTAAATGATGATTTACTTGATGACTAAATCATGAATTTTGTGGAATCTAATGATCATGTCTTGAAAATACATTTTGATGTTGTACTGTCATCCTATCGAGGTAATGCACAAAAATTTACTGTTCCCAAAAAAGTAAGAATTGGCTTGATTTTTATAACACCAAAAATGGAAATGATGTATTTCTCCTTTCACTAATCACAATCTTTCATGAATAATGAGGCCAAGTATGAAGCTCTAATCACTACTTTGGAATTTGCAATATTGATGGATAAAAAAGAAATAAAAAACTTAGGTGTTTCTTAGCTGGTTCTTAACCAGATTTTAAGAATCTATGTGGTTTTAAATTCAAAACTCTTTAAATACCATCAATACACTAATAACTTGCTCATGCAAATTCTTATTGGAAATAGATATAGAATTACCCATAGAAGTAATTTCGTAGAGGGTGCCTTAGTAAAGCTTGTATGGAATTGGTTTTACTCAAAGGAAACTCAATTTCTACAGAAATTTAGGGTCATCAAGTCCTTGCTCCTATAAATTTGGTGCACATCAATAGGAAATTTTCTCAAGTCATATCTTCCTCCCCAATAACCAATGAAGGTGATTGGAGACAACTTCTCAGTGGTTACCTTAAAGAAGGCATGCTCCCTCATAATAGATCCCTTGACAATCAAATTAAGAAATGTGCCCTCTTACATGCACTTATGAATAATATCATTCATCATTCGATCATATGTGGCTACATTATCTAAACAAATTGGAGGCCCTAAAGATCATGAACGTGGTCCATTTTGGACTATGCGGTGCTTATAATTTGGGTCTTAAGATTGAAATTAAAATTAAATGAAATGGATACAATTATCATATGATGAGTAAAGATTATATGAATGTTGCAAAATGTTATAATCAGTGGCATGTTAATGGTTTGTCTTTAAATCAGCTGCCTAACATGTTACATTTCATAATAGCTTTATATCCCTTCAAGAGTTAGGTCACGAATGTTAGTAGGCTTATTGACACTTCTTCAATAAGAGGTCATCGCTATATTTTAATCGTGACTGATTACTTCTTTAAGTGGGTGAAAGTACTTCCCCTATGCCATGTAACATCACACCATGTCATGAAATTCTTTCATGACCATATTGTGTATCAATTAGGCATATCCCATTTGATTATATCTAATAATGGATCCGCATTCAAGTACATAAATAAATAATTTTGCAAAATGCCCACATATTAATCAGAGATACTCAATAATCTATTACCTACGAGCTAATGAGTTTATTAAGGCCTTCTATAAAACCTTTGTGTAAATTATAAAAATGACTCTAGATGACAATAAAAGCCAAATGAAAGAGAGGTTTGTGGAAGTCGTGTGGGAAAATCAAACCACTTATAGAACCCCAAACCAATCCACTATGTTCATATTAGTGTATGGATTTGTGGTAGTAATCCCTTTAGAGATACAAATCCCTTCACTGAGGATCATGATACATAATCAAATCATAACTGAATGAAATGCATAACTCCGATTGGAAAATCTCAAAGTTATTGAAGAAAATCACTCCAACCTCAACAAAACTTAGAGTTATTCCTGGTTACTTGGAGACTTATCTTAGCCCACTAAAAGATTAATGGGAAGTTTGAACAAATATAAGAAGTACCTTTTTTTGTTGAGACAATCTACGAAGGAGGCTCATATCAGCTAGTTGATTGTAAATGAAATCACCCTATGCTTCTTTTTGATTAGGTTACAAAACTTCAATGAACTAGCCTGAGGGACACCAAGATGGGGGGGGGGGGGGGGGGTCGCGACCGCGGTGGGGGGGGGGGGGGGGGTGTTATTTAAAAATTTATTTATCACAAGAAAATTTCTTTTTGGATTTTTCTAAAACTTAAAATGAATAAGTTGATCACCAAAAGTGGAAGTGAATAAACTTAACGACAATTATAACAATGGTGAGAATAATTGAATAAACTCAATCTAACATCAACCATAGATTTTCAACCAAGCAATTATCAGGAAAAAATTTGTTGAAAAGATAAATGTATAAAGTAAAAATGGAAAGGTGCACATAATAATTTTATAGTGGTTTGGTCATCCTCAACCTATGCCTACTCTCTAGAATTATCTGCTCTGGTATTGCACTAACACAAAGTGACTATTCTTTTTACTCTCACAATAAGGTGAAGAAGCCCTTACAAACTCACTTTTACCAAACCTAATACGAGGGAGTGTTGGAAGCTATGTCACCTTCCTCAATGATGACACTAGACCTTGAATCATTTTTTTCCCTCATGGAAAAGGCAGAGAACCCAAAGCTTTTACTCCCTCATAGAGAAGGCAACATACCTTTAATCCTTTTTTTCCCTCTTAGAGAAGGCAAAGTACCTCGAGGAATTGACATAAATTCCTCTCTCCAAAGAGAGCCTTCAAGAACCTTGGAGAAGAGTGGAGAAGAGCAGAGAAGGCGATCTTAGCAATTTTGACAGAACCTTGGAGATCGGTGGTTCTCTGTCAACCTGGTATAGCCGATGGAGGTTCTTTGAAGAATTTGGGTAGAGATGCGATGGATTTCATGATGTTTTTACCATACCTAAGCTGGATTGTGGTTCTCCATCCATCAGAATTAGATAATCTTAGTGATTATTTTGCATATGTTAGATTCTTGATTGAAGTTGATAAGTTTATAATTCTGGATGTGATCTTTGAGAAGGATTTTTGTTTGCTCGATGGTGCGTTTAGTTTTTATTTGGATGAGATTTCTATTTGGTGATTGATTTTGGCTTTGAGTCTGATGGGGAATCGTTTGGCCAAAACTGGGTTATAGAGTGGATGTTCTGCTCTCTAAAGTCTTGAGAATTTTTGTGGTTATTGTTGCTTGATTTTGTATGGATTTTGTAATAGCCTTAAGTGAGTTCTTGGAGCTGGGATTTTTTAGGGTTTGATGTTTGAACCTAGGAGCTTCTTGATGTGGATTCAGCTGTTACTCGAGGAATTTTAGTGTGGCTTTTTATCTTATAGATGTGGTCGGTTTTGTCTTCAAGATTTGGTTATGAAGGTTTTATTGATCCTTTTTCAATTAAGGATTGGAAATCTTCAATTGAGGAATGAGATGCAGGATTGGATGGATCAGTTTGAAGAACTTCTGAGTAGTTTTTTTTTTCTTCAAGAATCGTGGAGAAACGGATACAGTGATGCGTGATTTCTTGTTGTGCAAGAGGATTTCCGTTTTTCTAAAGAAACATGGAGTTCATGATGCTTTTGCCACTGGTTATGACGGTATTTTTATGATTTTCGGTGGATCTTCCAAGGGAAATAGATTGGACAAATGCTCTGGTGAAGCTGAAATTATTGAAGGTAGTATTCTTTTGTTGGTTGGCTTTTTGGATTATTACAGAAGTGTTGGTGCTAGTTTTAGATGGATTCTTAATCCATCTAGACTTAAGATGGTTACTATTTTGGTCTTTGAAAGACAAGTCTTAAATGTTGGAGATTTGAAGGATTGAAATATTACTAGTTTTTTTTCTTGCCAATATAATATGTGTGGTGGTGATTTTCAGTTTGTATGACTTTGGTTGTGAAGAGGCCAACTCTTGAACAATTGAGGGGGGAGTTTGTGTTATTGCTTGGTCGATGTTGATTTGTTCGTTCATGGTGGCTATTGTTGGTTGCGTTGATGTATCAGCAAATTCTTCTCTTGATTGGAGCTTGTTGGACCTTGAGATTGTTGATGGGGGTCCGGTTGATGTTTGGATTGTTGGTTTAGCAGTTCTTTTTATTTTTCTTGAATCAAGTTGTCATTTGCTTAGTTTGCTTATAGGTTTTTTCTACCTTTTTGAAATTGTTGTGATGAAATAAGGCATTTTTAATAGGTTTCATTTTCTATCTATTGGGAACTCTGGGATACTAACCAACCTTTTAGGTTGTTTCAATATTTAGTATCCTCATCACCCCAATGGATCAAAAATGGAATTTAGTGGGTCACTTATCCATTATGATCATTTTAAAGGGTTTGCTTTTGCTTTCTAGTTTGTAATATTTGTTTCTTCTTTTAATGCAATTTGCATTTCTCGAAAAAAAAAAGAGAACCTTCGAGGACTCACCAAGGATGTTGGAGGAGCAAAGGTGTAACTAGTGCAGAGTAATCGTTGAAAGTTCAAGCAGGTTGTAATACCTTATTGAACTATTCCAAGGCTAAGCAAGAGGGGGTGAATTGGTAATTTAAAAAAAAAAGATTTTCAAAAATAATTTCTAGAAAGTTAAAACAGTAATCCTTAAATATGCAGTTGTGTAATAAAATGATTATCACAATAAATTTTTCAACCACAAAATTTTAAAGCGTTAAAAAAAACAAAAATATTGAAAAAGTGAAGTGAAAATAAGAACACCAAGTTTATAGTGGTTCGGACCAAACTAGACCAATGTCCACTCTCTAAAGACTCCTTCTCCAAGTATTGCACAAAATCAAAGTGACTCTCCTTTTTCCCCCACAGTAAGGTGGAGAAGGCCTTACAAACTCTCTTCTACCAACTTAGCGTGGCAGAGTACCGACATCCTTTCTCACCCTCTTGGTGATGGTAGAGAACCTTCATCCTTTCTCAGCCTCCTAGTGATAGTAAGGAACCTTCATCCTTTCTCACCCTCCTTGTGATGGCAGAGAACATTCATCCCTTTTCACCCTCCTTGTGATGGTAGAGTACCTCGACACAATGTTAAAGATCTTATCTAAACATTCTCCAAAGGAGATGGGCTAAAATTTAAAAAGAAAAAGAGATCCTCGCTTTGGGCAATCTTATGAATCGCTCTCAACTCGCCCTCACTTGATTTCTCACACTTCACTCTCACAATCTCTCCCACACACTCAATGGACACTCTTAAAAGAAAATTGTAGTAAAGGTATTGAGTGTCAGTTTTTTTAACTCTCTCCCCTAGTCTATATGTGCATGATTATCCAATTACAATCGCACTCACTCAGACTCAAGAAAATAAAAATTAAAGATTTATAGACTTCATTACATGAAATTATAATATACTATGTCTTGAAGTTTTTAGCAACCTGGAGTATGATTTCCATAAAATGTTAGTACACACAAACAACAAATAACAATTCTCTAGTACTTTATTGGAGAAATAATAAAATTAACAAAATAATAATAATTTGCTAACATAAAAAATCACATTCTCAATCTAGATTCATAAGTTACAATAATCCCCCCCTTTTTTATGATGGCAAAAATAATTATTATTTGAATAAAAAATAAAGTTATTTTCTCCTAAAATCTCCATCAATGAAGTAAAAAATAAAAATAATGGAAAAACAATAAAGTTTTGTCTCTCTTTTTAATTTTAGTTTTATAAAAAAACACATAACAAGCTAGTACGACATGAATCACTAGAGAAACAAAACCATAAATAAACTCACCCTGAAATCATTAAGTCGTATAGCATAAAATCTAAACAAACTTAAAGATAAAATAACATACAAATCCAAAAGCACAAAACACAAACCAAAACAAAAACCAAAAGACTTCAAATAAACACAAATAATAACCTCCACCTTTTTTATTATTAGAAAAAAATTCCCTGAAATAGTAAGTTGGTATTAGAAAAATCTAATTAATGATAAACAAAATAATTTTAACCTATTTGCATAGACAACATTAAAGTTCTGATTGAAAATTATATTCTCAAATTTTAGATCAAAGAACAATTTAGATAAGAAAAGTTGAACATATTCAAAGTTCATTCTAGAAAGCAAATAATATCAAATAGACTAATCATCACAAAATTAAATAAATAGAATTCTTATAGTTTCAAATTCAATAGTTAAAATTATCATTTAATGCAAGGATTTTTCTAAGAATTAAAGATATAGAGGAAAGATTAAAATGTAGTGTGGGCTCATTTTATGCCTCTTAATCAATAAGAATTATTTGAGTGGAGAACATTGCATATTTTTTCGTTTTGGGCTTATTTTATGTCTCTTTTCAATTTTTGGTTAACATTACACATATTTTTATGTTGGGCTCATTTTTTGTCTCATTTTAAATTTGGCACACTTTGTGCATCTTTTGACATTTCTTTCTTTCCACAACATAATTCAGTAAATCTTAACTTGTGTGATTATCTTCCAAATAAAAGAAAAACTTTTCTCGTATAAAGAAGAATAATCCACAAAACAAATTCCTATTATCAAGTATAGAATCAACACATTGAATAAGAAAATAAAAGAAGCATAAGTCACTATTTTTTGCAATAAATATAACTATGAGATACAAATCTATTAGAACACTGAAATGATCTTATTTTCTAAATCTAATTTGTAAATTGATTTAAAGTTTTGAAAGAGAAAAACAATTTTGCTAGGAACTTAAATTTTAGTACAAAATATTTTAAAATTTTCTCTTAGATTGACATTAGCAATTTTAATAATAGAAACTCAAAGTTAATTTAAGGAAATTAACACCAACGTAAGAGAAGCATTTCATTAATTAGATAATGCAGATACAACTTAATATAGAAATACAAAACATCTCAATCCATCACATAAATACAAAAGTGAACCAAAACAAACATCAACTACAATTAGAAAATAATAATTAAAAACTCTGGAGGATCCAGATCTGGAGATGGCTAAGGAGGATTAAACAATTTAAAGTAGTTATTGATGGTAACTACTTGAGTGTTTATAGAATCAAACTATCCTCTAACCTAGCCCATATCTTCATTATATCTATCATCCTGCTGGTCCATAAAAGTCTCAATATGATCAAAACTTTGATCAAAATGAGTTTCAAGATGATAAATTATTTGGACCATTTCTTGATAGAAATGATGCTCAGGTTTTGGAAAAGGTGGCAGTGTAGGTGCAGGAGCAGGTGTTGGTACAAGACCTTCTTCATCAAACTCTTCTCCCTCATCCCCTTGGTCTCAGTTGAAAAGAGAACAAAAGGAAGCATCAATGAAATAGATCGGAAGATTTGTAGTTAGATCGGGATGAATCAAATTGTACTACTTTTCAAGAATATAGGCGACCAGGTGTCCTAAAGCCATAATCTTCCTTCTTCTATTATTAGGAAGTCCAATGTCAGTAAGTTTATAGACATAGTACAGAATTAATTGGGATTCATCTATTGGAGTGTTTGACATTATAAGGTATGTAATTGTAGAAAGTAAAGGAGTGAGGTAGATTCGATCACCAGCTTTAGGAATAATGGATTTACTTAAAACATGCTAGATGATCCTGGAATTTTGATTCAAGGTGTTTGCACCAGATAATTGATTGATTGAAGTGACACCTCTAATAATTCTAATTATGGTGACCAGTCAAAATTAAACATTGAATACATTATGTGTGCACTTACCCCTATAGTTCTAAGGTGTAGGAAAGTCCCTAAATCCTCCTTAGTAATCTCTACCCTCTGTTTAAAAACATATGATGACATTATGTTATTGCTTTCTCTCATCCTCATATTAGCAAGGAAATAGTGAAAGTTATCATGATGGAATGCATAGATTAAGGTGAGAATTAAAGAAATTTGGGTGGAATCAAAAAGAGACATTACTAAAAAGTTGATGTCTCTTTGGATAAGGAGACAAGATGGAGTCATTTTCACCTCAAAGAAATGATGGTAGGCTTCTTCATTCTCTCTAGAAAGGAAGTTATCACATAGTTGACTAGAACGAGAGAAAGATCCTTTGGAGGTTCAAGTTTGCTTGCTGATGCATGTCATTGAGAGAGTTTTGAACACAAGATGATTTAAGATTGAAAGAGATTTGTGAAAAAAAAACTCAATGAGTGCCTTCCAATTTAAAGAAATTGTCATGATCATACAGTGCAAGATAAGGTTTATACATACGAATAAAAGCTCATACGGGATTAAAATATTTTCTTACAAATGAATGAAAGCTGCCAAAATTAAAATGGCTTTTCATAAACTACCATTCCGGAGGAGTTGTTTCATAAAGTCTTTTTACCAAAATGATCCTATGGATAAACATGTGTTCATTAAGGATGATCAAATAATAATGATGGTACTATGGCAATTAGGTTTGTCCACATACAGAATGACAAAATGATCATACAGAAAAATAGGTGTTCATCAGGGATGATCTTCAAATATAATTATACTTTTGAATAACCTCTTTATTCAAATAGAAAAAAAATGAGAAGATTGTATAGTACGATGAAATTTTCAAACAATATAATATGTCTACAAAAATACATTTTCTTTCTTACAAACTTAAAAAAATTTCATGAAAAACCTAGTGATTTCGCAAAGTAAAAAAGTGGTTCGTACAATACGACTCAAAAATGAATTTTTAGATTTACACATGATAATCATAATTCCTTTTCTAAAAACAAGTCAATCAAGATCCATAAGACTCAAAAACAAAACAAAAAAAAAATTAAAAGAGAAATCAAATGAGAAATACAGAAAAAAAACCACAAATAATGAACAAAACATAAATATCAATAATAAGTTCATCACAAACTAAATTTATAGAATTATAATTCTCAAGTATGAATATCAATTACACCCAATCTGATTCTTAAGGTGGTAAATGTTTCAAAACCAAGTGGTTTTGTGAAAATGTCTACAAATTGATTTTTAGTAGCTATATGATATAGGTCAATTTCTCCTTTAATGACATGATCTCTAATGAAGTGATTCCTTATATCTATATGCATAGTTTAAGAATGTTGAATAGAATTCATTGTAATGCATATGACACTTGTATTATCACACAAAATTGGAATAGTGTCAATAAAAAAATCCTAAATCAAGAAGTTATTACTTTAACTAAAGAACTTATGCCATAGACCTACCTAAGGCAATATATTTTTCTTTCTGTCGGACCCTAAACCCTAGAAAGGGCTAATAAATTCTATTTTCTGCTAGATCAAGAAACAAAATAGTTTCTAATGAATTGACAAGTTCCAAAAGTATTTTTTTAATCAATCCTACATCCTGCAATATCTGAATCAAAATATCCAATGATTTTAAAAGAAGAGTTGTGCCTTGGACAACATATCCCAAAGTTATGAGTTCTCAAAAGTTATTTCATAATTCTTTTAACAGTAGTAAAATGGGATTCCATTGGATCATCTTGAAATCTTGCACAAAGATAAACACTAAATATGATATATCGTCATCTAGCAGTTAAGTAAAGTAATGATTTAATTAATCCTCTAAATTTCTTTTGATCAAAAAAATTTCCCTTAAAGTCCTTGTCTAACTGCACTAAGGAACTCATTGGTTTAGCTTTATCCATTTCATATTTCTTAAGGATGTCCTTAATATATTTTGACAGACTCAAAAATGTGCCACTCTTTCTACTTTATGCTAAAACAAAAAAAGCAACTCAAGTCTCTCATCAAACTCTTTTCAAATTCACTACTCATTATTTTTAAAAACTCATCACAAAGATTTTTATTAGTTGATCTGACCAAGATATCATCAATATTTTTTTGAATAATGAGTATATCATCTCCTACACTTTTTAAAAAGTGAGTTGTGTCCACACTTCCTTTAACAAATAAGCATTCTAGTAGGAATGAGCTTAGGCTTTCATAATATGCCCTAGGTGACTATTTTAGTTCATACAATGCCTTCTTCAATTTAAAAACATATTTAGGGAATTAAGAATTTTCAAAACCTTGAGGTTGCTCAACATAAACATCCTCTTGTATCACCCCAATAAAAAAGCACTCTTAACATCTATTTGAATTAATTTATAACCATTAAAATAGATAAAGGCTAGTAGTACCCTTATAATTTCAAGTCTATCTACGGGGATGAAGTTCCCTCAAAATTTATTCCTTCTATTTGATTGTACCCCTTTACCACCAATCTTGCTTTATTTCAAATCACTACACCTGAATCATTCATCTTATTTTTGAAAACCTACTTAGTTCCAACAATGCTTTAATTTTTAGGTCTTTTAATTAACTCCTAAACGTCATTTCTAACAAATTGAATCAATTCTTCCTACATGTTCAAAATCCAAAGTTCATCAAAAAGTGTTTGATTTATATTAGTGAATTCAATCATTGAAATAAAGGCTGAGTGGTTCACTTCCTTACAAAGTTGATGCCTAGTTGTAACACCTTCACTCGGGTCTCCTAAAATCAATTATTTAGGGTGACTCTTAGGATATTTTTATTCTCAAGGCAATACAATTTCTATTCCAACCTTTTCCTTAAGATTTGTATTTTTAAAACTTGTGGTTATTTCTTCAACATATTCTTCTTCCAACTTAGACCCTCTTGAAATGTTAGATTCATCAAAAACTACATGGGTGGTCTCCTCAACTACCAAAGTCCTTATGTTAAAAACTCTATAGGATTTTTCAACACTTGAATATCCCAGAAAAATTTCCTCATCAAATTTAGGATCAAATTTTTCTAAAAGAGTTTTATCATTGTTATGAATAAATACCTTACATCTAAAGACATGTAGATGTGAAAGGTTGGGTGTTCTTCGCTTAAGAAGTTCATAGGGTGTCTTGTTTAACTTAGATCTAATATTTACCCTATTCAAAACATAATAATCTGTATTAGCCACTTCAACCTAAAAATATTTTAGAAGTGAATATTCAACCAACATGTCTCTAGCAGTTTTTATCACAGCTCTATTTTTCTTTTCAACAACCCCATTCTAATTAGGGGTCCTAGAAGCTGAAAATTTGTGATCTATTCCTTACTCTTTATAGAAAACTTTAAAATTTTCATTTACAAAATCTCCTCCATGATCACTTTGAATTGAAAGAATTTTATAACCTAGCTTCCTCTGAATCCATGTAGAAAAATTTCTAAACTCTTCAAATGGTTCACTCTTATGTGATAAGAATCTAATCCAAGTGAATCTTGAATAATCATAAACAATCACATATCCAAAAAAATTACCTTCTAAACTTACAGTACTAAATGGTCCAAAAAGATCCTTGTGTATGAGTTCTAGTAGTTTACTAGTTTTAAGACCTTTAATTGAATGAAATAAGGACTTGAATTATTTTCCAAATTGACATACATCACAAAGGTGATCTTTAGTGAAGTCTAATTTGAGTACTCCTCTAACCAATTCTTTTTGGGAATTTTTTCTAAGATTTTCCATGATGGCATGACAAAGTCTTCTATGTCATAATTAAGATTCATTAGTGATAATTTTGAGACAAAAAGTATTAAAAGATTTAACATAATTTAAATCAAGCATGTATACATTATTTATCATATTTTCATATAATACATCAATTCAATTTAGGCTTATAATGCAGCTTATAGGTAAAAATTTAATGTTAAAACATCTATCACAAAGCTGACTAATACTTAACATGTTGTGTTTTAAGCCTTCAACAAATAAAATATTCTCAATAAAAAAATTGTTCTTATTACATATCATATATGTACCTAACACTCTCCTAGTGTTATTATCTCCTAGTATCACTTCACCTCCAACCCTAACTTCCAGCGATATAAATTGCGTTGTATCTCAAGTCATATATTTCAAAGATCCACGGTCTAGGTACCAAATGCTCTCACAAGGGCTTGTATAAGAGTATTTTCATAAAATTATCAAATGTTTGACTTGGGAACCCAAATAAATTTGGGTTCTTCTCTTTACAATGATAATCTAGATGCATGTTTGATATGTTGTGATTTATGCATCTTAGGTCTCCATACTAGATGTGTTCTACTTTGAATTGTGGAAGTGTGGGAAATATGTCCTTTCTTTCCACATGAAAAGTATTTAATATCAGGAAAAGGATTTACCAATCTATGTGAGTTATAATATCATTTCCTAGATTTTGATATTATATACTTTTGATCATAATTATAAAATTGTTCAAGTGTGCGAGGTGTCTTACCTACCTTAAAGGCATTCAAATTTTCTACAAGATATGAGTTTGCACTTTCTAAAATGAATTATCAACTTTCAACTCATATTCTCTTTGATCTGATTATCCATAAACACCTTAAAGCATTTATAAGTTTAGTATATGAAGTTTTCAAAGAATCATGCTTCTTATTCAAATCATCAAATTAATCCAATAATGTCATGTGGTTGTTATTTATAGATGCATGATCTTTCTTAAAATTTTCATTTTCTGTTTGTAAATTCAAATGCTCGATGCTAAGATTTACATGCAATTTTTTAAGCTTCATATATGTATTATAAATTTTCTTACAAACCACAAATAATTCATCGTAGGATTAGTCAATATTTTCTGCCATTAAGCATAAGTTTGTGACTTCCTCTTTTTCTTCAATTTCTTAAGAGTTTGAAGCTGAGTCAACCCAAAAAGCTCTTTACATTATTGTCTTTCCCTTCCTATGATAAGTTTTCTTCTTAACTTTCACTTTGTTTGGATTAGCTTCGAGATTTGTGTAATTTGTTTTGAAATGTCTAGGCTTCTTGCATTCATTTGAAACTTTTGCTTTCTTATTGAACTTACCCTTATTCCAATATTGACATCTATGTTGCTTTCTTTTAAGGAAACTTTTCAATTACTTTATCATGAGTGCAATATCTTTTTCATCCTCAGGTATTAATTGATCACTTTTTGAATCATCCACTTTTAAAGCAATATTATTCTCTTTTCGCTTATCAACTGCATTATTCTATCTTTGATTCACTCCTTGCTCATAAATAATCAGAAATCGAAGCAGATTGTCAAAAGAATATACATTCAGATCTTTTAACTATGTTATTTCTATTATCTTTTCATCTTAAGCTGCAGGTAAACAACATAGGATTTTATTAACTTTTTTTTGAGTTAGTTAGTTCTCTATCTAAAGCATGTAATGAGGAAACAATCTGAGTAAAATATATATACATATCAGAAACTGACAAATTTTATTTCATGCAAAATAGTTCATAGTCGTGTAATAAAATAATCAACATAGATTATTTAACCTCATTTATCCCTTTATAGGTTATATAAAGTCTATCCAAAATTTATTTTCCAGATCTACAAGTAGAAACACACATATAGTCTTCTAATTTTAATGCACAGCAAAAACTATTTAAATAGTTTTAAAGCTGTGTGAAGTCTTTTTCTTCTAGTGTCCAATCTTTTTTTTTTTATAAAAGCATAAATGCATTAAAAGCTATGAAAAAGCAAGAAGAAATACAAACATGATTCCTCCTTCACCAATTGAACAAATGAAGGAGGAATCTTATCCAAAGAAATGTCATCCCAAATGAAGCTACTCAATAGACTATAACTAGCACACAAGTCCGCTAGTTTATTTCCCCCTTTAGGGATGCATTTAAAAATAACATAATTAAAATCATTGAGAAAGTTTAACTCATCTTGATATTTGATTCCTTGATCCTTAGCACCTTGAATCACCTTGATGACATTGAAGTTGTCGCTCTCAATAATTGCTCCTTTGTAATTAAACATCCAATCTTTTATAATATTTTTCAGATCTTTGATAGCCTAAAATTCCAATTGGTAAATATCCCAATGGATACAAGTATTCTCAAAGGCCAATAAGAACCTTCATTTGCAATCTCTAATAATACCTCCAACTCTTGCTCCGTAAGAAGAAGAAAGAGTAGCATCTACATTGATTTTTAACCAACCGGGTGGAGGGGGATGCCAAGCATTCAACAGTCTAGAGGACTGATTAACATCCCATGATTCCGGCAATTGATTATAAATCATCTTAGAGTAAGAAGATTGGCTCATTGCTTGGATAGCAATAGAGGTAGCACTTTCATTCAATCCTACATGTATTAAATTGTTTCTATCCTTCCACGAAAAGTACAGGACGTTGAAGAAGAGATTTAGAATAATACCATCATTTTTAGAGATATTATGTATCCACCTACAACACCCTTGTAGGTTGTTGAAATCAGGTAAACCAAATCCCCATCTGTTGAGAGTCTTGATCACTTCTTTGATTTTGGAACAACCACCGAGAATGTGCTCCAAATCTTCTCTACCAATAAAGAATCTTTGGCATTTGTCATACTCTTTTAATCTTCCATGTACAAGAAATTGAAACGTAGGTAATGCATTTTTGAAAATCCTCCAAACGAGGGTTTGAACCCGTGGATTCACTTTAGCCTTCTTTATCCATTAAAATGGTATCTAGTCCTCATCACATTGCTGAAATTCTCTAATCATCGCAGGTATAAATCTCCCTGGGCCTTGGAAGATGAGTTCTTCAACATCATTATCTAGAATATTATCAATTTTGATGTTTAGAATGAGATCTACCAGATCTTTACCAAATATCTGCATCAATTTTCCTTCATTCCAGCATCCGTTTTCAATTAAACTGCTCAGATTCAGTTCTTCATCTTCTTGGGGGATAACAAAAGTAGGCCATTCATTGATTCTTCTATCTAGTATCCATTTATCCTTGAATACTTTGATTGAATTCCCATTCACAACTTTCCATCTTATAAACGGTTCCAACACTTTGCCTCCATTGCTTAAAATTTTCCAAGAGGAAGAAGTTTACTTTAAACCGTGATTCTCAAAACAAGAACCATACTTAGGAGCCAATGTTCTATGTAATAAAGACTCTTTGTTGTTCAGGAACCTCCATGAAATTCTAGCTCTAAGAGGAGCTACTCTTGTATTTGAAGAATGAAAGCCACAACCCCCTTTCTTCATTGACTGGCACAGATTGTTCCAGCTGATATAATGAA